>NC_064807.1:7216391-7554817 GCF_023721935.1 Panthera uncia | reverse complement strand
AAAAAAAAAAAAAAAAAAAAAAGTAACCGCAGAAATTCCACACCACCAACAAAAAGTGCCATTAAAAATGCTGCTATAAAATGACATGGTCAAAACAGACAAATAAAATAGCAAATGATTGAATTGGACATTTACAGTCACTGTTCCCAATACTTCAAGACAACTGGAAAGTCCAGGTTCTGGGACAGACAGGGGAGGTGAACGTTTACCTCTGCTCTAGTATGCTAATGTGCTCGACAGCTGGTAAGTGAAACACGACAGAACCACACCACCCCTGTTCTATCAGGGGGTCCCCTGAAGGCCTTCTGTCCACTTCGAGTCACCTGTGCAATTTGGGGGAGACATCGTTAAAGGGAGACACCCCACAGGACCGGCAAATACTTAAATAATATTTAACGGCCGATCAGAGGCTAAATTACAACTGACATTTTGAAATGGTCCCTTTAGGGAATTAAGACAATGCAGCAAATGAAATGTCTCTAAGCAGACTGATTTTTTTTTTTTAATGTAATAGGATAATTGGCTTTGGGCTGTGTGTATTTCACCAGTTTTTTTCAAAACAGGGGAATGACAATCTCTGCTCAGATGTTGATGAAAATGGTTACAATATCGAGACTAAAAAGGCCAGGAAATGGAAGGGAGTGAGTTTCTCGAAGTTTCTACTTTCACTGCTACAGACATGATGATGAATGCAGATATGAATCTGGCACGACACTGGAAGCAAGCAAGGGGCAGATTTTAAGGTCAGGGGAGACTCTGGAGTCTAAGGACAGCCTGTGCCGTCTGTAAGGAACCCGAATGTGTCGTGCCCTGAGGCCCCGACTCCAACCCGCAGCCCCTGGGATACGCTTGATGGGTATGTGAGGGGGCAGCTGACCTCGCGGGTCGCACTTGACTCCGCTTCCCGTGCGCTCCCTCGGCTAACACCAAGGTCCCTTGGTGGGGGGGGGGGGGGGGGGGGGGGACTGGCTTCCGTCCCTGCCGAGGGAGGAGGCCCTGAGGTGCTGCTGCTGACCCCTCCCCCCACAAGCAGCGACAGGGCCACCGTGAGGCCGGGCTAACACCAGAGGCAGGCACAGGGGCATGTCCCCCAGCCAAAGAAGACGATGACACCCAGGGGTTTGTGAGGTTCAGCCTCTGGTTTCGCCTTCCTTCCCTCCCTCCCCGTAAATCATGTAAAAGCCGCGAGGCACGGAGGCATCACTGCATTAACCCTGCTTTTTGTCAGCTTCTCCCTCCCTCATCTCACACAGGAAGAAAGTTCTGAGCTCCCCACGCAGGCCTCAGCGTTCGAGAATGGCCGCGCTGCCTCCCTAAAGACACCGGATCTCTACCTTCCTTTGCAGAGTGTGACAAAGGACACGCAAGAGATGGCAGTTAGCACGCACGTGTCCTCGTTTAGGCCAAGTGACCTAACCCACAAAGTCTGCGGTGGGGGGGGGGGGGGGGCCCGAGGGCTCATCTGGAAAGGAAGACTTCCGGAAAGCAGCGCGGATCTTTGTCAAGTGGGTAACGCGGCCCTCTCGCGGGCCTGGCCTTTCTCAGATAGGAGCTCAGCGGTCGGCGGACCCCACGCGCGGCTCTTTAGTCCCCTCTCTCTGTGACGTGTTGGGATCCGGTCCGCGTCAAGCAGCACGTAAGCGACTGCGGAGCCCGACTGGAAGGACCTGTCTGTCTGGATACAAACTGTCCCGGGACACCCAGCTGGTTAACCCTTCTCGAAGACCGCAACGATCCCAGTTGGACAAACCACATTGTTTCATTTGTGTTCAGAACCCATTCTTAAGGACAGAGAAAAGAAACGTTGAAACGCGATAGTTCTGGAACGCCAGAGTTTACCAGGTGTCTCTGCGGTGTGGCTAGTTTTTATGGCCTTACGCGCACGGCTTAAGATCTTTTTGAATAGCTTTGTAAACGCATCACAGAAAGTGGCTTCCTATTCGGGTTGGCTATCAAATGACCAAGAGCTCTGTGGAAATTCCAGGCCGTCAGACTAGAGTTACAGGAAAAAAGCGAACATCTGCTGCCCCAGCCTTCCCTCTACCTGCTCCCTGGGAAGACCTTGCCAAGGGTGCTCAGGCAGTGGCGGTGGGCGAGCGGGAACAGAGAAGAAGGTGACAAGAGCAAGGAGGGAGAGGAGAGTACGGGGGAGGGACAGACGGGTGAGTGGACATCCTAACGGAGGCGAGCAGAGGCTGTGCAAAATAACGACATCAGGCACCTCTCGTGTGGTTTTTTGAGAGAGCCCAGGATCTCAACTCGGCGTGTCCCGGTTCCACATCTTCTAGCAAGACCTGGGCGCGGCATTCCCCGAGCGGAGGCGAAGGGTCAACGAGTCAAGTGATCTTTTCCACTGAACAAGGTCTTCGAGGTGGAGTTGCCTCACGCAGTCAGCCCATCAGGGTTTCTGCTACCGCACTGGGAAGGGGTCGGGAAGGGGTCGGGAAGGGGTCGGGAAGGGGTCGGGAAGGGGTCGGGCCCACCCACTTCCCGCGGTGCCTTTCGCTCAATGCAAAACTACGACTCTGGGGGGGGGGGGCTCCCAGGCGCTGCGAGGTGGGACCAGGAGGGGCCACGGGCTGTGGCAAAAATGGATGCAGCTGGGGTGATTAAGATAACTATTTCCATCCAAAGAACAGACCTCTAAATATTTTTCTTCCTTTAAAAGTAGATGTAAATAACAAGTCTTTAGCATAAAAGAACTAAGATAAGCTGCTGGAATATAAAACAGGTTGTAGTGCCTTTTAAGGGACTGTGCTTGATAGAATCTCATTTTGCTTCTGGAGAAATACTGAAAAGCGACTGGTTAGCACGGGGACGGGAAGAGCAGAGAGGCACCGGCTCGCCGGGGTGCCAGGCCGGTGCAGTGCCAGGATGGGCGGGGGGGGGGGGGGGGGCTCCTCCGCGGGCTGAGCCCAAGCGGTGCTTTGGATGCAGATTTCCCTCATCAGGTCCTGCCGGAGCCAGTGGGGAGGATGCGTACGGGGCGAGGCAGTTCTCTGTGCTTCTGGCAACTTGGGTTTTCCTTCCCTACTTGGAGTTCTGTGCGAGGGTGGTCCCCGAACTACACTTTGACGTGTGCGTCATTTCACTGGTGTCCTTTGAGAGTGCACAGCTGGAAGGAACAGGTGTCCGGTAGAGTGACTCTAAATTCCCTTTGAAGAGACAGTCCTGTGGGCCACCAGCAAATCCAGAAACAGCAGCAACCACACGCAGCCCTGGGAAGGCCGGCCCTGACCAGTCCCGCCTTCCAAAGACACGCCTGGGACTTTGCAGGTTCCACGGAAGCGGCTGGCATCCTCTTCGTGCAGTCAGTGAGGGTGTGAGAGTACAAGGTGGCGAGCGACGAAAAGGTTCCGGATGCCAGTGGTAGTGGAGGCCAGGGGAGCTTTTAGCCTTCGGTATAGACAGAGGAGAGCTGGCTAGGACAGCGGTCCACAGCGCTGATCTGCAAGAACGTGGCGTCTTCAGGCCCACCACGCACAGAGTCCCCGAAGAGGCCGGGGGACCCCGACGGCAAATCATACACTGGAAGAGAAGGAGAAAGAAGTCAACGGTCCCGCCTGTCTATACCCACCGTGTGTGCCCTACGGCCAGTGCTAAGTGGGGGCCCAGGGTTAGGACCTTCAACGGCTCTCTGTCCCCAGGGCCCTCAGTGGGGAAGGAGGCTGACGGACTTGCAGGCCTACGGTCAAGGTAAGTCTTGGCAGAAAATACGGGCTGAGTGCAAATAAAAGTCAAGTGTTCAAGGGAAGGGTGAGGGTGGCCTGAGAAAGGAGATGACTGCAGTTGAGCCATAAAGAAAGATGGGATTCTCACAGATGGAGAGGGAAAGAAAGAACATTCTAGAAGGAGGAAACAGAGTACAGAGATGGAGAGCGAGGGGCTGTGGGGCCACGTGCACGAGCAGCGCACGTGGGGAGACAGGTGTGAGGTGAGGCCTGGAGCGTCTGACCAGGTCTATCTCGTGGGGGCTTTGACTGCCTCGCCAAGGAGAAGACTTGATTCTTTAGGCAACTGGAGGCTAAGGTATTCAAGGAGGAAAGGGGCTTATTCTGTCCTTCATTTTTGGAAGGCAATGCTCACGGTGGTGCAGAGGGAAGAATGGTAAAGGTAGAGTTGACGCAGGGAACACGCTGGAAGGCTACAGCTGTTGTCACAGCCCGGGAGGGACACTGTGGCCCCTGAACCAGGGTGGTGGAGGTGGGGCCGGAGAGGAGCGTGAAGGTGCGAGATAGGACAGGGGCGGATTCAACGGGATTTGCTGCGGTCACGTGCGGGGTCAAGTCTAGTCCCGGTCTCACCTGCTAGTCTGCCGGGGTTTCTAAGTGACAGTCATCAACATACCTGCAATGCCCGAGTGGGCCGAGAAGGCCCTGTGGAACACGTCAAAGCCAGCCTGCCCCATGGGCGTGGGGGCCAGGCAGTCCTCGAAGGAAGGCACCACACTGCACGAGCTGCTGGGCAGCACGGCTCTCTGGGGGTCCGGGTACTGTGGGGGGCAGAAGGTCTGGAGCTGCCCATAAAATCCTGAAATACAAACATGGCAGTGATCTACCGCAGAAGGCCAGTTCAGCACCACCCCGGCACAGCCAGACCCTTGCTCAGCCTGGCTTCATGCGACAAAATGCCTTTAACTCTTAAGCCCACCTGTAAAATCTTGTAAGCGAGCCTCCGAAATGCACTATTTCCGCAGAAGCTCTTCTACCTTCAGGGGCCAACAAAGCTTGTTGGCTTCTGACATTTTTACCTCCTGCTCCAGGACTGGAAGCTGAATGAAGGGCTCCTTACCTTCCCCAGACGCTCTACAGAGTCCTGGAGACCGCGAACCTGACCTTCAGAGAACGTGCCTACCCAGACCCTCCCACCACATTTGGGTACATCGTCATCACCTCCTTTACCTTACATTCTGTTCTGCTTTTCACATTTAGTAAAGCCTGAAGCATGCTCTTAACAAGGCCCACTTACAAAGAAAAAAAGCAAGATCGATCTGTCCATCCATCTGTCCTTCTAATGGATACGTTCAAACTCCTTTATAACTTTTTCACTATGATGAATAGGTATGGGGTACCCATAAGATGGAATGTGCTAGAATATATTACTGCTGTTGATCTTTGCAGTTAATGGGAAAACTGGAAGTGAAGACACGATGTAATGAAGAAATAGGACGAAAGGTTTCTTAATATTTGAACATAATCATCGACATTCTACTGATCTTGTTTCACTGATGTCTTTCAATTTTTCTTTTCTCGTGTAATGGAGTTTTCCTTGGGGCGTCTGTGGTCCTTTCCCATGATCCTCTACACCTTCCAAGATATCTTACATTTTCTGCCTTCCTTCTTGCCTCGTGATACACTTAAGTCAATGGATTGTTTTCCCAGACCATAAGAAGCTTTTAAAAATCTAATAATGAAATCTTCATTTGATGCTTTATTTAAGGGAAGGTTGTAGTTCTTTGTGTCTGTTCCCTCAACTGCGAATTGTGTCGGTTTCACTGGATATAGGGAAGATTAAGGGATAGGAAGACCATATATAGCATTTTAGAAACATCGACTATTCTTAACATCACTACTGTGTTTCGGGTAGGAAAAAAACACGAGAGACTCGTAGAGAAAGTGACCCAGGGCTCATATGAAATGATGGAGAACTCGGGACTAATTCATTGGGCTTTGGGTTCCCAGTCCTGTGTGCCTTTCTCCACCAGAACTCCCCCTTCTCACTGATCAATAGGTAGGGGAGGTGTTACTGGGTTCTTTCCAGCTCTCTTTAAGCACAACCAGGGCACATGGCCACATCCAGTCTACTACACTCTTAACCCTTCTCACTTCTGTTTCGTACTCTCAAGGTGCCTGTGTAAATGCTCCCATCACCTTCAGCCAGGAGGCCTGTTCTGTGGTTGCTGGGGACGTCACCAAAGAAAAGTGTGCCTAACTGCTCAAAAAGACACAGGCTGGCCCTCCAGGAGCTTATGATCCAAGACGGAGGGACCAGTGCAGATTTAGGCATGGAGCACACTCACAGTAGAAAAGGAAATAATAACCCTTTACAAGCAGACAGTAGTATATGTATAGGATCCAGAGAAAAATGCACACAAGGTTTTGGGGGAAGGTTAAATGCATACATAACAGTAGAGACTGGGAAAATACCCGGGGAAATATCACGTTCAGGCAAGAGAAGAAAGAATGGGAAACCACTGGCCTTTCTCTGTTTCACCCCCAAAGGCTTCTGTCTAATCTTGACAGACACATGGGCAAAGGACCCAACCAGACTACTCAAAGATTCCTATAATTGATCAACCAATATGGACAAACTCAATCCTCTAGTCAACAAAGAAATAAAATCAAGACAATATTCTACCTATCACATTAGCGAGGATTTCTAGAAATCATTCTCGGTGCTGGTGTGAGAATGACAATCACTTCTGTCCAGCGCTGTGGACACCGGGAATGTACAAGCCTCTTGGAAAACCACTGGACAACCTGGGTGTAGATCCCTAGAAGTGTTCACATACATACACCTGGACTTGAGGATTTTACTTCTGAGTACGTATTCTAAAACTCTTTTCCAAAGTACAGAAGGGGGCGCCTGGGTGGCTCAGTCCTTAAGTGTCTGTCACTTGACTGTGTTCAGGTCACGATCTCACAGTTGGTGGGTTCGAGCCCCACGTCCACTGTATGCTGACGGTGTGGAGCCTGCTTAGGATTTTCTCTCTCCCTGGCCCTCCCCCCACCGACTCCCATTTGCTCTCGCACTCTCTCTCTCTCTCTCAAATAAACTTAAAAAAAAAAAAAAAAGAAACAAAGAACAGAGGAAATCCTGCACAGAGACAGTCATTGCAGTGCTAGGTGTCAGAACAGAAAACCCAAGAGCCAAACGGGCCGTCATAAGGGGATGATTAAGCAAAGAGTGATATGCTTATATGATGGAAACATTAAGTAGGCATTAAAACAATATTTACAGGGGGTTTTTAATAACATGGAAAGACCATCATATAAGGTTCAGAAGAAAACAAAAGCAAGATATGAAGCGGAATATGGAGACTAGGTGCAGTCACGTGGGAGCCTATGCAGAGCACAGACATCAAAGCAACATTTCCATAGTTGTCATTGGGCTGGTTTTTTCGGGCTTTATATTTTTCTTTTCTTTTTTTTTTTTTAAGTATAATTTATTGTCCAGTTAGCTAACATGCGGTATATACAGTGTGGGCTTTATATTTTTCTGAACTTTAATAGCAGTGAAGGGCAAGTATGCTGGAACCAGACTTCCTGGGTTCAAGTCCCTGTGTAACCACTTACCAACTGTGTAGTCTTAGTGAATTACTTAGCCTCCCACTGTCTGTTTTCTGATCTGTAAAGTGGGGTTAGAAGTAGTACCTACACCTCACTGAGTTATGATGAACATTAGAGAAGTTAATATTTACATATTATAGAATATAATTCGATAATTACGTAATTGATATTTATATATTTTAGCTTACATAGTATATGATGCGTTTGTTAAATAAGTAAAATTAAAAAGTGAAATTTTATAACAACCGAGTTCTCAAAAAAAAACACAACCTAATTTTTAAAAGAAATAAAATTTTCGGAAAGGCAACAAGTAAGTCCTTCAACAATAACCAAACGGAAAGAGCAGCAGGCATGTGGCACACACCCACTTCCCTGGTAAAATCCTCTGGAACATTCTTGGCCCTGTGGGGACCTGAGCTGTGCACATCTTGCCCATGTTGGTTCCCAGGTCTTGCACTGACACACGTCCTGATTTCCTCGCTCACCCCCGGCACAAGCTCAAAACAGCAACATGTCTGAGTGATCTGAAGGGAACTCGAACGAGCAGCTTCATGGTTTGGGAGGTTCCTTGGACTGATCTTGACTTTGGGTATCTGGTGGCCAGTCATCTATATTAGGATGAAAACAGGGCTGTGGACCACACTGTTGGTTTATTAGAGTGTAACGTCTCCTCACTGAGAAGAATAGACACTATCTGCTATTTATATCACTAGGCTGGCTCTGCCCACATTTGTCACCCATAAATTCCCTGACAGCGTTCCTCAGTGTACTGTTACCCTTCCAAGAGGAGAAGACATTTCTCACTAAGCTCCCTCAACTCCCCAGATAGGGACATTAATCATTCAGGTATGTCAGGAACAGTGATGCAGACCTTCACTGACCTTTCGTGAAAACCAGTTCTCTCTCTTCCCTATCTTCTCTCATGCTTCTAAGAGAGCAGAAATGTTACCTGGCTTCAGCCTACCTCTGAGTATTGTGATGTGCGAGTGTAAAAGGTACGTCGTGTGGTGAAACACACCCGGTGAGGTTAACTCGTAAACCCAACATCCTGGGCTCCATCCCCCAGGCTCCCCCGTCGGCCTGGATCGGAGTGAGAAGGCAGAGTGGACTGTAATTCCTGCCTGTGGCTGTCTTGGCTGACACAAGAACAGCGGGAACCAGAAAATGGCCCCACAAGCATGTCTGATCACTCTCACAGCCAACCCGGGGGAAGAAAATCCTCTTTATTAAATCCGTCCCTCCAAGAAGCCAGTCACTAGAGATGCCAAATCCACTGGTGTGGATGGCTGTGGTCAGTCAAATCAAAGAGCTTTAACATATCCTCTTTCCAGGGCTGTTTTCACAAAATGAACGAAATTTTAAAAAATTCCATTAGGGTCTTGCCACACACACGAACCCTAAGGAAGCCTAACTCGTTTTCTGATGAATGGCTCCTGTATTCCAGCTGTTGGACTTCGTGTAGTGAATTTGGATGGAATGCTACCTCTCAGACCAAAAGCAAAATGAGGCAAGATGTTAACACATTTCGTGGGCCTAAGACAAGAGTGATGGCAAGGTCAGCCAATCTGTCAGTCAATCAGTCAATGACTATCAGCGGGCGCTGGCCAAGGTGCTATCAGAGAGACCAAAGAAACAGAAGATAATACCTGGCCCTTGAGGATTGATAATGCCCTCAGAGCGAGAGCGCACACACAGTTATAACAGCGTAGGAACAGACACGTACATTCGGGTTGGCAATAAATGTTAGCTGTCACCTTTAGTTATAAAATCGCCTCTCCCCCGTTTTACAAGTTACTTTGCTTCTAAAAATGGAGGAGGTGGCAGGCAGGGAGGAATCTGCAGATAAACTGGATCTACCCAAGTTGCAGCTCCTGAAGGTCAAGGAGAATCATTCCTCCTCTTGTCAACTTTGGGGAAGTGTTTTCCCTTCTAAAAACACACCTGGGGGCGCCTGGCTGTCTCAGTTAGTTAAGCGTTCGGCTTCAGTTCCGGTCATGATCTCCTGGTTTGTGAATTCGAGCCCCGCGTCAGACTCTCTGCTGTGAGTGTAGAGCCCATTTCAGATCCTCTGTCCCCCACTCTCTCTGCCTCTCCCCCACTCACTCTCTCTCTTTCAAAAGTAAACGTTAAAAAAATAAAAACGTACCTTTTTTTCTAATTATAATTTGTATCTCTAAATTCTCCTGAAATCAGTATTACTCTATGTTAACTAACTAGAATTTAAATAAAAACTTGAAACAAACAAAAATTATTTGAAATTAATTTTACCAACTAGAAAATGTAGAACAGTATAAACAAAGAAAGGAAAAACTTTATTTCCACATTCAGATATGGCCAGATATATATATACACAAAGCTGGCACGTTATATATACTGCTTTGTTTTCTTTTCTCTCCTAATATTCTCTATGGGCTACACGCGTCACTAAACTTCTTTTTGTTTTTAATGTTTCTTTCTTTATTTAGAGAGCACGAGCGGGGGAGGAGCAGAGAAAAAGAAAGACAGAATTCCAAACAGGCTCCACACTGTCAGTGCTGAGCCCAACACGGGCTCGAACCCACAAACCGTGAGATCCTGACCTGAGCTGAAATCAAGAGTCGGACGCTCAACAGACTGAGCCACCCAGGCGCCCCTCACTAAACTTCATTCTTAAAAAAACTACCTCTTCGGTTTGTCACATGGGGGTCACTGAGGCCTCTGTGATGACAGATTTGATCAGGAGTTCACAGTCACTGTTGCTGCTAAGGGACAAATCAGCCCCATGAAGCTGGGTGTCGGTTTCCTTCCCAAAGTGGAAGGGGTGGGGCGGGTGGGGGGAGCCAGAGGCGAGAGGAATTGCATGGCTACATATGATCACAGAAGGGTGTTCTCTAGGGCCGTCTTTCTTCGATGACGGAAACGATCTCTTTCTACCTGTATCTCGCTGTCCAGCTAACCGAGAGCTGGAGATGGGCTAGTGCTACAGAAGAACCGGCCCTTTACTTTTATTTAATTTTAATTAGTTGAAATTTAAACAGCAATCTGCCCTTCCCAGGGTTAGCCCATTTTGTTTCAGAAAGGTTTCCAGTGGTGGGGCGCCTGGGTGGCTCCGTCGGTTAAGGGTCGACTCTTGATTTCAGAGCGGGTCATGATCTCACGGGTTTGTGACTTCGAGCCCCACATCGGGCTCTGCGCTGACAGTATGGAGCCTGCTTGGGATGCTCTCTCTCCCTCTGTCTGTGCCCCTCCTCTGCTCGTGTTCTTGCTCTCTCTACCTCTCTCAAAATAAATAGACTTTAAAATAAAAGAAAAGAAAAAAAAAAAAAGAAAAAAGCAATGTTTCTGGTTAAATTCCTGAAGGAAAAACACATGGCCCACCACCCAGGGTTTAAATAAAAGCCAGACAAGGCTTCTTAGACTCATGGCCTTCAAGATAGGAAATATATTAGACTCTTTACTGCATTTATCTTTTCCTTGAAGATTTACCACTCCAATCTTTGTGGAGGAGACCAATATATAAATAAGTAAGTAAACGACGGTCAGCCAACTTGCAGCCCTCAAGAGGGCGGATGAGCACTGTTCGAAGCTACACCTCCAGGGCATTTCAGCTCTCCTGAAGGTGCGAGCCACATTCCCCTTCGGAAGTAGAAGGAAGAGGAAACATGTCGCCCACTTGCTTTCGTGCAGACTGTGGACATAGCTGGCCGTGCCCACTGGGAGCGGCAACAGGCACTGGCCGGTCCCCAACATCCCATCTGCATGATGGTGGAGTAAAGCTTGACACAGAGGCTCTACCCAACCGTTCACCCCCATGGAAGGGGAGGGAAACCATCAGCCCACACCTCGTCAAGCCTCTGTGTGGGGAGCTGTGTACCCAGTGGGTTTGTTTATGTGGCAGATGGCTTTGCAAAGCCCAATTCTTGTTTTCCTCGAAGGTGAGGGTGGGAAGCACCACCAAACCCTGGGCACCAGGGAAAATGCTGGGTGCACGGTGTTCAGAATCAAGACCGACCCCTCCCTGTGGCAAGCTGTGCCCTGACCATGATGACAGCTTAGAGGGGCAGGCAGCCCACAGGAGCAGTCCCACACGGGCAACAGCAAGGTCTCTGAGAACTACTTCTCCAACCAGGTGTGGCCTGAGCAGGCTCAGAAGCATCCTTTGTGAGGCCCCTTGGAAATAATGCCTATGGCCATCACCTCCGTGTGACCTGAGGACATCGTTTCAGGGGTCAGGCCAAGCCCTGCTGTGGCCAGCCACGGCCAGGCTTCTGGGGCCGGCTGTGTCTCGACCTTCCAGAAGGAACACGGATTACTGTGTGTGTCTGCCCCTGTCGCGGTATTTCTGTAAAGGGGTTCACGGTATCTAGTTGATAAGGTAAGAGCAAAAAATCGAGAGGACTGGAAGAGAGGACCCATGTCACACAGTTATCGGCACTCCGCAGAAGCCACTTTTTCCTTTTCTTCCACCAACACAAGCATTTCCAGTTTTCTGCTTTTATTTCACTCAACAACTATTCACTAAGCACCTGAGCGCTGGATACACGATGATGGCTAAAACACCCTGCGTGCCGTCTTGGAGATTATGTTTTAGGGGGAAAGAAAGAGAAACATATAAATGAGAAACCACGTAATATAGTTTCAGACTATCTATGACGACAACAAAAAGGGCATTTTCTTTAAGGGATGTATCCTCTTTTCTCTAGTATGCGTGCAGGGTGAGAAGCAGAAAAGGCAGCAGAGGAGGCAGAAGTTTGGATGCTCTCACAACTTTCAAAAGGGTTTGGAACAGCGGTGCCCTCCGTCTGGCCCTGGCTCGTGATGGCAGGTCCCATGAGGAGCCCATCCCGCGGCTCTGCTGGGGACCAGCCCCAGGGACTCTTTCTCCTCCAGTGGCTCTGACTGATTCGTGCCTGGGAGGAGGGTAGGGGGGTATCGGAGGCACAGGCAGGGCTGGTGGCATCTCAGCCCTTTGGTGGCACAGTTTGTTTGGTAGCCAAGTGGAAGGAAAGCTATGTATTTATGAGCTTTATGGCTCTAATTATTTTTCTGCAGAGACTATAATTTTGTGGGTTACTTTAGGAAATGTGGAGGGTTTTTTTTTTTCTTCTGTCTCGGTTCTAGAATTGCTGCATGATCAGGGGCATGGATGAAACCTAGGCCATGAAAGAGACAGCCCAAACCAGCAGGGACAGGGACAAACAGAGAAGACATGTGACCCTACTCCCTTCGGCTCCCCTAACTGATTTCTCTTTCTCCAACTCTCTTAGGGCTCTTCGTGCATTTCCTTCTACTCTCTCAGGACCCTGGAGCTGCCCCCTTTGAATACCTTCTATGACCCATAACACAAGCCAACCAGAAGAAGAGGGGGAAGCCTCTGCTAACGCTCCTGGAAGGCGACAAGCATGTGATCTTTGACATCTCGGTTCGTTAGCCTGACTTTATTTTATTGATTTTGCTTATTTTTTGACATTTTTATTTATTTATTTTGAGAGAGGGAGAGGGAGCACAAGCAGGGAAGGGGTAGAGAGGGAGGGAGAGGGAGAGAGAATCCCAAGCAGGCTCCACACTGTCAGCACGGAGCCCAACGCGGGGCTCAAACCCACGAACTGTAGGATCGTGACCTGAGCTGAAATCAAGTCGGACACTCAACCGACTAAGCCACACAGGTGCCCTATTAGTCTGATTTTATATGCTGCAACCTTACTGAAAGAAGGGCCCAGGGAATCACACGCTTATGACTCACAGGGCACCTTGGGAGAATACTTGTAGGATTCCTTGTCACGTAGACAGCTGATACTCTTGTCTGGTAAGCAAGGAGGGGATTTGAACAAATGTTCCCGCTGCAGAGACAAACGGACAGACGCAGAGGAGTTGTTGCGTTCCCTGCGTTTACAATCAGGACTTTGCTTATATGATGCCACGCAAAGGAGAGAAAAGTGGCAAATTCATGCAACCAGTTTAATATTTCCCAACATCCAGGTATTTGGAATTATTCAAGGATCCAGCCTTTATCTTAAAAGCAAATGGACAGAAGTAACACGGCCACCATATTAGTTCCTACTAAGTTCAGAGCTTTCTCATTTACAGTTCCCTTGCTTTGGCATTTTTTGCAGAACCCTCTGGTTAGTGATACACCAACCAGTCAGGGAATTCTGTCAGAAGGAAGGAGACGGACTGATATTTATTTGCTCCAAGTCAACCACCGTCCTATGGGCTTCGTATAGAAAATCTTCATCCTGTCAATAACTTTGGCGTTAACGGCATGGTCCCCAGGTTGAGCCAAAGAAGCAGAGAAGTTAAAATAATTTGCCAAGATCCTCAGAGCTACCAAGGTACAACACGAAGACTCAAACCCTGGTCTGTTTGTTAACACGGTTCATCCAGACTACCAGGACTTGAGCTCATGGGCCAAATGAGTTTAAACAGAATCTTGCCACGTTTGTGGACGTACCTTATTGCCAGATCAGAGGCAACTTATTCACACTGGACCAACACTTCATAACATACACTTTCAATAGGGAGAAAAGCATTGGATAAATTAATAAAAATCAATAAACATCACCTAACCACCAAAAAAACTCTAAAAACCCTCAAAAGTAAAAACAGAAACAGTTTAGAAATTTCTTCTGGCCAATTTTCTGATTTAGTCACTATTTTATTTCTATCCACTGCACGGACAACTTGGATCTGGGTTTGAATCCTGGATGGCCCGTTAACCAGCTGTGTTCATTTATCCAGTTTGGATACCTTATTTTCCTGCTTGGGCCTCATTTTCTTTTAAAATAATACCTACTTTATGGGGTTGTGGAAAGCATTATATACGAGAGTGTGTATAAAAGCATCTATCGCCTTCCCTGGCGTGCAGAAGGCCCTTCGTAAACAGGAGCAATTATTATTACCATGAAATAAGATCAGAAGTATTTCTAGGTTCTGTAGAATGCACAAACAATTCTTCAGCAGTTTTTCTCTCCTAACCCTTAAGTATAAAATGACACTGCTCTTCAAAGCAGAATTTCCATAATTTGGTTGTCACTTTTGGGCTCCTGGCCGTGGCCATCAACGCCACTCAGGTCTTCGTGCAGCTAGAACTCTGCTAAGTCTCCTCCCTGGACGCGGTGGAGAAAATGACTCTTCATTTTAATACAGAGTCTATAAATGGGGAAGCTTTAGGAGCGGCTCACAGACTGTGTGAGGAAGACAGATTTTTCTTCGGGCTGAGAACTGAACCAGCTTGCAAAGCACTTGAGCTATTTACGACTGACATTTAAGCAGCTACTGTACCAGGAAAGAGGAAAATAATGGAAATAATAACCCTTAAAATTCCCATCGGACACATTCCTGTTGTAGGAACCCTGGGGCTGTGGCTTAAATATTGACCACCAGAGCAAATGCCTGGTCCCCTTGCCCTGGGTCAGGTGGGGTGCAGAGCTGAGAGCTTCTACTTAGAAAAGTCCAACTGGATCCAAGAAGGGGCGCCATTGTCATCTGCATCCTCTGCGGCCGGCCGACATGCCACAGTGAGACGCGCTCGGAACATTCTGAGCGCTTTCCTGTGCTCGCACCCCGCACAGCAACTCAAGGTGTTTGACGTTCTTGCCCACGGAGTCGGGTTCGGGGCCAGGGTGGGGAAAGAGGGAGAGGGTCTGCTGGAGATGTCCACAAAGGGCCAAACAAGGGGCTGGGAGTGGGCAGAGCCTGTTGCTGACCGGGGCACCAGGGAAATGGGACACGGCAGGGTGGGAGGGAGGGAACGCTCCGGTTCAGAGACGCCATCCATTTTCATTTAAAATATCCTCAACCCCCCCAAAACCCTAACACGTGGTGGCCTCTGGCTTCCAAATTCTCAAAGTGATAAGCTGCCAAAGTAAACTAATTGCAATGTGTCTCTGTAATTGCCATGTGTGGGTAGCTACAGCGACAGTAAAATGGTTCAGTGAATTCTGACGGTGATAATGAAACATTTGGAGATGACATAAAATGAAGGCTCTCAAAACCAGAAGACCCAGAGAGTCCAAAATGGATTTGAAAGCCTGGCTTTGTGGCCTGGAGGAAACCATAACCCCTCTGAGCCTATAAGTCCCTGTTTCTAAAAGGGGGGTAACAGTCCTCATGCGGCAGCATCATCATCCCCACAGAAGGAAGGGGAAGAAGCAGCAGGAACAAACGGATGGGGTGCAGGGCCCAGGTGCCCATGAGTTGCCGCTCACACCCAACACCTGCCTGTGACTCAAAAAGCCTGGATCCGTGTGAGGCCCCGGAACGGAGGGTTCAGGATCTGGACACTGCGTCTGGTGGTCATGTGACGTGAACACCTTGGCCACTGCTTAGGGTTGAGGAGAATGAGCTGGGAATTTCTGTATGAGTGGGGGGCACCCTGTTGCTGGTGTATGTCCCCCGACTGAGGGGCTATAAGGATCACATGAAACGGTAAGCGTGACAGTATTTGGCAAATGGTAAAACCCACTGAGAATCCTAGCCCCTCTTGTCCCACCCAACAGCCTGGTGCCACTTACCCTCCTACATTCTCTGAGTACAAAGGTGTATCTGTCCTGGTCGAGGAGAGCTCTGCCCCATAACGCTCACAAGCAACTGACTCGGGGGTACTCAGGTCGAAAGCAGAACAAGGAAAGAATGGCAAAGAATGAAGATTTAATCCCCTGTGCCTTTGTCCTTCCAAGCTAGCTCTGTTGTAAGAAAGGTCTGGCAGAGAAGAGGATTCCAGACACAGGTAAAGTGCTGCAGCCCCCGCTGGGGTCCGTGCGAGCCACCCTGGCTCTTGGCAGGTTTTGGATTGTGCTACATTTACAGGACTTCCCCGGGAAGTAGAGGAAGAAGAAAGCTGGCAAGTATTGACTTTCTCCGCCACTGGCCAATTGCTTCCTCTGGATGACCTCTGACTGGGGAAGCACGGCAAGGGAGCACTGATCCTACGGGTGGGGTCTAGGCCAGTGACTCTTAAAGTGGGTACCATGGCATCAGCTCTAGCTCAGCTCCGGGCAGACCTAGTGAACCAGCACGCCTGGGTGAACCACCTGGAAATCTTCATGTCTAACAAGGTATCTCTTACACTAAAGACTAAAACGTACTAAGAACACCTTTAGATGATTTTTAACCTTCTGAAAGTTTTCCAAATGAAATACACCAATAGGAAAACACAGAACAGCTCGGATTTCATTTGCAATGGAGGAAGAGAGGATTTCTGACGGGCATCTCCTTTCCTGGGCTGGTCCCCTGCCCTTTCTGCTGGACTCTGAGAACTCTTGGGGATAGAGTCACGATGCCTGCCCTTAAGTGACTTTGGATTATACTCTGAGCAGATATGGATCAAGATGGCCTCCTTCCCCACCCCCGGGGCCCTTTTTGCATATTTAAGTTCTTGGTCAAGGTGAAATCATGGGACCTCATCTGAGTGACTCAGAAGTCTTGGTCTTACTGTGGGCTTCATACTTATCTTGTGACACAAACTTCTGTTGTCCGGCTGTAACCAGATTTCCACAATATATCCAGTCCACTGACTAGGTGACTTCTTGCTTGTTTGAACCCACGTCCGTGATTACACAATTTCCGAGCACTCTCATCTAAGAGTGGGCCCCATCTTGTGCCAATGGTTTGAGTATTCTCCTGCTGAACCTCTGCCTCACAGTGAAGTTCCTGTTCTATACTACTAGGCCTCCCCCAAATCTATTCTCTTGAATTGTTGAGATGACATCTGGGCTTGAAGTCAATCAGTAAAGAAATATATATAAGTGGGTTTGAGATGGCAGAGGGGACACTACCTTTATGAAACCTTAAGAATGTCACTGGATTCCAGGATCTGTGTCCCCCCTTCCACCTGACTGCCAGGAAACTTGCCTTTTTATCTTGTTAGACCTTGTGGTCACTGACTACTAATCTGGACCACCAAATTTATGACCTGCTGTCTCCACTCCACTCCTTTGGCTAGAAAGAGTTCCTCCCACCGCCACCTGGGGGTCCATGCTCTGATGGGTATGTATAATCCACAGGGTCCTTCCTTTCCTGCTCAATCGCATTCCACTGCACACTGAAGTCCTGAATTTTGAGTATTAAGCATCTCAAAATGTGCCAAGAGCTTGCCTACACATAGGCCATAAGGATTGTTGATTGCTTGCCTACACATAGGCCATAAGGAATATTCTCTGAGTTCAAAGGTTTTGCTTGCCAAACATCACCCCTTGGATATAAGCTCAGGACAGGCAGGAGTTGTGTCTGTTCCCTCTACCTAGATAGCTTTAGCACCCCAAAAAGGATCCAGCACATAACAGGAGCAGAGTATCTGAGAATGAGTCAATGACACCCACACTAGAGCCTCCTGTGCAAATACCAATGGTGAGAGGGAGCATAACGAAGCTCAAAGATTCTGATCGTCTACACAATAGCCCATCAGTGTGACTTCCTGTTCTAACATGGATTTCCTTTTTTTTTTTTTAATGGAGGAAGAAACAAAGATGATGAAGGTTTGATTGGCCTGGTGCAGGTGCCCTGAGAGCTGTGCTTCTCCAGGCCACCTTTTTGTGGCAGCTGCCTGAGAAGCCACTGAACATGAGGAAGTGAAAGACTGGGCAGAAGAATTAGGTAACTGGACCCATCCATAGAATGCCCTGCTCTCTTTTAGGAAACCATCCCAAGGTCAAGGAATCTGATCCACTACTCTGAGTTCCATCTCTAAACAGGGGCAGAAGTGTATTTCCTACTCTCCTCACAAAGTTACAGTGAGAATTCAGGGATTCCTCCAACAAATATCTTACTGAGCATTTCCATTATAGTTACTGATATAACTTACTGATATAACTGATATAACATACAGTTACTGATAACACTTTTGTACCTAAGAGTAATTTATAAATTGCAATATAAATGCAGGCACTGTCCTTCACCTCACCGGTATGAATAAAAACACCACAGCAGCCCAGATCCACAGATGCCAAAGACCTTGGGTAAATGCTTGGCTCATTCAGATCTCCTGAATCATTTGGCCATCGTGACAAGAAAATTTAACAACTCAAAAGAAGTTGTGCTTTGGGATGTGTGATAAGAGACTGGGTTTGGTGGAGGAATGCAGGAGGGAAAGGCTGGCTGTTACACTTAAATGATCCAGAAAAATGTCTGAATGTTTTTACTTCAATGGCCACATCTTCTAAGGTCTAGTTCTCCGAGACCTTGCTAGAGAATGAGATAGAGAGGTTAGTCAGAACATTTTGGAAATCTGGAAAGGGAAATTTTCTGTAATCAGAAAGGGTGCTCACAATTGTAAGTAAACCACCTAGAAGTCCTAAGGAAACTGGGTTGTTTTGCAACATGGTCTGAGCCCAGATGATCTGAGGGAGCACAGATCAAGGCCGTTCTGGCGTTTCGTTGTTATTTTGTTTTCTTAACACAGTGGCCTCATTACCAGTAACCCATATGTTCCTGATGTTGGCTCCCCTGACTTTATTTTAAGGAAACTCCACCCACAGCTATTCACATTTTTTCTTTAAACCATCAAGTGCTTATCATGTTTACAAGGAAAATTCCAACTAAAAATACAAGAATTACAAGACACAGATTGCCATTAATATGTTCATCCCTGAAGAGTCCAACTAAGCAGCCTGTAAAATAGAGTTATAAGAAAATATTTAACTTGAGTTTAAGAGCTCCATTCAAAGAGAGGCTAAACTTCATGAGTTGCAGATATAAGACAGAACATTCGCTTCTGGAAAAAAAAAAATGTCATTAATTCCCCCAAAGAATGAAAAAGCTCTGTATCTGTAATAATGCTCCTCACTTTTCTATAAATGCCTTTAAGGAAACTGACAGGAACGTCACAATAGTCAATGAAATGGAAATTTTCTGGATGTTTTCCTTCTCTTCGATACATTTTTGGGTTCCAATTAAGAAAACAAACCGTTAGTGCCGGTGACATGGCCTGCCCAGCGGGGTGAAAGAGTAAGCAAAATGCTCAATAAATAATATAAACACCCAAGTAGCAGTTATGGCCACTTCATCCCTCTTAGAATGAAAGCACCTTTAGAGCTCAATAAAAAAATGAAAAGCTGCTGAATCACAGTAGTAGCCAAAGGAAAAAGCAAAACAACTTTGTTGCACAAGCTGGCGAGAATTAAAATGCTTTGACGATGTCTAGGGTGGGGAAACGGGGGCTGTGCACTCTGGTGGCATCTAAACCGGCAAAGCCTCTGGTAAGGGATCTATGGCATCACCTATCCAACTTTACAGCATGCACATCCACCAATCTGGCAACTTCTCTTCCAGAAATAATTCCTGGAGAAAGCGTGCAAAGAGATACGCGCGTGTGAGAGTGTTTGTGTAAACATTCTTATGTGCATGAAGAGATTTAATACAGCATTGTTAATGAAAGCAAAAAAAAAAAAAAGGCTGTCAGTAGGGGAATGATTAAAAAAATGACATGTTCCTGTAGGTACTGTATAGTTTTTTAAAAAAGGAGTTGCTCTGGGGCGCCTGGGTGGCTCAGTCGGTGAAGCGTCCGACTTCGGGTCAGGTCATGATCTCACGGTTCGTGGGTTTGAGCCCAGAGTCAGGCTCTGTGTTGACAGCTCGGAGCCTGGAGCCTGCTTCGGATTCTGTGTCTCCCTCTCTCTGCACCGCCCCCCCCCCCCACATTCACGCTCTGTCTCTCAAAAATAAATAAATGTTAAAAAAATTTTTTAAAAAGGAGTTGCTCTACACACATATACCTAGAAAGCAGAAGCATGTATATTTTTAAGTTAAAAAAAAAAGTAAGTCATAAAATAAAATGCAGAATGTGAGCCCATTTTTATAACAGGGCATGCGTGTATTCACATGGATATGTGTAAGTATATTTAAGTACACATACACACACACACATTTCATTTCTGTAAACATTTAAAAAGTCATTGTCTTCATAGTCATTATCTCTCATCAGTGCTGGAGGCAACTTAAACTCTTCATAAGCTTAAGTACCCTAAGCACTTAAAAAAAAAAAAAAAAGGAACAGGTAAATTTTTCCTTTTCTAATTTAAAATAGTCGGTGAGAATTTTTAAAGTGTGTTTTAAGGACTGTGCTAAGAGACGAATAACCCTGGTTTGTTGAGTTAGTAATCAGTCTCCCAAGTGACCTGGGGTACATGTGCTGGAGAGGCAAACGCTCCCCCCACCCCCGCCCCCGTGAGGACAGAGAGCCAGTGCTCCCTTCCCTATACCCACAGTAGACGCATATCCACTGACCGAGAGCACAGACTCTGTCATCAGACGGTCCTCGGTGTAGTTTCCAGCTCTACCATTTCGAGAGTAAGAAATCTAGGGCAAGTTACATAATGTTTCAGTGATTCAGATCCCTCAACTATAAAATGGGATTAAACAATCCCTTTCTTCCTTCCTTCCTCTTTTCTTTATGAGAGAGAGAGAGAGAGAGAGAGAGAGAGAGAGAGAGAGAATCTTAAGCAGGCTCTACAGTCAGCACAGAGCCCGACACGGGGCTTGATCTCACGACTACAAGTTTATGACCAGAGCCAAAATCAAGAGTCAGTTGCTCAACCGACTGAGCCACCCAGGGCCCCAACGTACACCCACCCTCACGAATCATCATCCCTGAACTGCCAGCAGAAGCTGAGCCCTGGAAGAACTGTCATTAACCCTTCCACACTTAAAACTTTACACAGACAGAATTCCCAAGCCACTAAAAACTTCCATAGCACTGTATGCACGGGCACCATCCCGAAGGAGAGTGAGTGTGGGACTGGGGTGAGACTGTTCCTCAAACTGGCTCTGATATTCCCTAGGTATGTGACCCAGAGCAAGGTGCTTTATCTCGCAGCCTCGCGTGGGAGGGGAGGGTGTGTTGGTGTTTTTACTAATGTTATTCTGAGGGTTAAACAACACAAGTGGATGTATCCAGAGCACCCAGCATCTGGAACACAGCAGAAAAAGCACAACAACCAACAACAGTTCTAATCAACTGGGCATCTACTGTGGGCGAGGCATTTTTCTCTCATTCTTACACCAACTCTGAAAGAGAGGTATCACTACCTCCCTATTAAGAGCCAGGAAACAGAGATTCGGGGCATCACATGACTTGTCCTTAGGGTTCCCCTGCAGATCCGCCTGACTCTAAAGTTCTTTTCATCTCCTTTTTTTTTTTTTTTTTTTTTACCCCCCTACAGTTCATTATTTGTCTCCCTGTATCATTTGGGCAAGTCCCAATGTCCTCTTCTGGTAATCCCTTCTGAGATAATATGACCGATTTCAGGGTATGTAAGCTAGTGGCTATGAATACTTTTGAGAACTGAAAACAACACTTTGGCAGCCTGGGGAAACAAGGGACTTTTACCTATGGGAAAGCCTCGAAACACCTCTTCCACTGGCTGCCCCGGCTTCCCCTGCTCACAGGGCGGCCCCTGCCTCCCTCTTCACTGCCGGACACTCAATCCCAGGTGCACAAAGACTCATGGGAAGGAACACTTCCTATACTAAGCTAAACTTAATGTGTCGGGGAATCACTGGACCATCCCCTTTCCTCCAGGGAGAGGTCCCAGGAAGTTGGGTGAGCCCCGGATATGTAATGAGAGGGGCAGAAAACAGGAGCAAGTGCTCAAAGAAGGGCCCCGAAGACCTGACTCCTAATCACGGTTTTGCCAAGGGCTGGCTCTACCAAACGGTTGAAGGAGTCATAGGCAAAAGTCCCTTTCCTTCTCCTCCCCCTCCATCCTTTTGCTCATTCTTATTTATTCCATAGGCTTTTATTAAGCATTTACTGTGGGCAAAACATTGCATGAGAATACAGTTCCTGTCCCGAGCACACTTAGTTTGGTGATGGCTAGTTGACTCAGTCATTTTTTTTTAATGTTTATTTTTGAGAGAGAGAGAGACAGAGCGTGAGCAGGGGAGGGGCAGAGAGAGAAGAAGGCACAGAATTCGAAGCAGGCTCCAGGCTCTGAGCTGTTAGCACAGAGCCCCACACAGGGCTCTAGCCCATGAACCTCAAGATCGTGACCTGAGTCGAAGTCGGACTCTTAACCAACGGAGCCACCCAGGTACCCCTGTTGACTCAGTCATCTTAACTGTTCTTATGGGTATGTGGATTTAATCTGTGTGTGTGTGTGTGTGTGTGTGTGTGTGTGTGCGCGTAGATACTTAGCTACAAATACAGACTACTCACAGTTCATTTCCATAACCAACCATTCAAACAGCTCTTCTGATGAAGAGTCCCTCCCACAAAGCCCAACATGCTTTGTGCCAACTACATCCCATACACGCACCTAAATTTAACTTTTGTTTCATAGAATTAGCACAACTGTCAGAATTCATCAAGTACTAGTTATGGAAAACTGCTCTTGGGGCAATTCTGTAGTAATTAAGTGTATAAGAGTAATTAAGAATTTCTCCGGATCTAATACTCCATCCCTAGGACTATATGAACATGAATAACCTCATGGCTGATACCAAAAATGAGTCCTGATTGGGGCTGCTGATGGTACCATCGGAAAGACATCACCGGCTCACGCTCCTTCAGCTTCCTCGGTGAAGATCTGATTTACAATCAATCTTATTGGTTTTCCAGAGATTTCAAGGGGAAGCGGTGACACACGCTTAAATTCTAAGCAATACGATTTCTAGGCTTGCGATGTATTATTTCACAACTGCACGAACGCAGATGTGACTAAATTTCCTGTGGGATGGGGTATGTTTATTGTCTCTACCATCTGCCTTCAAAAACACTAACCTTTAAACAGTTCACATTAACCCCCGGCAATGAGATCAGCCACGGTGGTAACCCATAGGACTCTTCTGGAAAGTGCCATTGCATAATCGCTGTAAGTAAACAGGGGAGTGTAGAGGAAGAAGGTAAACGCGTAACTGCCTCCTCATTCCATTTAAATATCAATGCTCTGAGGGTTCTTCAGCTTGGAAGATGGTTGGGCTATTTGGTAGGACAAGCCATTTACAAACGTGTTTTGTTCCGGGAGGCCTGTTGGTGGCTGGAAACCTTTTGTTTCCTGGTGTAGTCAATTTCAATGGGGCTGTCAGGCTTACCATGGCCACACTGGGGAGGGAGAATGCCACCAGCGTCTGGGAGCTGACCGGCCAGCTCCTACAGGGCCAGCAGGCAGGGCAGTTCTAAATCACGAGAGAGAACCACAGGAGCCAGGACGGACAGAGAAGGCTCCCGCTCCCCGCCAGTGCCCTGCTATCAGCCTGCTAGGGCTGGGAGGCAGCTCTGTGGTGTTTTCCCAATGAAATCTAATGACTGGGTCACGTGTGATGGAAATCTGTGTGTTGGCAACTGGCAATTCCAGAGGTGAAAACAAGAGCAAGCGGTGGAAAACACAGAGACCTAAGCGACTGGGAGGCAGAATCCCCAGAAAGCCTCTACTCTGGATTTCTCAGAGGCGATCTGTGTGAAGGAATCTGTGAGACAGTTCCATTTCACAGATCGGAAAACCGGCCCGGGGAATGTTTGGCAGGCCCTGCAGCGTGGCTTCCTGATAAAGATCATTAACAGAACCGCAATTTTGTTAAGCCTGGCAATGCACCGAAATAGCCTTCCTCCCAGAGATCCTTGCATGTGAGGGTAGCCACGTGACGAAGTGGGGGGGGGGGCGGTGCTTGTCCTTCACTGCTCTCTTGCCCTCTGCCTGACACTGGGACAAGACACAGAGAACGTCACACCGATGCTGTCACCAGGCGGAGGGAAGCCACAGATGCCAAAGCCGGAAGCTGGCAGGGGCGGGCACATCGTGGGCTCTGTGGGCCACCCCCGCACCAAGCAGTGTCTACAACCGGGCATCATGCAAACCCATACACTGGGGGTGCTGCTGTAACACAAGAAGCAAACTCAGAAAAGTCTCGTGCTCTGTGCCCCGTGGGTTACAAAGAACAGGCTCTTTGGGAAAACTTGGGATTGGGACAGGCCACTCAAACTCGACGAAAGCTTCCAACTACAGCACTAACAACATAATCAAGAGGGAACTGGAGCAGCCAGTTCCGGGTGGCAGGAGGCTCCTTGGTGGTTCCAAAATGCACAACAGTGTCAACTGGAAACGTGGGCTGGCAGGAACTGAGACGACAGGTGCTAGAACCGGCTGGGCCAGTAGCCAGGGGCCGTGTGAGGCCAGGTGCGCTCCTCTCTGGGGAAGGAGCCCTTAAGGTTGTGCTCATTTCCAGTTGTATTAAGATTGGGCTAAAGGGGCTCCCGCCTCTGCGGCAGCCGGGCTGAAGGCTTTTTCATCCTCTTCTTTTGCTACTCCAGCTCGTCTTGCCTAGAAAAGACTGCGGGCGGACAAACAAAATTCTGCGCTATTCTGACATCATTCCTCTACTTTACCAGCCGCACCTGAGTGAACCAGACTGTGTATTCAGGTCACTGTTATTTGGCTGCTCTATGGGGATGGTCTGATATAATCCCAGCAGTTCGCATGTAACATTTCTACCTCTCCAGTTCCGGTCCCCACACAATGCCCTGGCTTACTTTCCTAAAATGGCGGGATGGCCTCTCCACTCAGTGGTATTATGCTTAGCACGGCCCCAATCCCTCCCTGAGCTCCTCTTGCTGGTTTCCAGCCTCCTCTCCCTCTCTCGACTCCAAGGCTTAACCTGTGCCTCCCAGCCGCAAACAAACTGCCTTTGGCTCTACTCTCTGACATGCCGTGCTGTGGTCTGCGTTCTTGCCTGTGCACTTCACTTTCCCCTGCCCGGAAGGCCTCTGCCCACACAGCCTACCCAATGAGCTACTCATCTTCAAAAGCCTACTCTGGAGTCCCCTATAGGAACGCTTCTCTGACACCCTCCTCTGAGTTAACCGGGTACTTTTTGATATTAGTAGTGGTGGCATTGCCTGTATCACTGCATCGATTAAATGACATTCATGCCATTTGCGGAACTGAATGTGGCCTCTCCTTGATGGGTCCAGAAGCAGGAGGGTTGTGAAAACCCTGTTCTAGGAATTCCCATGGCATTCTAACAGCCCGGAATGAATAGGGCATTTAAAAAGAAATTATCCATTAGCACCGTAACAAAATGTACAAATATCAACTCTCGGGCAACTAATCCAGGCAAAATTCTGAAGCTTGCCCGGGCAAGAGAATGGTCCCAAAGAGAAAGAAAAGACTGAGGAACAAGCTTACATGCTTGGAAAGGGTTGTTCCTCTGTTTACATCTAAAATAAAAGACTAAAATGTACTTACAAGTTGCCTTGGAGATACCACCCAAACAGACGCCCGTAAATGCTATCAACACTCAAACATGAAAAGAAATGACACCTTATCCACCTTCCTCATGAAGGCATGATCAATGGACGGAATAGATGAAGAATCGACAAAACCGAGCTCTAGTCCTAGGTCATTCACCAGGCGAGGGAACTCGAAAAAGCAATACTATTCATCTTTTCAAAGTACGCCTTTTACAAAACACTCATTAATATCGTAATAATGTTGTATGGTGACAGATGGTACGTACACTTATCATGGTGAGCGCAGTGTAACATACAGAAATTGTCCAATCACTACATTGTACACCTGAAACTAATATAACATTGTATGTCAAGCATACTTTGATAGTAAGTAAATAAACAAAGACACACACACACACACACACACACACACACACACACACACCACAAGGCCAAAGCGCTGTATCAATTAATATGGCGGGAGTGAAACTCAGTGGGACCTCATTTTCATCCACATCTGTAGGACCAAAGGCCTTTGAATTCTAAGGCTCTCTGTAAGGCAACAGCATCTACATACAAATATATTTCCTCATGGAAAGATGCAGACACATATTTTGGTGTGCCTTTGATTTAGAAACACGTAGATGAAGAACGTGGCTTGGAAATGTGCACCTCTTGTAAAAGACATCCAAGGGCTTTGCCAAGAAGGCAGCAATGCCTAGACATTTGATATTCTTCTAGGTCTCAGTTCCCATCTCTAAAAATATACTGATGACATTTTCTCTGACCTCTACCTACCGCAGGGAGTATGGAAAGGATGGGGGGGACGGCACTCAATAAAGCCATGACCTTCTTGAAAGACAGGACACTCACTCATTGTGGCTGTTGTGTTAGCAACTGTGACACAGTGCTTGGGCTTTTAAAGACCTAGTTTTATTAGGGGATGAAGTTCCCCGTGACCAAGATGCTGTATGACGTCACCCAGCAAACTAATCCAACCGAAGCTGAAAGGCACGGCCAATAATTACAACTCATTTAGAAGGTCTCTGCACCTCCTCTTGCCCCCAGCACTGTATCACCCACTTGAAAAATATTAGACCAATTTTCTCCTCATCCTAAGGAGCAGTTGACGAGCAATGCTCGTGCCTAGCAAGTTCCAGAAAAACATTTTCAGACAAAATGCTTGGAGGATGAAGTAAGGCTGTGTCTGGATGCCTACTCCGTCATTCCCAGAAGTGGCCCAGTGGCTAAAGCATGGACACTCCCTTTGCAAGCCCATCACAGCGGGCCACTTGCCCATCTTCTACGAGAGAGTTATGATTTCCCAGTTTGCACAACCGTACCCTGATCTATTCCAGAAAGACTCACCATATGTATTTATTTTTAGGCTGCTGTTAGCAGTTTCTGATTGGCCATGGGAATTTTTAACAATTAAAGTCAAAGTTAAAAAAACAAAACAACTCAACAATTTCAAGTTGACAATGTATTCATGATTCCACTAAAGAAGAGGAATATGGAAGAAGAGCCTTTGGCCAAGAGGTAGGGCAAAATCACAAGGTACATCTCATTTTCTGGGTCTTGTTTCATTTTGCATCTGTTGAATGCGAGAGTGTCAATCATCTATTCAGTAAATATTTACTAAATGCCTACTTTGCACCAAGAGTTACGCTTGCTGTAAGACTAGAAACATTATCCCTCTTCTCAACGAGTCCCATAAAGGCAAGGGAGGGAGGGGCACCTGGGTGGCTCAGTCGGTTAAGCGTCCGACTTCGGCTCAGGTCATGAACTCGTGTGAGCAAATTGAGGAATCAGCAAGAGACAGATGGAGGAGAATCCTAGTTTTCCGAAGGAGTTGAAATTCTTATTTAAATGGATAGTATCCCCTTTGCCCCCAGGAAGCAAAACGTTATGCATGGTCTGACTCTACATGACTTGGCATCTGAACTCTAGGGATGTTCACAGAAACAGGTGCCTGAGTCAGCAAAACTGGTGTAAAGAAAGAAATTAAGCCAAACTTAGTTCTCCACGTATGTTCCCAGTTACACAGCGGATCTGTACATTTTGTGAACACCATCGTGATTTTTCTTGCTTTCCTTCTCTCCTCTTCTTTCTCTCTGCACTTCTCATGTATCTACGCATCTTCACAACGTGCAGAGTACTGTGCGAAGTTCTTTCCGAGAAAGAACGAGTCAGAAAATTCTGACCTCGGGAGGAAGTAAAGGCAGGTTTTCCTCACAAAGTCGTAACGCACGAGGTAGAGAGAGAGAGCAAGAGTGCCATCAGAGAGATGCAGGTGACGTGCAATCAGAGTCCAGAGTCAGGAGAGATGAAATCCAGCTAGGAAACCAGGGAGGGCTGCTGAGAGGAAGTGTCATTTCACCTGGGCCTTGAAGGATGGAGAGGCTCTGGGGATATGGGGTCTGTGGGAGGAGAGGCACGCCTGGGCAAAAGCATTCCTGTTCCCTTTTATGTGACTGTTTTTTGTTTAGGAAGCGAGACGCTGTCGTTAGGGCCTATCTGTGAGGTGTTGAATTCCCGGCCAATGAACAGATCACCATGTTGGGCTGACCACTTTGGGGTGTCATAAGCTATATCAGCTTAGCACCAACACCAGGAAAATACTATGAGAGTTCAGGATGATGAAGGGTGACATTCTATTTTATTTTACAAAAAGTTTTTGAAGTTTTCATGCATTTATTTTGAGTGGGGGAGGGGCAGAGAGAGCGAGAGGGAGGGAGAGAGAATCCCAAGCAGGCTCCACCATGTCAGCACAGAGCCTGACACAGGGCTTGATCCCACAAACCATGAGATCATGACCTGAGCCAAAATCAAGAGTTGGACGCTCAACTGACTGAGCCGCTCAGGTGCCCCAAAGGGTGACATCTGCGAGGAAAGCCGTTAAAGCCAAAGCCTGGTGTGTGACAGAACCACAGAAACTCACCCCTGGTAACTAAGACATCTGTCCAAAAGCGACAGCACAACATCGCCGTTCAAGACTCAAGGCGGTGGCCGGCTCCCCACTTACCATGAACATGGATTCCATTTGGTTGAAAGGAAGCATTTGTTTCTGGCTGGTAAGACTTCAGGTGCGACGTGCCCGCTGGCTGCTGGGGGTGGGGGGGCTGCGTCCTCTGCATGACCGAAGAAGCAGCTGGAACCCTCCGGGGGCTGATGTGAGGGGACGGGGCGGAAGGTACAAACCTGGGAAAAGGATCGTAAGAGGAAACGTGAGGGACATTAAAAAGCAGGAGCAGAGGCAAACTCTTCAAAGCTGAATTCTAATGTCCACAGTGGCTGGATGAGAGCGTGACAAAAAGCCCTCAAAGGAAATTGGTGAAGACTTTCCTCTCCCCTTTTCAACCACTGACTTCTCAATGGAGATACTGAGGGGATGAAAGAGATCAACAAAGGGAAAATGTAGTCACAGTTTGGGTCTTGTGAAGCCTCTCCAAAGGCATTTCAAATACTCTGGCTTTGGTGAAATGCAAAGCACGTCTTTTGCCAGGCCCCTTTTTTCCTGCTAATTTTTAAATTCGTTTGCATTTCAGGGGCAATTTGATCCTTATGTTTCTGATTCATTTACACTTAGCTCATAAACATTTCGTTCCGCGAGGTAAGCCTCTCTAACCCTGTTCTCTTTCAACAATACATTTTCTTCTGCCAAGACTGCGTGAATTTGAGCCTCAAAGGTCGAGTGGGGGACCCAGAACCCAGGCTACCTGCGTGGGTTCCGCGCGTGGTAGAGAACACTGCCCAGGGCACAACGGGAACACGATGTGGGACATCTTTCACAGTCACGCGTGCTAATCGTAATAGCACTGTCGGCAGCTTTCTGAGCAGGGACATGCAGATGTTCAAACAAGGGGACACGGTCAACTAACCTGAGATCCAAGCCTGACAGCTTTCTGCCAGTCTTCTAAGTGTAAGGGGGCAAGTGGCAGGGTCTCACTCCCTGGGTTCCAAATGACAGTTCGGACCTGCCAGCGCTGAAGGGAAGGTGTACCCGCGAGTGCAGGGTTAAGGTTTACCGGTGTCCACAGACAGCCGTCACGAGTGGGGCGGCCCGGGGAACCCGTCGGTGTGGTGAAATGAAGCCGCAAAGTAACTGGGGAGCAAACTGTGTCAGCAGTGAATTGGTCAGTCCCCCCCCAAAAGGCCCAGTAAGCTGAAAACTTCCAGTGGGTTGTTTCTGACACTGGCTGAAAAGACAGGCTTTGTGTTACGCCGACCCGTAGAGGTTGCCCGCGGTGTTCACGGCTTAGTTCACAAGGATGAGTCCCTTCACGTTGCTGGGCTCTTGTGTAGGGCCATGGATGGTAGAAAGGGACACGGAACCGGTCAAATTTATAAAGTGACCTGCAATGCTGTGAATCGGGGCAGTTAACAGGGCCCAGCCTGGGCGTTCGTGCTGCGGCAGTAATAAAGCGTGGGCCAAAACGTGGACCCTGAGGAGGCTGTGAGGGAAGGGGGTGCGGGAACCAAGGAGGGGGGTCGGCACTCGCCAACCTCTGGAGAAGAGAAGTCTCTGGACGAGGCCGAAACACACTGGCTGGGTCAGATGCTTATTTTCACTTTGCTGATGAAGGAGACCGGTAACCGAGCGCCCCGGGTCGGGGAAATACGTATCTTCCGAGGAGTGTCTCATCCTAATTGGAATTAGCCTGAAAAGACGTGCTGAACTGAATGGCTCTGAAAGCCATTGAGCCCTGGCCAGCAAATGAGCCCTGGCATTGCCCTGAGAACATCTAGTGAGAACTCGCAGGCCGGGATTCCTCATATGGAGGCGATTTTCCTGGGGAGTAGGTCTCTAATGTGTCTGGCAAGGCTGTCTGAGGTCGTGGGAGGGGGCTGAGGAATTGTGGGATCGCAGGCTTCAGGGCTAAACGGAGTCCACACCACCACCCAACCCCCTGAGCCCCGTGGGCAGGAGGCCCTCAGGGAGAGGGGGGAGGATTTGGATTGCAAGACAACCTGTGTCACGGGCATCTCAGTTCCGGTTCTGAGCAAGGCAGCGAGCTCCTTTGCCTTGCTTCCTAATTCTATTTCTTCATCTGGGAATAAAAGACGCGGCACACTGTCGATGGTTTTCTGGTCTTTTCTCTGGTGCTTCAGCCGCTTTTCCTTTCTGTCGAGGTCCAATGGGGCAGAGATGTGTGGATGGCACAAGTCACAGTATGGAGAAGTCTGAGCCTGATATTGGCGGCTTGATGGAAGAAAGGGATTCCGTTTCCCCCGTCCCCCAGCAAGTGAGTCAGGATCATACACAAGGGTTTGATTAACAAAGAGAGAAAAGGCAGAGGGGGAGGGGGAAGGAGGCAAAGATTGTCAGCAATATAAAATCTCATCTTTCTGTAATTAGGGGTGATGTGGCTATAGGGTGAACTATGATTACTTGCTATAAAGAGGGGAGAATTCAACCAACTAAAAGGACCGAATCCATTAAGGAGTCATCCAGAATTTACACTCCTACAAACCGACTCTATAGCTATACATAAATTATATATCTACCTACAAATGATACATCTATGTATCTATCTAGGGAATATATAATTATACGGTAATTATACATCATTCTTATCTATTCATTCACACAAGTTCCAAACTTTGGCCATGCCCTCTTGGCTACCACATATTACATAAAGTACTGACGGTGAGCAAAGGAAGACAGATGTGGGGGCTATTACATCAAGGTGTTAGCAATGCTGATCGCAGAGACGTTGGGGGGGGGAGTAAAATATACCTACTGAGCCTTCAACTCACTCCACATTTGGCTGTTTGCTAATTCTGACTAAGGTTTTCTCCATGTTCAAATAAGTAAGATTACATGGCATTAAATTAACATAATTTTAAAATATACTATGTCCCTTCATATAAAGTACTAATAAAAATTTAAATGTAAACTATTCTGGCTGAGATAAATGAACACCTTGAGAAGTCCTTGATTTGGAAAGGGAAGGGACTCCAACAGAAATCTTAACTTTTACGCATACATAGAAAAGGTGAAAAGTGACAAGACGTGATTACGATTATCCAACGATTGCTAGGAGCCAGGGAATAAGAAGTCAGCACGGAAAAGCCCAGTGTAAGAAACGAGTGTGTAAATGTGATTGATTTTCAAGTACAGCACATAGATTTAATTTTGTCACTGCTGAAAAATGGTACATGGGATGTTATTGAAAAATCTCTCCAGGGGCGCCTGGGTGGCTCGGTCGGTTAAGCGTCCGACTTCGGCTGAGGTCATGATCTCACGGTCCGTGAGTTCAAGCCCCGCGTCGGGCTCTGTGCTGACAGCTCAGAGCCTGGAGCCTGTTTCAGATTCTGTGTCTCCCTCTCTCTCTCTACCCCTCCCCTGTTCATGCTGTGTCTCTCTCTGTCTCAAAAATAAATAAACGTTAAAAAAATTTTTTTTAAAAAGAAAAATCTCTCCCAATCTCGCTAATTTAAATACAATTTTTATAGACCTGCTTACTAGTTAACCAGCTCAAGGTAGGCTAGAATTAAGCACATCAAAATCAGAGGGGTGAGGGGGCAGGGGAGGAGGGCAAAAGTGGGGAAGTCCCTCTGTTAGAGGGAAGGTCCTGGAAGCTTCTGGAACAATCACTGACAACTTGTAACAAGACAGATGTCAGAAATGTTTTATTTACTTTTTAAAATTTTTAAATGTTTATTTATTTCTGAGAGAGGGAGACAGACTGTGAGCGGGGAAAGGGCAAAGAAAAAGGAAGACACAGAATCCGACCCAGGGTCCAGGTTCTGAGCTGTTAGCACAGAGCCTGACTCAGTGCTCGAATTCATGAGCCGCAAGATCGTGACCTGAACCTAAGTCAGACGCTTAACTGACTGAGCCACCCAGGCGCCCCTGGAAACGTTTTTTTCTTAAAGCCAAAAGGACTCAAGAAACTTGAGTGGTTTGAGGCCATTCACTCCAGAAACGAGTGAAGAACCAAGAACACGCACACTTAAACGGGAGCTCATTACGCCAAAGGTGGAAAGTTCTCACTGTTACTGAAGGTCGGGTGTGGGGCCTCACGGTCTCTTTGTCTTAGCATCCTCGCTGATTTTCCAACCTTGGTTTTTGAACACATGCTCACACACCTACCACAATGGATATGATCTGAGTATTCTGTCCAAAACAGGGAATTTTTTTTTAAATCCAAAGCCAGGGAATTAAAATATTTTGATGCTAAAATAAACAAGTTTGATGCTGAGTCTAAGTTGCGGTGATTTACAATTTTCCTCCCATGGAACAGCTCATCCCCCATCACGTCAGGACAAGGTGACGACGTCACTCTAATTCATTCTGAGTTACGGCAGTGTCCAAGAGCCAGAGGAGAGAAGGTCTGAAATCTTTCTAGGTCCAACTCTGTCCCCCCCCTGCTGTGGATCCGCAGTTGACATTTCACAGATTTCATTTAACACAGCTCACCAGTCTCTTCTTTGAAACATTAGAAGATTGTTAATGTCAGAACGCACACAACGGACTAGAATTTTTTTTTTTGAGACATCACTGCTTACCAGAAACACTTCACACAAAAGCAAACCAGAGAACTGAGTCAACCGTTTGTACTCATTCAGTGGAGGAGTTTATGTAACCTCAGCATGAGCCATGGTTCAATGGTTTGTACCCTTCCCCCAACCTCCTGCCAAAAAACAAAACAGAACAACACAACAACAACAAAACCCAGGCAGGAAACAGGTTTTAAAGGGCTCATCAAAAAGCTTCTGGGAAAAAAGGACTTAAAAAGGCTTCTATAGCTACGTATCTACACACATCTTAGGAAACGTCTGGTTGCTCGGGGTAGCTAGTTGGTTACAGTCCTTCCGTTCTGTGGTCTGCTCCCACCCTCGGCTCATACTGAGTCTCCCAACCTTGCAGTGAGGTGGGCCAGAAGCAAAGAGGCCATCTTTCCTGTAAATACAGTACTCAGAAACAATCTTACATCGTTTCACAGAATGGTAGGTCCCAACGGAGAAACACAGAACGAGTGAGGTTCACATGCAGAAAAATTGCAGATGGCAGGAGAAGGAGACAGATATCACTGAAGACCCACTGGGGTTGGATTCTGGCTCTGTTCCTCACTAGCTGGGTAATCTTGAATAAATTCCCCGACTTCTCCCAGCCTCAAATTCAAGTACAAAGTAAAGATAATCTTAGCCCCTACTGGGGATCGTAAAATCTGAGATAACATATTCCTTTCTTCATCCAAGAGATATTTACTGAGCACTGACCCAGTGTGTGGCTCTATTCTGATCACTAGGGACAGCGAAAGACATGACCCGTATCCCTGCCTTTGTGGGGCTTATATTTTGGTGAGGGGAGGCAGACAATGAACGAAGTCAAATAAGCAAACTATACAGTGTACTCGGGACACGAGTACCAGGGAGAAAAATCAAGAATGGAAGGTGAAGGCTGGGGGTAGATTATGAACAATTTTAAATTGGGAGGTCAGAGATCTCAGAGTATTTTAGAATGAATATCTGACACTTTCCAGCTGATCAATACATGTTTATGGAAGGACTGCTCTCAACAGAATGTGCACTTAAGGTAACTGTGACATTGACCCATACCCAGTGCTTGACAGCTGTGTAAGACTGTGGTTCCCGCACGGCATTCTATTTCTATTGAGTTCTTGCAATAAAAAATATTAGAGGACTCTCTCCTCTCTTGACTACTCAGATACGGATACCATGGCTCAAAGAAAACAAGGCATTTGGTCAGCTGGCTAATTTTCTAGTTCTAAGGGCAGATATGGTGGCCTTGTGTAAGAGTCTCATTTCTCGGTACTGGGTTTCCCACCAGAGTATCCTGAGTTCACAAATTCATACAATCATATAATGTTCTAGCTGAAGGGCACTGGAGCACCACCTTATTTGGATGACATAAAGTAGGCCCAAAGATACAAAATGGTTGCCCAGTCACACAGTTGTTCTCCAGACCTCGCTTTATCCTAATAAGGAAAGATGCCCTCTAGTGGAGATGCAGGGCAAGGTGAATGCGCGGGGTGAAGGAGGGGGATAGGGGACTCCTGTGAGCGTCTGAGATTCGGAACCTTATCACCAGCCGATGGGGATGGGTGGATCAGCAACCCACTGCCTTTAAGAAACTTGGCAATGAGTGTCCCAGTTTGCTTTGGTGAACTCACTCTGTTAGGCGCTATGCTCTTCATAGGGCCAAGCTGGGCTTATACCTTTTGTCTTTTCCAACTGGATAAGTGCTTTCAGATAACGCTCTCTCTCCTGTCTCTAAGTCCAAGGTATTTCTGTGTCAACTACATACTGTATTTCTTCAAACAAAATTGACTAACAGACCATGTTGCAGGTTAAGCACATGTCGTAAGTACGTCTTACTTTTCTTCATTTGTGCTGTGTATGCAAGCAGCTGTAACCAGCAATACAGGACTGAGCGTCTTAGCACCGCGCTGGGGGTTAATACTTTGAAAAGAGGGGTTTCCATGATCAAGTGGATTAAATGTTGGTTGATATGTGCTTTGGACAGTTCTCCCCCCCCCTCCCCCGGGGGGGTAACAGACCTCCCAAAGAAGGAAGAATGCCTCAGAACAACTTGTTTCATTGTATTCACACGGAAAATATTATTGATTTGCTGCTAGGGAGTAGAAATAATGGATACAAACTGGTCTATGGTGGATTTGGGGAGGTATTTGTTATCCCCCAGAGAACTGCGGTGGTTTTTAAATTCATCTGTGAAAACCGATCAATAAAAAATGGCTTTAGCAGTTGGCCAACTACAGAGGGGGGAAAAAAGGAATCCTTTTCAAAACCTAAAAAGAAAAGCACAGTTTTAAGGATTTCACATCTGATTTAACATCTAAAAAAAACCCCCCAATGATAATACCCCACTTTGTATAGCCAGACAGCACTCCATTTTAGTAGACTTTAGTGGTCTTTATAACGATTTATGAATCACTTCATGAATTCCTGGCTGACTCATCTGGGTGACTATAGTATCTACTTATACTTCCCTTCTGTCTCACAAAAGAGACACTTGGACTCAGTTCAATCCAGATTTGTCCCCGAATGAATCACAGCACGTTACTGGGGGAACTGCAAATTGAATTCTGCTTCTGAGACAATCAAGACCAGCTTTCAGTAATGAAGAAACAGCCGCTGGGAAGTGTGGGTAATTGCAACACTGTCCATCTGGGCAGGGCCAACGCAGGCCAAGAGCTGTATGTCCGTCCGAGGACTCTGTTCCAAACCAGTCAAAGAGCTGAATCCATCTCCTGGAAGGGCTTAGCGTTTCATTCTCCTCACGAGACGCTGGGTCAATATTAACTGCAGATAATTTATCACAGTGGACAAGACCAGGACTCAAAAATGATTGCCTGTGCCTCCACAGACCGTGACAAAATGAGGGCTGTGAATCGGGCTGTAGGTGACATGATCACCGAGGCTTTTTAAAGAAGACCCACGTGTATATTCTGATGAGTGAGTGTTTCTGGGGAGTAGAAAGGATCGTGTTCTAGAGGACACTTTGCTCCGTTTGGGGAGAGGGGGTCAGTTCTCACTCCAGAAAACAAAGTTATCAGTGCCCAAGGCAGAGAAGTGTTTTTTTTTTTTTTTTTCTGGTGTAGACTGAAGCAGGGCTGAGGGCATCACAGTATCTCCCCACTGTGGAAACGAACAGGGAGGGGGAGAGGACACCCGGATATGTCAGAGAAATGAATTATGCAGGACACATTTAACCAAGAGCCGGAATTTTTTGGACTATCTTGACTGCAGAATTGGCTGTGACTCAGTTGTTTGTCTATTTCAGAATCTGATGTGATGGGGAGAAAGGGAAGAAAAGTCTGATTCTGCCAAATCCTCTTTACAAAAAAAAAAAAAAAAAAACACCGACCAGAAGAGAATTTATCCTGAGTGGTCTTAGACATTTGATGTCAAAAATGCTGCAATTCAAAAAAACCAAAAATCAAACAAAACAAAACAAAACAAAACAAAAAACCTTCTGCAATGACACCATCCTTTGGGCAGCTGTGAGCAGGTCAAAGCAAAGGGATTAACTCATGGCCCTTGGCAAAGAGAAGACTCTCTTGTTCGGCTCGGTATTAGGCACAGAGTGCAGTCTGCTTTGCCACGGAGTGCATCGGATGAAAGAAAAACGTTCAGAAGGGAGAGTCATGAGAAAGCCAGATGAAAAACGAGGGAGAAAAATGTTGTTTGGGGGTACACGTGAGAAAGGGAGGTGTGGGTAGATAAAAAACCGCCCCTTCCGTGCCTTTCCCCTGGTCTCAAAATATGAATACGAGTCTCCTGACGACATCAGAAGAACTTTACTTCTAGAATTAACTTCAGATGCCATCCTGCTGCCCAGGATGGCCAGGTGCCTTTGAAAGCCACTGCCAAATGAGACCCTGAGAGTCAATATAATCCATCAATTTGAAAAGGAACTAACTGGGTGGTGATTTGGTCAGTAATAACATGTGCTGTTTATGTGTGATTTACTGTTTTCATCTTCAGGATGCCAGGTTACTATTTCAGTAACCACAAAGGAATTTTCTGTACCTTCCCCTGAATACAAGGCTCAACATCTGGTTAGAGGAATGAATGGGAGGAAAACACATCTAGTAAAAATTCCCAAGTAGAGAAGGGCCCTTGGCTCTTATACACAGAAAGAGCATCAAATGCTTGGGGGTGTTTGCTACCATTTTGTACCTCCTCATCCAGTCCTACGCAGAGATAAGTACAGTATATGATAAATGTTGGTCATTGCTGTTGACAAATTACTCTGTGGAACAGACTGAGCTCCCGGGCAGGTGCCAGTTTCTGTGTCCAGGTAGACGGTACCTTTGCCCCGTTGGTGCTGATGTCCAGTTGTATATTCTATCTGCCCAGAGACCACAGTTTCTATTTCTGAGGGGAGATCATCTTGTTTAAGAGAACGATTCCAGTCATTTACTGTGAAGAAGATGATTAAAACAGGAAAGGTGTTTCTCCTTTCAACAAAACAGAAAAGCAACTGACGACTATTTTTTTCAGTAAAGGAAGCAAAGAACCTTTGTCTCTTGGCTTCTGCTCCCCTCAGTGGTCTCCTCACCACTAACAGGCAGATGGACCTTCACTTGCAAAAAGACACAACACAGTTTCTTCCCAGCCAGTTCCCCCCAACTCCCCCCATCCCGCCCCCACACAAGAGGGGAAAAGATAAAGTTGATTTCCACGTCCCACTAGAAACACTCAGGAAAGGCTTTCCTTCGAACAGCCTTTCCTTTTGTCAGACACCAGGCACTTTGTAATGGGCCAATGTCTTGAGACTCAGGCTAGAAAGGCTCGTGGGCTTTCAGTTTAGGAATTCTGCCTCCCTAGGACTTGTTTCAGAGAAGCTCTGTGACAGGAACACACAGATACATGTCAAGAACATAATGGCTTAGTTTGAACTCCATGTTGCCCCGTGCCAACGCACTAAAGTAGAGGTTGCAAGAAAAGGAATTCTATTTTACCTCAAGCCTTCCTTGTTATTGTCATGACTCACTTTCCTGACTGAAAATCCAAGGGGACTAAAAAAAAAAAGAAAAACATCATCTTGGGCTTTGCATGAGGTGGATTTGTGTGGAATGGTGGGAACAAAATAAAGATGGCTGACTTGGCCTTCAGGGGTGAAATGAACGAGACCTCTTTAAAATGAAGAACGAGGGGCGCCTGGGTGGCTCAGTCGGTTAAGCGGCCGACTTCGGCTCAGGTCATGATCTCACGGTCAGTGAGTTCAAGCCCCGCGTCGGGCTCTGTGCTGACAGCTCAGAGCCTGGACCCTGTTTCGGATTCTGTGTCTCCCTCTCTCTGACCCTCCCCCGTTCATGCTCTGTCTCAAAAATAAATAAACGTTAAAAAAAAATAAAAAAAAAAAATAAAAAAAAATAAAATGAAGAACGAGTGCACTTCAAAATTAAGAAGAAATACATGGAAAGCAATCTGATGTGAAGGGATATTTGAACCAAGAGTCAAGCTATTTGTTTGGTGTAGTGACACACGTGTGCTCGCATCAGCGTCTCCTGCTTTGCCTTGAGGTGACGCAGAGGACAACGTACACTTGGAAGACCAGTCATCCACCTGCCCCGGATTCCTGTTACGTTTCCCAGAAATGATAAAGGAATCATAGCTGCAGTCCTCCCTTCTGTTCACATCCTGTTCATTCCACACAATTCCCAAGCGCTGAGGGCGGTGGGGGAAGAGCTGTAAGCATGACATCGTCTCTGCTCTCAGGGAGCTACAGCTCTAGTGGATCGTAAGCCAATCAGTAAGCAGACAGTGTAATCTCAGGGGCTGTTAAATCTATGAAGAGAAATAGAGTTAACAGAAGAGAGCGGGGTTGGGGGGTGTGAGCAGGGGGTGGGGGTTGAGGTGAAGTGGTCAAGAGAGGCCTTTCCAAAGCGGTTCGCGTTCGAGCAGACACCAGAAACGAAGGCACAGATCATGTAAAGTTCCGGTGAAGGTGCCTTTCAAGTTTCAGGAACAGCACGTACAAAGGCCCTGAGGCAAGGTGAGCTGGTGTTTTCCAGGAATCGCAAGCAGGAGGAGCAGTGGTAAATGGATGTGATTAAGGCCAGACCACTGAGGGCCCAGCAGCCTACAAAAAGGAGTTCAGACTTTATCCAAGTGTGGTGGGGGAAGGGCCCCGGGAGGAAATCATCAGACATTCCATTTACATTTTAATACAAGTTTTTTTTTTTTAATGTTTATTTATTCTTGAGAGGCGGAGCAAGCTCGGGGGAGGGGCAGAGAGAGAGACTCGGAATCCTAACCAGGTTCCGGGCTCTGAGCCATCAGCACAGAGCCTGACTCGGGGCTCAAACCCAGGAGCTGTGAAATCATGACCTGAGCCGGAGTTGGGTGCTTAACTCACTGAGCCACCCAGGTGCCCCTGCATTTACAGTTTAAAGGACAGCTCACGTGGTGTGGGTGGTGTGAGGGGAGAAGGGGATGGTATGAGCAGACCAGACCCCGGCGTGGGGGACAGTTTCAGGACTGCAAGAGTTGAGATGGGAGTGGACAGTGCAGCTGATCAGGCTTAAGATGTGTTTGAAGGTCGAGCTAACAGGACTTACGGATTAATCAGATGAAAGAATGCTAGAGAAGGGGAGGAATCAAAGTTGACTCCCAGGCTTTTTAGTTCTTAGTAGTAAACGAAGGTAGCTCATTATTCTCCTCCGTTATCAAGAAAACAGACTGGACTCTGAAAATTATGCTCATAAAAGTTTTGCAGACAACACAGACATTTAAATTAGAGACAGATCAGAGACAAATCAGACAAGGCTAGAGAAGCCAGTTCAGCAATGTCCTTTTGTTGTTGTTTTATTCCCCCCCCCCCCATTGGAGCCATTCCAATCACTAGGTAAGTAAGAAGAAAGGAGCAGGTATCACCGATTTCCCTGTATGTGTGCTAAGAGGAGTAGATCAGGTTGGCATATTTAAGAAGCTGTTAGTAAGGTGAGTATCTCTGTGAGAAGAATGCTCAGTCCAAAGGCCAATAACTCAACTGATATCTGCTATAGAGGGTAAAGCATGGCTGCGGTCATGGATCAGAACTGAAGAAGTTTAAAGACTTGTGGGCTACTCTGCCCTGGAATAAAGATCGAAAAGTACCAGAAACTTTCCACAGATATAAAGAAAAAAATGTAGCACCAGGACCCCAAGCTTTTCCAGTCTAAGACCCAATATTCTAATCTCCATCTTCAAGGCTAGGATACTGGGATTTTCTGCTTCTTCTAGGCTCACAGCATAGACGTGGGGAACAATGTTCATCACATTCAGTGATTCTCAAATAAAACGTGTGTGTGTGTGTGTGTGTGTGTGTATATGTATTGTGGGTGGATTTTAAACACCACCTCTCTTGACCTCGATTATCTGTGGAAGTCACTTTCCTAGAAACTGACCCCTTCATGGGACACTGGATGAGGATAACTGTTTTCAGTATAGAAAGTGCTACAACCCAAAGAGACAGGATGAGGTATGCGATCACGTGGCGTTGGGAGAGCAGACACCAAGGTGCGGGTGGACTAAATGGCCATTTGAAGCCTCTGTTTTTCAACCACGGCTCTTCCCAGTTATTTCAATGGTGAGGGCTGACAAGCTTTATTTTTGGGCCAGTGCTTAATAATTGCCCTGTAAAGGGCCACCAGGGTGGCTCAGTCGGTTAAGCGTCCGACTTCACCTCAGGTCATGATCTCACAGTCTTTGAGTTCGAGCCCCGTGTCGGACTCTGTGCTGACAGCTTGGAGCCTGGAGCCTGATCTGGATTCTGTGTCTCCCTCTCTCTCTGCCCCTCCCCCTGCTTGCGCTCAGTCTCTATCTCAAAAATAAATTAACATTAAGAAAAAAATAGTCGCCCTGTAAGTCACGTACCCTTCTATACCTGTGGGATGTGTCTGTGACCTGTCAGAGGAGTGCTTGCTCACCGGGAATGGTTGTTTTTTTTTTTTTTTTTTTTTTTTTTAACACTAAGTGACTCTTCAAAATCCTTGAATATAGGTCATGACTACATAAAATACAAGCTTGGGATTATAAGGGACAAAACTTGTCGTGTCAAATTGTATTAGAAACAGAAAATAACATAAAACCTGTGCTGCCTTGCTGGTTTAGGCTTTACAAAGGACAGCCTTTGTCTCTTGGGGACCAGATAAACTGGTTGTGTATTGTCATTTTTTCTTCTGTTGGGCATAGAATATGTTCTGAACTCTCGCTGGGTGGGTAACAGGATAGGGAGGCCTTGGGAATGTATGCCAGAGTCACCAGGGTACCCATCCTGGGCAAATACACAAATCTCTGTCCTCAAGAGAAAGCCTAGTGTCCCGAGTGCCCTTTAAGAGGCTCCTCCCCCATTCACACACGAAGCTCCGCCCATTGCTGGCACTGTCTCCTCTTAGCTTTTGGGCATACTCATGGCCAGGTCCGACGGGCTTTCCGATTTCAGGCAGATGTTCCTTCTTCTACTTCTATTTTTGGGTCATTCCCGTGTATCTTCACAGCCTCTCCTGGCACAGCTTCACAATAGCCTAAGTGATGCTTGCCTGTCGATCTGGTCGTCTCTTGTGAAGTCTGGACACTCTGATGGGTGCCCTCATGGCGCATTTGGTTGAGCATTCGACTTCAGCTCAGGTCATGATCTCATGATTCATGAGTTCGAGCCCCCGTCGGGCTCTGTGCTGATAGCTCGGAGCCTGGAGCCTGCTTCAGATTCTGTCTTCCTCTCTCTCTGCTCCTTCTCTGCTCATGCTCTCTCTCACTCTCAAAAATGAATAAATGTTAAAAAGAATAAAAAAAAGACTGGACACTTTGAGAGGGCAGGGTTCTGTCAGTCGTGTCGACCACTGTGTCCTCAGTGTTTAGCATTATCGCCTGGTACCCAAAGGGCAGCCGAGTAAGTGACTCAAAAAATGAACGTACCCCAATGCTGGGATAGATTTTGATAAACTTGAATGTTTCATATGATGCTTCTGAGTTTAGCCATTATTGCACATATACTAGGAGATTAACAAGAGAGAGGAAAGATTACGCGGGGTGCGTGTGTGTGCACACGCATGTGTGTGTGAGGTTGAAAAAAAAATCCTGAGTGGGTGAAGATATCAATGTTCTTGCTTGTTTAGAAAATCCCAGGGAAGAAAGGACAGCAAAGCTAACAGACCTAGTTTTGAGCTGTTCAGACGCTACAGATGGAGACAGGAATGGATGGTGAGTAGCAGGCTTCTCGTAGTGAAGATCACAGAAAAGCAACGTAGGGAACCCCCACAGTGGATGACAGCAGGGGGGGTCCTAGCAATGTGTGTGTGCGCATGCGTGTGAACACACGCATGAGAGCAATTGTGTGTTGTAGCAAAGTATGCGGGTTGCAGGAGATGGCTGGAACCGGAAGAACTGGTCCACCACCGTCCAGACCAACGAATCAGGGGGGACCATTCTTTTCTAGGAGCCTCCCACCTGGACAACGGGAGCCGGCAATGGCCTTTTGTTTCCTAGGCATTCCCCCATGGGTCCTTCTCCCCTGTCAAACCCTCCTTAGCACCTAGCACGGTGGAGCACCGGGCCCGCGGTGTGGAGGCTGTAAGGAAATTTTACGTTCCTGCCCTCAGAGAACGAGTAATCCACTTAGCAAGGCAACATCTGGGAAATGACAAATAAATAAAACAGATGATAATAACCAAGAGATGTAACAGGGAAACTTGTCTCTGCGAGCTGTAAGAAGCAAGGGGGCTTTCTGGGTTGAGAACTAACCCAAGCTCCAGGTTGGGTGATGTTCACTCAAGAATAGGACAATAATGGAAGGTCCTTATTGTCTTCTTAGGTAGAAAAGATCCTGAAACAAGATGTAGAAACAAACGAACTAAGACAGTGAGCAGGCTGCTTTGACAGGAGCAGAACTGTACAGAATTGCAAAGAAGATACACAGAAAACAGTTGCTGTCCTTAACCCCTTAGCATCCAGAAAAGCTACAACAGGTTTCCCATGCTGGCTTAGAAAATGGTATCAGTGAAGACCAGCCCTGGTTACTCAAAGGCATGGAAAGACTGTACATATACATACCTAGAACTGGAGCAAATGTCACATCTGATATGAATAAAAAACAGTATGGCTTCCCAATACTTGACATGGACTCAAGAAACCAATATTCCTTTTTTTTTTTTGGTTAAGGTATTTTGACTACCTCCTCAAAAACAACTGTCCCTAACATTCCCTGCTGTGGATTCCTGTACGAGATTGTGTACTCCCAGAGGAGGCCACATCGTTTCTCTATTTTCGGTCTTCCCTGGCTCAGAGACGGGGCTCATCGGAGTCGCTCCATGCGGTCGATCCACAGGTCTCCTTAAGCTCTGTCACTTGCACTACAGAGCACGCCATGTCTGGGCACTTCTGCCGAATGGAGAGAGGCAGCTGTGTTGGACAAGATGAGCGACACAGATCCAGCTGACTTTTCTTGGGACTGTGAAGATTTCTCCGTCTGAGGAAGCGATTTGCATCGATATGTTTGTTTCCTCTGCTCTAACAGACATGCTATGAAACAGTATGAATAGACCTTTCCAAAGACACGGGGTTCCTCTTATGGGAAGCCACGGTCATTAAGTACCACTGGCTCACTCAACGTGACATAGTCAAACACCCCTTCCCTTAATAATGTTTAAATCAACATTCGGTGATGTAGTGTGGTGCCGCTTAAATCACTGAAACGATGTATCATCCAGATACTGTTCCGAAATAAAAATGGATACTCGTCAAATTGAGAGAACTTGCGTTTATTTTATTTTACGACGGTAAGGATCAAAGAAGCTGATGCTAACTGGATAGACGCGGTGGACTGTTCCTGACTTCTGACAGTGACTCAGCTCATTTTATTAACAAGTTAAAGCTAAGTAAATGATGAATCAATGCCCGCGAAGCAGGAAAGAATGCCAGTTTCCCACTAAAAATCGCAAAGTGTGATAAACCTATTTCCGTTAAGAAAACTGCTGGAGTTTTTACTGGGGGATTTCCCAGGCAAACAGAGGCAAAGATACATAAACCAGAAGCGGAAGGTAAGCACATTTCCTCTTCGTGTTTTTATGCTGCACACTAATGCAAACACAGGGCATAATTCAGGGCTATTTCACATTATCCTCCTCTCCAAAACCCGATCGGAAGAGATAACCTTTCATACACTTGCCCAGTCCAGTTGGGTTGGCAAAGGAATGGGCACACATCTGGTGGGAAGGACACAGCAGCATGGCAAAGCCACAGATGTCAGAAGGCTTCATCGCTCAGCCATATAAAGGACCATCGTGTCCTTCTCCTTCCTCCCCCTCCTCCCTCGCACGCTGGTCTACCTCGACAACTACTGTCGTTACTTAACAACACCCTCTGGCTTCTAAACCTCAATCTCAGCGATGCCAAGGTTGCCTGTCTTCACACCATGTCACATGACACTGTCACATGCTGTGGTCCATCTCATCTTAACTCCCCATGGAGTGCAGACAAAGGCTCGAAAGAGTGAAGGGACACCGCATTCCCTAACAGGTGGTCCTGATGAGGAAGTTGCCTGTAGAGGAGGAAAAGAGCAGGCAAGTCTCAAGTCTGGAACATTCTGCAAAATAGATGTGCTGAGCTCTTCAGAAATTGCTAATGTCATGACGGACAATGATGATGATGATGATGGTAACTTTCTAAAAGGTGAGGAACTTCATTAGATTCAAGAGGACAAAAAAAATATGAGAATTGTGATCTTACTAAATCCTGGATCAGAAAAAAAAAAAAAAAAAAAAAAAAAACGAAAGGAAAGAAAAAAAAACAACTCCAGCTAGAAAGAATGTTATTTACACAATCGAGGAAATTTCATATTGACTGCATGTTAGATAATGCTTTATTGATGTTAACTTTCCGGAGTGTGATAATTACATTGTGATTATGCAGGAGAAATGTCCTTCTTAGGAGAGCTTTCCCGAAGTAATTAGGGTTAAAGCTCAATGATATTCACAACAATCTCTCAGAGGGTTTCTGAAACAACAGGCAAGCAAACAAACAAAGGATCTCTGGAAGCAAAAAGAGAAAGCGATAAGACAGAAAGAAACAGAAGATGGCAAAATATTCACAGTGGGTAAATATGGATGCAGGGCGTATGGGTGCTCAGCCGTACTATTCTGGCAGTTTTTTATACGTTACCAACTTTCAAAGGAGGGAACTGAAAAAAATTAAAATTATGCAACAAGACAAAATATTAAAAACAAACAAAGCCAAGCGGCAGGAGCACCTACGGAACACGTTCCAACAGCCTTCCTTGGAGCTGGGCTTTCCAACATCAGGTGTTTGGGTGGTTGTTGTTAACTCCAATAATGGCAAAGATATTTTTCTACATATACTCTTTTTAGGCTGTGTACAAGAAGAAGATACACAGATTGCTTTTCTCTTGTATTCCTGTAAAGAGTCATCATGAGTATTCATAAGAAGATGGGACAAAGGAGACGAGGTCCCGAGAGATGGGCTTCTCAGCTGTGCTACCTTGTGGAGTTAAGATTCTCAACCAGGCAGGAGGAAATGAGATGATGAGAAGCCCATGGCTTACATCATTTAAAACCCAACTGGAAGGGCGCCTGGTAGCTTTGGTTGGTTAAGTGTCCGACTCTTGGTTTCAGCTTACATCATGATCTCATGGTAGTGGGATCAAGTCCTGTGTTGGGCTCAGTACTGAGTATGCAGCCTGCTTGGGATTCTCTCTTTCTCCCTTTGTTCCTCCCCTGCTCATGTGCTCTCTCTCTCTCTTTTTCTATTATCATTCTTTCTCTCCCACTCTCCCTTCTCCTGAACACCCCTTTTGCTGCTGTTAATGACACACTTTTCCACATATGTCTAGAGGTGTAACTCGCAAATGAATCCAGCCCTTCCTCTTTACTCCATAATAATTAGCGATTCTGCCTCTTAAATAATAGCCCTTGGATAAATTCTCCATCCTAACCACTTCACCTTAGTTCAAGTTCTCATCTTACTCACAAGAACTCCTGCAACAGCCTCTTTCTTGTTTTCCCCATCCCCTGTCCCTGCACCCAGCCTCAATTACTCTGCCAACTGAGTCCCTTCTCTACAATGACAATCTGATGTGTCTCTCCCCTCAGAGACAGGCTAGAGGGATTCTTCGCTTCCAGTAAGAGGTAAATAATCCCTTACCATAAAATATAAAGCTCCACACGAGCCAACCTACTCTTAACTGACTTCATCAGTCCTGTCCACTGTGGATGATGGCACCTGAGCATATGGGTACCTCCTTCCACAAGTGTCCTTGCCCCTCTCGCGTCTCGTACGTGTTCCTCTGGCTGCCTTGGATGTTGTTCCCCATTTATCCATCTGGGAAGTGTGACTCTTCCTTCCATGCCTAGATCACTCTTTCTTTCCCTCTCTACCTGAGGCAGAATTAGGGACACCCTCCTCTTCTGGCTCCTAAGGTATCTCTATTACATCACTGATCCAAAGAGCATTACCATACTTGGATTATATGTCTGTCCTTGCCACTAAATCCTAAGGGCGGCATCATGTTTTAATAATCTTGGCACCTCCAGCACCCGGAACGATGTCCGACATGTAGTATTCCACAGAAGTTTATGAAATAGAGATGTATCGTTAAGTGAAGAGTAGGGATATGTAAAAAAATATACGGTTTATCAAACTTTAAAACACACATCTTAAAACTCATGGACGAGGCCAACACCAACGAAACCACAGATCGCTGGTGAAATTCCAGACTTCCAAGATTGAAAACCTTTGCTCCCGCTGCCTATTCAACCAACCCATTATTAGTCCCCCAAATGCCTATGACTGCAGCACCGGGGTCCCTACAAGAACTTTTTTTTACCGTGGATGTCTGGGAGTAACCCCTACGTAGGTCAATTCGAGCCTGCTGACACGTGGAGAGGAAAACAAGAGGAACCATGTGCTGTCCACGCCACTGGCGGGTTCAGAGGTCCACAGACGGACCGAAATATCAAGATTTTAAAAACTGTCCCCAAAACTCTTTATGAGGATGGCATCAACGCAGAATCTTCGGTAAAAAGCCCTTTTCTGGTCGCCCGCATAAAATCCTGTGCCCTTTAACCCTATACTCTCAAAGCTGTCACCCATCTACGGGCTCAAGGCACCGTTTTGCACCTGGAAGGCTTTCCAGCCTATGGGGACACTGTCTTAAAGAGGAGCCCCCAAAACAAACTGAGGACAGTGTGAGAGACGGAAATTCGGATGCGTTTTCCCAGCGTCCGACACTTCAGTGCCTTCTCATTTTTTCCCCCACGGAAAAGAAGACAGGTAATGAAGACAGGTAAAGAACCAAGCTATTTGGTCCACGTGCTTTTTGCACATGTACTCTTGACACGTCCCCTCTGGAGGACTCAACCCACCACCGACGGATGATCAACAAAATTCAGCAACTGTCACGGCGCTTCTCCGCGCGGCGGACTTCAGCGGCGACACCTACTACTAGAAGAGAGCCAGCTGGCCTTACCTGTCGGCTCCCGCGTCCACGGCCGCGAGCAGGGGTAGCTGGGGGGCGGGGTGGTGGGGGCTCCCCTGTACGCTGTGTCCCGGAGAAGGGTGACCGACAGTGTGCGGGGCTCCGCTTCGGCTCGAGTGACTGCTGGAGAAGACGGAGGCTGCAATCAAGGAGAACAAGCATCAGACGGCGCGTGTTTGACCCCGAAGGCTGACCGCGAGTGTGTTTTAGGGGCCCGCTCTCTTCTCGGTGGTGTTAAGGGGACAGTTCCTGGCTCACTGGATCTACACGGCTTCTGTTTTCATGGTGGAACAGGCTCCCCGGTGGGTGGGCCCTTCCTGCTGCCCCGGGGAGCGCGTGAGCAACTCCCCTGAAGTTCATGGTTCGTCTCCTGAGCGGTGCCCTGCCCTCCCGCCAGCTCCCAGTGCGGGCACCATAAAGTCGGTCGATCCTGTAATGTCTGCATCTGCAACAAGGTCGCTGTACAAGCACTTTTCAGTCACAGGGGACGACAGGGGACAGAACGCTTGGTGTGCTGACCCACAAGGGGCAGGACACAGGCCGTCTGCCTCTTCTCAAGGCTGCCGCGAGCCTCTGTGGGTCAGCCTGGCTCTCTCTTGTGTCCCTGCTGAATCAGGGGTAATAGAATATCTTGTCCTGGTCGTAGCCCCCGGGCAGGATCTGCTACCCTCTTAACCCCAGAGACTGACTGACCCCGGGCATTTCCCTGATGGTGTGGCGGATGGACACACTTGGTCCCCACCAGTGATGAGCCCATGCCCGGCACCACAAAACACGAAAAGGGGCCTCAGACACAGCTCTGGCTTCCCCCCCACTGTTGCCCTATTACGACACAGAGACTGAGTTGCGGCCTCATTCATAGGGGCAGCCTAGCCTCTGAGAAGTGTACAAGACCTCAAACTTACATACGTGCCCGTTTAGATCAGCTAATTGGTACAATGTCACAAAAGAGACGGGGCTTGTCACTTTCAGAGTCTATCGCTATCAGAGAGGCTCTCAGTGTCTGGGACCTACGCAGCAGACATCTCATTATGCTGCAATCAAACCAGCATCATTACTCTGACTCTCTTCAACTTCCTTCTCTATACAAAGCGATGCTGAGCTTTCTACCCATCTCTGCTCTTTGTGAACTTACTCCACTGATGTCAAAGAATAAATGGATCTAAAAAAAAAAAAATAATAAAAGAAATCAGGTTCAGGATTAAGAAGAAGCAGCCACATAATCAAAGAGATTTGAGGGTTTAAAAGTTCAGGGAGCGATACTTTTAGACCAGTACCACTTTTCTCCAACCTCTTCAGGTTAGAATTAATACCCCAGATGACCCCGCCCCCCAAAGCTTAACCCAATGGAACGAGAGTTCAAGCACTTAAAGGAACATGTGAAGAAGCAGAATTACCATCTTCCTGCTCAAAAGCTACTGACAAGGGTGTGATCTGATGGGAAGGGTTTATTTCTGGAAAGTCAGCACTGTGTCAGGTTAACTCTTGTCCTCAGAAAACTGCTGCCTCCACAGCCCCCCAAGTTTGAAGAGGTGGTGAGACTAGAAAGTGCTTAGTAGCTCAAAAAGGCACTCACGGTGCGTCAGCCTCCAGAAAAGTTGCACGTTTGCAAACTCGCTAGAGTCACCTTATGAATCACTACTCTCATTTGTGCTCAGCTCACTCGGGCAACCACAATTCTGCTTGTATTCCAAATAATAATTTTACCCAGGGGAGAAGGCTGTTTGGAGTGACTGTGGCAACGGTTTCAATGCTGGTGTTTGTCAGCACGGAGCTTGGTGTTTTATATACTATTCCAAAAACTAATGGAATAATAAGAGGTCACAGAGACACTGTGGAAACACAGCTAATTTTTTTCCTGCCTTAGCGTAGAAACATGAGCTCTCCTATTTATTCTGCTGGAGTTGCTGAACGCGCCCACCGCTTACGATCCCCTGGAGGTGTTCCTGTATGTATGTGTTCCTCACAAGGGGAGCAGGGCCCCTGCTGCTTCCAACCCCATGGGCAACAGGGTCTCTTGGTGCACACCCTCGATGCTCTACTCTACGGCAAACAGAAAAATGTGGTGTTTCCCGGAGGTCTACGTCAGCCGAATCAGCTACATTTTTGCATCAGCTGCAATCAAAGAGGTTGGGAAATTCAGTATGGTTTGCAGCCTGCCACACACCGAAAGTTAGGTCTGGTTAGGGCCTCTCCTTCAACTAATAGCCAGGACCAACCGTCTCGCCATTCCTCCATCCATCCGTCTATCCACCCGTCCATCCTCCAACCATTATTTTTTCCTACGTGCCTACTACATGCTAGCCATTCTACTATATGTGGGTCCCTAACCCTGAGGAGGCTGCAGTTAAGTGAGGGGAAGAGGTCTCTATACATCAGTGCTACCCAAATGCTGAGGGCCGCTAGGAGAGATCATCAAGTGGTGTGCAAAGCGCTTTAACGCGCTGTCTTCCCTTTGGTCCCATGATGTGCCCTGTGCTCTGGCCAAATCAGACAACTGGCCCGGCCTCAAATATACCACAGCAACTTGTGCCACTGTGCTTTTGACTATAATATCCTCTACCTATTTTAATACTTATGCTCTGAATGCAGTTACCTATGTTCCTCTGATTCCTCTCTCCGCGGCCAATCGTTCCACAGGGACGTATGGAGTATGTATGTGTGGCCGCACTGAGCCAGGTCCTGGGACAGACTAGGGAACAAGGTGGCCTTGAGGCCGGCTATCTCCAACAGTACCATTCATGCTTGTTTGACTAAACGGATGTGAACACAGACTCAATGTCAACGGAGTCCTTCTTGGGCTCAAGGAGCAGGACAGGAACAGAAAGAAACATGTACCCGCCCAATCCTGTTGATCCCTGGTCATAGACTGCTCTCGGGTGTGGCTTCTCTCGTATCTCCAAGTAGGCACGTATTCCAGAGTGGCTAAAGCTCTCCCAGATACCCAAGAGCAGGGCATCCGAGAAGCCTGTGGGCAGAAGGCCAGAGACACAGGGTACAGTTGAGGGGAGGTGCTTCTAAGTTCTAGCTGGTGCAAATGGTTTCCACAGCAGCGTCTGCCGGCAGGAATAGTGGTGGAGAGGCTATGTGGTGGGCCGTGAGAGGTCCACGAGACAGGGCAGAAGACTCAGAAACCTGCCCTCCTGCTGTGCGGAGGCCGTGTTGACCGGCCAGCAGTCAAACACATATCGATAGCCCTTTCTTCCGCTGCTAACCCTGGTGAATGGCACTGAGACAGGCAGGGACCCTTTGGCTGGGGACCCCACGAGAATAACAAAGAGGGGTGCTTTAGGGTTCGATTTGAAGTCTGAATTTATAAAGTATACAGAACAGTATCTTATGTTGGTTGTAAGAAATCCCCTGTGAGCAAACCGAAGCCTGTGACTTGTTTCCATTGCCTAACAGATGGGATGAGAAATACGGGACAAAATCTCTCCCGGTGAGGTAGGGAACCTAGTAGAAGCTTCTAGTCCAGTGTCTACACAGAGCCCTTTGTGTGTAGTCCCGGGCAAGACTGCTGCTTGTGGATGCTTCCTGTGACCACTGTAATGACCACAGACTTAGAGGAAGTACAAACAACATGGCTTACCAACATTCACCCAGCCCCATGTCATGCACCCTTCTGATACAATGGACAAAACTCTGGAATGAGATAACTGTGACTTTGGTAGGAATGCCCTTGGCCTCTACCAGAGATCCACATTTCTCAGTAATTGCCACTGTGGCACAGGTAGTATCTCTCCTACTTATACTGACTTCTAGGAATTTCCAGCTCTGTCGGTCATATGTCCAGGCTTTTATATTAGCACAGTCTAAGAACTAACTTCCTTCCTTCCTTCCTTCCTTCCTTCCTTCCTTCCTTTCCTCCTTCCTTCTTCCTTTCTTCCTTCCTTCCTCCCTCCTTCGTTCATTCCTCCCTCCCTCCCTCCTTCATTCATTCCTCCCTCCGTTCCTCCTGCCTTCCTTCCTCTTTCCCTCCCTTCCTTCCTCTCTCCCTCCCTCCCTTCCTTCCTCCCTCCCTCCCTCCCTTCCCAATTTTCCAGCCCCTACTCCACCCGAGGCAGGTGCTGGTCTCTCTTAATGTTTGAAGCTGAGTATCTGCTGACTTCACACATAATGCCCAACACGACACATGTTTTGCCAAGTGACTTTTTAACCTCCAGAAGAAAATCTCCAGGTGAGAGCGCAATAGTAAGGTTGTTTACAAAAGGAAACATTTCCTTCCATACACACTCAAAATGATTTTTCGAACTCAGCCAACGGGGCGTACAACTATCGATCAGAGTGTAAGGAAGGGAAGTGATCCCTCTAGAATCTAGAGCAATATTAACAAAATCGTTGTGATCCAATCAGCTGGTGCATGCAGGCTGCCCACGGGGGTGGCCTTCATTGCCCTGTGTCACCACGGGGGTTAGTGCAGCTTTCAAGGCTGGAAGAGAGCTTTTAGGGGACTCTCCAGACACGCTGGTGACTGACAGCCGGAACAGGTGATTAGGCACGGCGGAGGAACATATTGGAAATTCTTATTGCTTTTGTGATTCTTAAGAGATGGTGGAGTCCCCGAGGAAATAAAAGCCTGGTGTTGAGATGAAGTCTGTGAGCTCTGCCCTCAGAGGAGGACCCAGGAGCTAGCCTCCCTGCTCCTCTGGGCTTTCTCTCTGGAGCAGAGCTTACTGAAGTCTCCCCACCTGTCTCCTGTAGAGGGGGGCGCAGGTAAGTAACTCAGTTGGGCTTTAGCGCACTAACAGAGCAGCACGGGTTGACACGTGTGGTCCCCAGATGCGATCTCACCAGCTACTGGGAGCAGGGCATTCTAGGCTAGAGCCTCTAACTAGCTCAGGTTAATCTGGGTTAATCAACAGCCCTCTCTCCATCCACATGAAAACAATTAATCTGTATCTCTATGGTACGGACAGGGCACCCTCGGGGATACGTTGGCTGTCATGTGCGAATGGAGGCAGGCAAGGAGTGTTCCCGAAATGAGGCCAACTTATCTCAGGCCCTCTTCCCAATGCCACAGAAGGCTACCATGGGCCTTGCTTGGTGACTATGTTTCGTCATTTTAGAGGGCAGGGAGGAAGACCTCCCTTGTCGGGCTGAGGTGTATTGAAAATAGCCGATTGGAGGGCATAGTCCTGTTTGAAGCCGTGTGGGCGGTCAGAGCCCTACTCTTCAAGCTTCACCTTACAAACCATTCATCCAGGGTCGAATGTCGATTCAGATTCACCAGGTCTTGGATGCAGGGAGGGCTGAGGTTCTGAACCTCGACCAAACTCCCAGAGTGCCTGCTGAGGCTGATCTGGGGAGTGCACTTGGAGTATTAGGTGCCAGACCACATCTCAGCTGCATTTCGTCGTCCCGCTGCCCTACACCTCAGAGCCAAGTTAACATTTACTGAGTACTTTGCAAACCCCTCCCTGGTTTACTGATGAGGAACTTGAGGCCTTACTGGGTTCCTGACTAGGGTACCCGGTCTAGGTCACGGGGCTGAATTCAAACCTAGGAACACAGATCTCAGATCACATGCCTAGGAGTGTTGATCCTGTCTCAGAACTCCCGCGCACTCCATTTGCAAAGACTGGAGTCACTAGGCGTTCTTCCCTCCCACGCACAATGCACCCGGCCGGCTTCAGCCACCAAAATGCTGGTTACAACGCAAGAGGGATCCTCCCTCTTCTGCTTCCGCCCATGCTGAGAGCACCGGAGTGACCTCAGCACGGCCGAGAGAAATTTTCCAGCTCTGAAAATTAACGGAGGTGACAAGTTAAGTAAATTATTTGGTTTGGAAAACAAACAGCTGGTAGGAAATGTGCTTTTTCCCAAATAAAGATTTCAGATGCCTGTCAGGGGTGTATTGATCTACTGGTGGGAACGAAGGAGGGCAGGGAGGAGTTATTCGTGAGCAATGAGATACATGCACCTGTTCCCACAAGTGGCCACAGTGTGGTAGGCTGAGAGGCCACCACCTCCATCAGTCACGCACAAAAGCGGATTTGCCGTGCAGATCCGCTGAGTCTGAGTTCTCGCGGTAAATGTGCATTTGGAGTCATTTGCGATTGCTTAAAAAGCCACTGCGTTGTTCTCTGCAGCGGGCCTACTCTCGTAGGAAAGGGGGAACCGGTGTCACCCACAGGCTGTGAACTCGCTTACAGGGAGTGCTTGAGTGATGCCGTAACCCTGAGACGTGACAGTTAATGCTTGGTAGCCGGTGCCCTGGAGGAGGTGTGGGCTCACCACCCATCTCCCCGGCAGTATTTCCAGGTCCGAGCACAGAGGGCCCCGCTAAGCAATGAAACCAGGCTGAGTTGGCTTTCACAGAGATATTAAAAAAGAATTCAAGGGGCGCCTGGGTGGCTCAGTCGGTTAAGCGGCCGACTTCGGCTCAGGTCATGATCTCACGGTCCGTGAGTTCGAGCCCCGTGTCGGGCTCTGTGCTGACAGCTCAGAGCCTGGAGCCTGCTTCTGATTCTGTGTCTCCCTCTCTCTCTGACCCTCCCCCATTCATGCTCTGTCTCTCTCTGTCTCAAAAATAAATAAACATTCAAAAAAAAAAAGAATTCGATTCCCATGTGAATGGGAATGCTGAGGTCAACCCTGTGTCTGCCTCCCCCATCCATGCCCCCACATCCCCCAGAAGAAATTTGAACCTGGGAAGGATTGAGGAAACTGTTGAACTGTAATGGAAATGTTAACTCCTTTGGCCTCCCTAGAAGTTGGGCACTCAAGACAGACAGTACCAGAGTGGTTCTTAAGAGAACAAAGCAGGCACAGCGGGAGTCAGACGGACTCGGCTTTGAATCTAAGCTTTACCAATTCCTAGCAATGGGTCTTGGGCAAGTCACTCAAGCTCAGCTCAGTTTCTTCATCTTAAATAAGGAGACTATGTCACAGTATGACTAAAAACACTTAGCACAGTGCCTGGACTGTGTTTAACTACCCAATAAACCACTGTCGTTATTCTTTGGTTATCTTTATTGTAATGATTCTTATCAATAGGCTGGTGGGGGAGGGGGAACAAAGGCGTGTGGTGCCCCGCAAATGGTAAATCTCCAATCCAGTGTGGCCTCTTACTTAAAGATGCATATAAACTGTGGCCTTGAGTCATTTGAAAACACAAAAGAGTGTATATACATCATGCTTTCTACTAATAAGCGTTTTCTGTTCCATTTTTCTATCGCAAGTGCTGTAAAGTCTTCGGGGTCTGCAGAAGAATCCCCACAGGGTTAAAATGTTGTCCTTTATTTTACAGGGGGTAAGGCACACCTGTGAGTTACAACCCCTAATGTGGTTCAGTTTAAAGACAACAAAGTCATTTTCATGCATGACTGCTCTTCGCTTCGTTAAGGAGTGAGAACGGGCTGTTACTAGAATGTCAACACAACCAGCCCTCTCTGAAGCTTAGTGTATCTGCAAGTATTTTTACATTTCCAGGGCTTCTTTTTATTTGTTTCTCCAAGAGCATAAAGACGCGGCCGTGGTTAATTTTCAGGAATCAAAAAACACATCCCTTCAGTCTTTCTGGAGAAAACCACTATCGCTGGGGGTGACTGGAGCTTCGCTCCCCAACAGTGAAAACCTGGGCCCCCATACCTTCTGTGGTTGTTTGCATTTCGCCATGGAACGATTTAATTGCTCTCATGACCCGAGTTCACAAACCAGGGAGAATTTTCCAGCAAGGAAAAGGGCCTGTCAGCTGGAAAACGGCAGAGATGCCGTGGTGACTCCTTGCCTGTGTGGCCCATGACTAGCAGGGGCCTTTTTCTCTCCCCTCCCCGCTTTGCTGGGCATTCTCCCTCCCCGACACCCCCCCCCCCCCGGGCGGGCGAGCGGCTTCCTTCCACATTCCAGCCGAGTTAGGAAAGCAGAGCTTCTTATGGGTTCATGCAGCCATCTCTGTAATCTTTCTCTCCTCCTGGAGGCATGAATAATTTTAATATTGCCAATCCCTAAAAATCTATTCTTTCTTGCCTGTCTTTTCTCTCCCCTCCCTCTTTGCAGTGTGGAGTATCATTATCCAGCAGTACTGATAAGAGGATAATGAAACAATCCTTTCTCAACCGGCTCAGGTGGCTGTCAGACTAAAATGACACCATCCGTACATCCTTGACATGCTACCCCAAGCTAATTGATGGCAAACAATGGTAACTGTCACCTGTGCACTAAGACAAAGAAAACACACTCGTGTCACCTGATGGGAGAGCTACCTGGCAACCGATGAACAAATGTGTTAGAAAGACGTTCCATTAAGGTAAGAGAGGGTACATCTCTGAAGAACATGCCTATTAACTTTGAGCTTAAGAGCGCTGCTGTTCACTGGGGAGCAGAAATAAATAAGGTAAAATGAGAATTTATTGATGTCTGGACAGTTACATGAATATTCAGGTTCTCTTACAAATAGATATTCCCACATGAGCTCCAAACTTCTGTGTAGGCTGCCCAATTACATTTCCACATCATGCAGCTGGATTTACAGCCAGGGAAGAGGTTATTAGTATTTGGAAGAGGACTTATGCTTACATGCCCTTCTGGAAGACACTGCGATACAACCAGAAGATAATGGCTGAAGTCATCCAGGCAGATGCCAAAGGTTACCATCAAACGTCCTGAAATACCAGGTGTAATTAACTGCATGCAGGAAAAGCTCCTGAAACATGTGCCTTTCAGAACAAAGCCGTTTTGTTACAAGTGAAATGGCGTCTTCTGGCACCTCTCTCAACTTCTCTGGCACCAACGTTTCAGGCAGCCCCTCTTGGGTCTTTCCAGACAATGAATGACTTATCCAACCTCAAATCTCATACCTTATCTTTCTTCCCTTCACCTCCCAACCCACTTACTCACTCACAGACAGTCAGTTACACAGCAAGTCGGGAAGATAATGTGAACAAGGAGTACCCTGGGAGAAATTCGGTACTGCCACTATGTGTTACGTCATCCCCCGTTTTGAACAGAGGAGGAGAGCAGTCAGAAAGGAGAAAGATGGAGCAGGTATGGAGAACCATTCCTGGAAGCTCTTACGGGAATGTCCCTCATCTCCATTTTTGGAATAAAGTCTGATTTGGCCACAAAAACCCATGTTGGAAAAAAAAATACTTGGTTCTCTAGCTCCTCGTTACTTATCCCTTAGTTGCCTCCTACCTGTACCTTGTTGACCCCAAAAGAGGTTTCCTCCCTTTTAGATGCTACCAAGACAACCCCGCCCACTCCACTTCCACGCGGTTTCTAAAATCATTTCACAGAGAAGGCTTCTTGGAAACAGATACGGAGCACATACAGCCAATCCAATTTGTAACGCAATTTTCTTCTAGCCAACTCAAGGGCTATTTACCAACCCTGAGCTCTCCCAAGAGACCGCTCGGTAAAATGGAGTCACAACAGCCCTTTTGGGGAATTTAGGAACCACGGTTTGTAATGACCACTGGCCCTGGGCAAAAATGCACAGAAGAGGAATATGGTTTTGTTAGGACTCCAGAGAAGCCAAAGAACCCCCTTTCCCCCTTTTCTATACTTGGCCCACAAAGTGGACGATTTCCTCACTTCTCCTTCAGGTGCCCAGTATTACCTCCTAGATTACTCTCAGTGTAGACAGACTCTGATAAGTCATTGACATGTTACCAGGAATCATGCCCATTTATAACCTTTCTTAAGGAACTTAAAAGCTTTTCCCTACCTGTTGAATGGAGTGTTCAGTCTCGGGTTATATGAATTTCAAGCATCCTTATTGTTAGTTAGAAAGTGTATTTTGAGGAAGTAAGCATGCTTCCTAAGCTTAATCTTTCAAAATTTTCCTTTTCTCCTGGGCATTAATGTGTAAGTCTACAAGAGGCCCGAATCTTAGAAAACACACTCCTTGATATTTGAGGGTTTAAGCCTCTTCTCTTTTTAGGAAAAACAGACCGTAGTAGAATGTAACTGTGACAACTCTCTGTGATATCCTTGTCAGCCCTGGGCTCACCATAACCAGAACTGAGCCCTGCCTGTCTTCTGGCAGCTTCTTCCTAAGCGGTGGCCACATTACTGAGGGCTTAATTCCCACTGTGGCCCAAGGTTGTCTCTGCAGATAGCTGCTTACAATGGGAAGACTTTAACAGTAGTAACTCCACGGCGGAGCCCCTACCTTTGGGCTTCCGCAGACTATCTGGGGGAGGACAGGAGCGCTGGGTAACAGGCAGCACAGGTGGCATGGGTCCCTTCAAATGAAAGAGCTCTGCTGTGTGACCTGTTTTAAATATTGGGTCTTACGCAAATCTCTGCAAACCCAGGGGCTGGAAGACTACGCAGGTATTTGCTAAATCGAAAATACTATGGTGATCAAAAAACCTATGTGTACTGGCAGACTTTTAAAACAAAATGTGATCAGACATATGGAAGCCACAAGCTTCTTTGATTTCAGTCAGTCATTGACGAAGGTCCCAGATATAAGTGGAAAGCAGAATTTGGCAAACCTGTTGTGTAAAGGGCCAGAGACTAAATATTGCAGGCACTGCTAGCAACAGGCAATGTCCTCAATTCTGTGAGCAACTATTCTCACCTAAGAGCCAAGAGTCTTTTATACATTTTACATTTAAAAATCTTAAAAACATCCTTAGCTCTCAGGCCATGCAAAAACAGGAGGCAGGCGGGCCATATATGGCCCGTGGTATAATAAATTATCTGTTGCGTGCTAACTCCTAAGAACCATCATGAAAAGACTGTGGAACTATTTTTGAAATATGGAAACTAAATTTGAGGGAAGCAAATAGTCAAGAATAGTTTTCTAGACACCTTAGGGTCTATTTTGAGATAAATTGCATGGCCTGGAGAGTCTATTTACAAAACGACATCAGGAAGGACCAAGGCTATGCCTCAGCAAGGCTGACACAATGATGGTGCAAAACTGCACTGATGGAGGCCATCAATCCTGCTTCTTCCTTCTGCCATCTACCCCACCCTCACCAACCCACTGCTGAGTAAGTTTGCTTCTCAACCCAGCGCCCTGGGACTCTGTATGACCAGCCCGTGCGTAGCAACTCTTCATAGCAACAACCACCAAAGAAGTCTAAGTCAGGGGCACCTGGGTGGCTCTGTTGGTTAAGCGTCCGACTTCGGCTCAGGTCATGATCTCACAGTTTCTGGGGTTCAAGCCCCGCGTTGGGCTCTTTGCGGACAGCTCAGAGCCCTAAGCCTGCGTCAGATTCTGCGTCTCCCTCTCTCTCTCCCTCTCCTCTGCTCCATGTCTCAACAATGAGTAAACTTAAAAAAAAAAAAGTCTAAGTTAAAGATCTGGGGGTGCCTGGGTGGCTCAGCTGGTTAAGCGTCTGACTTCGGCTCAGGTCATGATCTCACGGCTCATGAGTTCGAGCCCCACCTCGGGCTCTGTGCTGACAGCTCAGGGCCTGGGGCCTGTTTTGGATTCTGTGTCTCCCTCTCTCTCTGCCCCTTCCCCACTCGTGCTCTGTCTCTGTCCCTCCAAAATAAACAAATGTTAAAAAAAATTATAAAGATCTGAAAACACGTCTCAAAATATGGGAGTTCTCAGTCCTCATCTTGACTTGAATTCTTCTCAAAAGGAACACTTTATCTTAGGACAGCGATTTCTGAACTTCAAGTGGTGGTACCCAGGACTATGAGGAATGGAGAGGAGGGGTTCTGGTCTCCATCACAGACATGGGCTCAGTCTAGGGCTCATTCTCTAAGTGTTTAAGCAAAGAGGATGGAAAAGAGAAAGGAACATATGCCAGCTACAGAGAGCATACCCCTTAATGCCTGTTTCAGTCCTAGGGAGCCACTATTCTCACCACCGATTTAGAGAAGAGGAGAAGTAACCTCCCCAGAGTGGAGAGCCAGGATTGGAGCTCACGTCTAGCTCCGTGTTCTTCCTGCCAGACCACATTACCTCTAAAACACAAACACAAACAGAAAACATACTACGTTTGAATTAAAACAATCAATACTTATCAAGACACAATTTTGACAGTGTGATTTCAGAGGCACTGCCGCCCAAGTGATGGGCTTCTGATTCCAATTTGCTTTTCTTTAGAGACCTACAGTGCATTTCCTTAACTCATAAAATGTTATGTGAAGCACCGAACAAACAAAAATATGAAGAACCGTATTTCAGTTTTCTTTTCATCTACTCAATATGCCGATCAAATTCCCAATCTGTTCAGGCTTCCATATTTTCCCTGTTTCTTAAATGGGACTGACGGGTAATTTCTGGCACCTTTTCCCTATCTGCTTGACAGAACTGTAACATATATTGTCCTCGGATCTGGATAAAAGCAACAACAAAAATTACTAATAGACGCTGAACACGTGCCATGTGCTAAGTACTATTGCAAGAGCTCTGTCATTTAATCCATCAACTGACCTCAGGAAGAGAGAAATAAATTTGAATTGGAGAAGTAACATGTAAGAACACTTGTAAGCGTTCTATTTGAGCATAGATTGACTACATAGATGGTCAGAGGTATTATTAAAAAAAAAAAACACGGCCAATGACATGACTTAAGAAAAGAGATACTAGGGGTGCCTGGGTGGCTTAGCTGGTTAAGCATTTGATTCCTGATTTCATCTCAGGTCATGATCTCATGGTTCATGAGTTCGAGCCCCGCATCGGGCTCTGCGCTGACAGCATCAAGACTGCTCGGGATGCTCTCTCTCTCTCTCCCTCTCTCTCTCTCTCTCTCTCTCGGCCCCAACCCCTGATCGCACTCTATCTCTCAAAAGAAATAAATAAACTTTAAAAAGAAAAAAGAATAGATACTCAATATTGCCCATCCTTACATTTGTACAGATAAATATGACCCCAAACTGCCTTAGTACTTCAGAACTATGGACCTTAGATCGCTGCCTTACCAATCAGAACGTCTTCAGGGGCAGCTGACACATGACATTTTTCATGAGGTGCATCCCTGTCTCAGAAAAATGTGACAAGCATCCCTGTGGGCCAGTCTGAGGAGCAAGCTCCTATGCGTGCTGACGACAGCCTTTCCCCTTTTCCCTTGAATAGTGAACCAACAGCCCCTCCCCAAAGGCAGAAGCAGGACTTTCATGGAATCCCCAGGGAAAGGTTGCAGTGAAGATTGTAAAACTCGACTTCTTAGGGTGTGAGTGGGCGTTAACAGAGCTGCTGGACAGAGCAGAAGCCAAGACGGGAGCAGCTAAATTCACGGAGACCTGGGCTGGAGTTGAAGAGGTTGAGGCCGAGGCAGCCACTAGAAATGGTGTCATGAGCGTGAATGAAGCTAGCACAGCCTTGAAATGTAGTGGGAAAACTGAGTTAAGAGGCTAAGGAGGAAGCTGAAACTTCTGAGAAGTCAAGGCGGGCTGTTAAGGCGGCCTTGACGGTGTGAGTCATGGCCAGGGCGCCTGAGTGGGGCAGATCATTCTCTGACAGTATTAAGGAAGATACAATAAAAGCCAGCCTTCCGAGACACGGCTGTTGGTCACCTAGAACGAGTCGTTTCCACAACTACTCTCTTTATGCAGTGCCTGCAAGATGTTTTCTTCTTTTGTTAACAGTAAAACATGGCAAATAATGTCCAAGCTGATTCAGTAATGTCCTTCACTTTTGAGTTTTATGCTATTCACATTTATTTTCAGGGCTAAGACAAGTGTAAAGAAATGAACTCTCACTGCGACTACAAGCACCCGGAAAAGGCCCGCTTTCCTTTTTTCTTTATCCTTCACGGGAAAGAAACAGGTCTACCCGTTCCTCTCTTTCCTCGGAAGGTTCATTTGAAGCAGAAGGTCAGGACTTCAGACCCGGAAGTTGGGCCCAAGCCTTCCTCACTGCAAAGCTAATGAGCTCCTCATTCCAGGAATTCTATCCTGAATTCTCCGTCTTGCCCTCTGCATGCGTCTCCTAAGACCTATTTGTGGGTACACTTCGAAGTAAACACAACCTTTCCTTCTCACACCCATTTATATGCCAGCAAAATAACATGGAATGAGAAAAGAAGAAATAGTAGTATAAAGACAACCAAGACTTTGTTCAATGGGGATAAAGCCACAACCAACCCAGCGTCACGACTTTCCTTTCCTCCACGAGGTGTGGAATTATTTTTGCTCATCCACAAAAAATAATTTTACAGCAAAAACCTGTACGCCTTATAAAACTGAATAATTCAGCTTAATCTTGCGTGAAAAACTAACATCAATACAAGGGAGTAAGTGGATATGGAAAACGGAAGCACCAAATTAAGCAGCTTGCAAACATATAAAGTCATTAACATTAGCCTGCATACATACAAATGTGCCCTGTGCTGGCTGGGAATCAGAATTTTAATTTTCTTCAGTTGAGCAGTTACAAGATCTCACTCTTAATCAAAATATGAGTAATGCCATTGTAACAGTGGTGGGGGTGGGGGGGGAGACGAGCTTAATATCCACTGATAGATTTTCCTTAATGAGAAACAGAAATATATACTATGGGGCAATTTTTTTTTCACTATTTGATTCAGTTTTATTATCTTTGTAAGTATTTAATCATAAGTTCCAGAGAAGCATTATTCTATTTATCATTGAAAATATATGGCATATCACCTATATGTTAAACTGTCTTTTGTGGACAGATTTCCATCACATGGTTTTCATGCGTAAATTTGAAGATTATTATTTTTTAAAGTTTCACCTTTACTGACATATAACTGATATATAAGACTGTAAGATATTTCCAACTGTACCTCGTGGTAATTTGGTATACTATCTATCTAGACACTGTGAAAGGTTCTCTCCATTTAGTTAATGATGGGCAATTCTTATTGTAACTCCCACCAGTCAAAACTGAGATTATATTCTGCTATAACACTCCCACATTTCATGATCCAGAGCAATAGTTTTCGAAGCGTTTTTCCTGGACAAGCAGGACCCAGTGTCGCCTGAGAGTTTGTTAAAAATCCCCAGCAGAAATTCAAATTCTTGGGACTAGCTCAGAGCTACTGAAACAGAAATTCTGGGGGTGGGGCTCAGAAATCTGTATTTTCACGGGTCGTCCAGGTGACCTAACGCACATAAACAGACTGGCTCAGGGCCAGGGAAGGTGAAATCTACAGGTTAATGCTGTCATTGCCTGCAACGGAGAAGAGAGAGGCTTGCTCCTACCGTTACGGATTTTCCAATCCAACTTGGTAGATAAACCACAGATGTGTGGGATGTTAAGAACAATACAAGAGTTTGACGAGCAGTCCAAGGCAATGTCAGAAGAGACACGGAAAAGACACTGCCAAATGTTTCCCTTTAAATCACTTCTGTAACCCCAGTGTCCACCTCCTTCTGTCCACTGCTGGGTCCAAGTCGTTCTGTACCTTTTTCACCTCTGGTGAATTCTAAGCAAATCACTGCTTTTGAAGATCATGCAAGCAATATCTATTGCATTTTTTATAATGCTCTATGCCTGCTTTTATATAGATCATGTTATTTGATCTTTGCAATTCTGTAAAGTTTAACCCATTGGGAAATTCGTGTGTCAGTTTAGAACTTCTAATAAAGTCCCTAAGTTAACAACCACTTTTTGAGAGTAGACTGTATGAGGCACTTTCCTATAAAAATATTTCTAGCCCCTACAATTCTGTAAGCTGTCCTGAGACAGCAAATATATTCAACCTAAGAATACAGAAAAGGTATTAAAACATATACCCTAAAATTACATTAAAATACAACATTAACCATTTCATGAAGTATGTTAAATCCTGCATGGATTTCATATGGTGCTATTTATTACAAAATGTGGTGATATTGTGAGCAGTAAGGCTTCATTTCCCCATAATAAGGGTGAGGGGAAGGGAATGACAATATAGGACTTCAAAATTCCTGCCCTAAAATAAGCCTATTTTTCCTTCAATAATTCCCTATAATATCTGAGCATCACACTTCTATATCCTCCTAAAAAATCTAACGTTACATTCAAAATTTTAAAACTTCAAAAGAACTTTCAAGTTCCAAAACATGATCATTTTATATCTCAGTATTAGTGGTACCAATAAAATCCCACCATTCTTGCATATTTCCTTGTTCTAGGTGTATTAGTTCCTCACTCGACGGGTGATTTCCATGGGACTCAAACACCTCAACCACACCGGCCTCTACGGTGTCTTTATGGCTCAGGCCATCGGCAAAGACCACGTTTTATTGAATCTGTAGTACAGTTTCGATCTGGAAGGAGCCATAAGCTTGGTGACCACCTATGGTACAGATCACCCGCCATACAGCATGCTTTGTTAGTGAACAGACTCTCAACCAAGAGCAGGCAGTGGTCCAGGCTGTCCATGGTGCTGCAGACTCGTTATTCATGCATTCCTCTGCTTCATGAGTTCATCGAGGAAGCTGACGAGACCTTCTTCACAGGCATTAAGCCTTGGAAGTGGCAGTCACCCCTTGATCTACTGGCTGTGAAATACTTCTCCCTCAGATTATCAGCTAAATTACCTAAAAGTATAGGCTAGCCTGAAGCATTATCTAGATATCTAGGGCACAGAACTTCTGAACAACAGGGCAGAAGAGGTGAGGGAGCCATCCTTGAGAATTGCTCATCACTGTCCCGGCCTTCCCATTAGGTCACAAGATTGCTCTCAGGTTGGCTCAGGATCGGGTCTAGGGACCCCGGGATTTTCAGGATAGTAGGCAAGTAAACACCTCAATTGAAAGTAGTCCTCAGCGTGAACTCAAGCGATATTTTGGCTGCTTGAACCTGGAACGCTATTTCCTTCCACGGAAATAAAAGCCTTTTCTGGAAATCCTTTCCAATCACATTCTCTGGAAACGCTGTCTCAATAAGGGAAGCCAACATGTTAGGAGACTTGTAAGATTTGCAGGTGTGAGAACTGCCACCTTTCCTGTTCTTAGTGCTCTGCAAACCATCCCTCTCGGAATCTCACAGATGGTTGTTTACTAAGCCAGTACAAAGGTCCATTTCCAAATCATGACTTCTGCAAACTGAGTCCTCAGTCTTATGGCTTCTAGAAAATCCTGGTGCTCACTGCTGAACTGCTTCTGATCCTACATCCATACGTATTCAACAGGTTTCCCTCAAAATATTTTTCTGATGCATCACTTTACTAGCACTTGGAATTGTAAGTGCTTAACAATCATTAAACAAATATTTCCTCGACTTTGTGTAACAGAACGTAAAAGGAAGGGCTCCGAGGGCTTTCACCATTTAGCCAAGTCTTTATCTTTGTCAAATTCCCTTCAAACTTAGGAGTTTACGCTAAACAAATCGATGAACAGCTTCAGTTTCCTTTGGCATTTTTCACTGTTTGGCTTCTTTCCACAGATCTGTAGTACAGGTTTGAAACTGGTAGGAACATGCACTCCTGGCACGTGCATTTCTAGCACTTTTTTTCAGGAAGGTTTAACATTTTCCTTGTGTGGTTTTCCCTCCTGCTTTGTTCTGCTCTGGGTTTGCTGTGTATTCAGCAAAACAGAAGACTTCATCAATTTTTCAAAAGAGCAAGAACAAAGGAAGTAAAGTAGGACCCGAGGGACACAGGCATGAAGGGAGAAGGAGGGGGCATAAACTTTCACGGCAGTGCACTAACTCCAGGAGCAAAATTCCAAGAACACGGTTCAAGCCGGATGGTCACCTGCCTGTTCCAAACGTCTCCAGAGTCACAGAAAATTCAAGTCAACAGAAGATGCTCTGTTGATACTATGGCAGCTCGGGTTCCTATGCCCATCACGGAAGCTTGCCCGCCACGGCTGGAGGCTCAAAGCTGGGAGTTCATAATCGTTTTGAAGACCACACACGGAAAAGTGTCAGGAGGAAGAAAAAAAAAAAAAAAAGGAAATCTGTCTGGAGTGACGAAGCTGGTTCAACACAAATCTTTAAAAAAAAAAAACTTTAACCACACTCCCAGACATACAAAACACACATCAAGACAAACGTGCCTCCTCCGTTTGGAAAGTGAGCCATATCCTAGATGCCACACAGGGCAAAGGTACTATTGTTTTCCAAAGATAGAGATATCATGGCTTCCCAAACCCATTTCCAAGTTAAATGCAGTGAGACTAGCCCATTACCATCAACTCTCTATAGTGGATGTTGGGCCTGCTTTTCAATCGATTCTGGTTGGCTTCCACTCTTAACTATGGGGTCCCAGGTCTTTACGAAGGTCATGGATTTATGGACTGAGGGACTAGGAATTGCTATGTAGCCTGTCATAAACTGGTTGCTAATTTAATGTGCTAGAATAAATGTTCCTATATCAAATATTTGGCAAATCAAACAGACATATGTGCAAACAAAAACGAGTCACGCTTTCTCATGTATATATCTAACACAAAATATTTATATGAGTTGATAACACTGTACTCTGGTGTATTTCATGTGTTTCTAGGTACCTGTAGCCGAAACGTCTGTAAGACTGGGTCTGCCCCTCAGATCTCCTAGGGTCTCAAATAGCAGAGGCTTTGTTTTCTCTAAGAGAAAGTACCCAGAGCAGCTGATAAAGGGCCACCAACAATGGGACAACATTAAGAATGTCCTGATGACGGACCCTCTCCAAGTATTTGCGTAACGCCCTTTGCCCTGAATTTGGATCAACTGAGAACTATCCAGTTAAGAAAAAGTCCTACAAACATGGCTTTTCCTAGCCTACAGTCATGCATCAGTAAGTTCTTAATTCTTTATGGCTTATGAGTACTTTCAAAAAGAAAAAAACCCCAGTTTTCTGCCAAAGCCTGGCTCCAGAATCAGATGGGGGTGGCTGTGGGACTTGTGATCCACAGATAATAGAAAATCCCCATTGTCTGGAAGGTGGGACTGGGGGAACTTTCGCTTTCATATTCATAGCATGACAGCAAGGGCTTTCCACGTGTGAGGGATGGCAACCAATTAGTTTGCACAGGTACATTATCATTACAGAGAGTGGAAAATGCACAAAAATCCAGGCAAACAAAGTAAACGGAAACAAATAACTTCCTTATTGCATATTAATCCTTTCTTATTTTTCCTTAGTAGATGAAAGTTTCCAAATATGGAGTCAGCTATCATTCAAACCCAGGCAGAAGGACGCCAGGCTGGGAGGGCCGTCTCATCCCACCCCACCCCCCTCCCCCCACACCACCATCCCAGTGGTCCACAAACCATTCTTAAAGGGCGGCTTACTGATGTGAAATTCTTCTTAGAGACCTGGGGCTTCCTTTTGAAATGCAAACATGACAATAACTGTTCCATTAAGAAATCCACATGGAGCCTGTTACTTGCTTACAGCGGGGGGGGGGGGGGGGGGGGGGGGGGCACTTTTCCTTTGGGTCTAAGTCAAGTTAATAAATTTAAGATACCTGGGAGAGCTGGGTGCCCTGGACTTTTGGCAGATGTCCAGAACTAAAAGAGCTAATGCATTATTTTACTGTGTTTCTTTATGAGAAGAAACAGCCTGCTGCCAGCTCAGCTCAGGAATCAGATGGGGAGCAGGGGTGGGGGGCAACGTGGAGCCCCTGGATAAGGCAAAATACAGATGATCTTAGGAGCATTCTTCTCATGTGAGCATTCCCTTCAACCAGAGGGAAGGGCCTGGGGGAGGACAGTGGCCGTGGCCTCGGCTGGCCCTGGTTACCTGGATAGAGGTCAGGCCCGGGCCCCGGGGAGCGTCCCACCGCACTGTCGGCAGCGGCATCTCGCGGGGAAGTGGCCGAGGGCAGGGGCTGCACGGTGAGGCAATCCGTGAGCAGGTCGGGATGTAGCTCTGTGCTGGACCGCAACTAGGAGAAGGAGAAAACAGAAGACAGATGAGAAAGGAAAGCCGTTCCTTGGAACACTTCCCCGCAAAGGCATCGTGCCCTAAGGTTCGATGCGATGCAATTCAGCACACATATATTTATTAAATAGCAACAACCGTGGGTCAGCCATTGGGCTTAACAGAGAGTCAATAGGATGGTGACTTCTCCAGGGCTGATAACACCTGGCAGGTGATTCCGGAAAAGTACGCAGCTTAGAGGCAGATTTGACTTCGGTCTTTGATGTGTTTCTACTTCTGGGAACCCAGCTTCCAATTATATTTCCGTTTATTTGGTCTGTATCTTATCAGAACTTGTAGTGATAACAAAAACAGACTCAAGTATATTTGGTCCAGATTGGAAGGTGCTTTTAAAATAAAGAGGTATGACCAAGAAAATATCTCAGAAATAACTGAGAAACGCCCATTGAAATTTGGTGCCTACAGATTTTACATGAGAAGAAAATACATAGGTTAAATTTTAAAATATTATGGAGCACGATTCAAAGGAAAACTAACGTCATTAGCAGCAATAAAAACCCAACAGTCAGTTGCACATGCACGCACACACACACGCGCACACACACACACACACACACAAATAAGGCACCACAATTTAGATCTTCATTTAATCATAATAGCAAAATACTTCTTTACATATTAAAGAGTTATATGTTTAAAAAAAAAAAAAGGCAGGGATGCCTGGGTGGCTCAGTCGATTAAGCCTCTGACTTCGGCTCAGGTCATGATCTCACAGTTTGTGAGTTTGAGCCCCATGTGGGGCTCTGTGCTGACAGTTCAGAGCCTGGAGCCTGCTTTGAATTCTGTGTCTCCCTTTCTCTGCCCTTCCCATGCTCACACTCTGTCTCTCGCTCTCAAAAATAAACATTAAAAAAAATTTTTTTTAAATAAAGGCAAAAAAATCTAAGACTGAAGAATAGGTGAAAAATTATCTGATCTCTTTATGAAAAAGAATTCTGGGAGTGTAATTTGAATGGGGAAAAATCACAACGAGAAGTTTAGCTACAGGAAAAATACAAACCTCTGCTTCTATAAAGACATAAAACCTTAAAAATATAGAACTATATTTGTTACATATACTGAGAATAGCATCTTCCGTGTTTAAAGAGAGCATATGAATTCATTCATTTTGCCTTTATCAAGACAGAACTAAACCTTCAGATCTAGGGTTGGAGTACACTAACTCAGCCAACAAGTATTTATCGAGTGTCAGCTGCTCCTCTAGGCTCTGGGAATACTGGTATGGAGCTTCTCCTCTAGAGTGAACCCAGAAAATCCATGATGTCAGGGGGCACTGCTGCTGGGGAAGACCAATATACAGAGAAGGGAGACTGCGGATAGGAAGGACAGCGACCTTAGGTAGACAGCCTCTTGGAGAGGGCTCTGGAAAGGAGCCTGGGAAAGGGGGAGGGACTGAGCCCTGAAGATACGTCAGGGAAGAACCCACCGGCCCTGGGGTGCCTGGATCATCAGAGAAGAGTGAGACCGGGGCGGCACCAGCTTGGGTCTTGGAGAAGGGAAACAAGACAGAACCAGGGACATAAGTGGGGAGAGACGGAATATGTTTACTAGAGCAGGAAAGGGCCTTCCAGATCATTTAAGGCTCTTAAACATTCTCTAGTCCAGAAATTACCTAATGAGTGGGGCAGGAAGCACGCAGAGATTGCCTCACTGCGCAGCCCTTGATAGGAAGAAAACATTTAAAAAAGGAGAACTACCGGGGTGCCTGGGTGGCTCAGTCAGTTAAGCGTCTGACTGGCTCAGATCATGATCTTGCCATTCGTGAGTTCAAGCCTCGCTGTGGGCTCTGTGCTGATAGCTCAGAGCCTAGAGCCTGCTTCAGATTCTGTCTCTCTCTCTCTCTCTCTCTCTCTCTCTCTGCCCCTCCCCTGCTTGCACTCTCCCTCTCCCTCTCTCTCAAAAATAACTAAATAATAAAGTTTAACTGACTGAGCCACACAGGCGCCCCTCCTCTGTTTTGTTTGTTTGTTTAATCCTTTCCTCCACTTTCCAAGTTTTCTACATTCCGATGATGAGTTAGAACTGGCTTGCACCCATCTAAGAGAGCTGTTCGTGTGTATCTTTCCCAAACCGTCCAGACAATGATGTCAAACTTTGAGCTTGAACTTGGTCAGGTTGAGAATATTTACACCATGGAAATTGGCAAATGCTACAAACTGGGCCTTTTTCATCTGGAGAGCTGGTTAACTACTACTCTGATCAGAAAGAAAACCAGACACGCACACAAAACATCAGTAAGTCGCTAGGCAGTAACTTCAGCATTCCTTGGACCTCAGCAAGCTTCATAAAGAGACAAACATATGTCCAGGTCTTAGTCCAAGAATATACAAATGGCATAGTGACCCCAAGTACAGAGAAAGAGCATTTAACACATGTAGTGAACGAGACATAATTACATTATAATTTCCTCAGCTTTGCCACATTGGAATCTCTGACCAAGACCATCTGAATTAGTGGCTAACCCTCTTAGGGCTTTTGGAAGGTATGTTTGTTATTTTGGTACTAACCTAACACATGCTGCATAAGAAAAACTGGAAAAAAATCCAGGCTTCGAATGAGTTCTGGTGATCACTTTTAATTTACATTTCATCATTACAACGTGATCTGGGGCCCACATGTTCTATGAAGCATAGACATGAACATCTCTCTGCTTTCTATTACTCTAGGGTTTTGTAGTTATCGCTACCAATTCGGTCTTTCCAAAAAATTTCATGGCCATGGACACTCCCGGAGTCAAAGCAGGCAACTCTTCCTTAGCTTCAACACATACTCACGGTTGCTAAGAGTGTAATTCTGCATGACTTTGTGGGGAGAGTTAATTTGGTTTTCTCTGGGATTAGGCATGGTTCTAGAAAGTGCTTCTTAAATTGAACAAGCCTTGAGGAACTTATGTGTAATTTCCAAAGGAAGACCACATGCATAGAAACGCAGCAACGATACGTAAGGTTAGTATTATTCTCTCCCTTCTGGATTATTTAAGGCTCTTAAACGTTCTCTAGTCCAGGGATTATCTAATGGGTGAGGCAGGGGGGTATAGCACGAGCTCCTGGGAGGGCTGTCATTCTATATAAAAGTTTTATATTCGGAGTAAGAAACCCAACTATTTATATAAGACAAATTACACAATGTATATTTCAGCATCTTCTTAGTTGCCAGGAACGTAAAGAAGATAGAAAGAGATTCTCCAATGAGGGATGATGTCTAACTATGGTTCTCCAATCTGGGCGTGTGTGAGAACCACCTGTAGGCCCCACCATAGAGCTGTTGACGTATTAGGTCTGGGGTACATTTATAACAAGTCCCCAGGTGGTGATGACGCTGTTGGTCTAGGGACCAGGCTTTCACATCCATTGGTCTCTACAAATCCTGATGCGCGGAGCTGAGACCTTTCTGTTTAAGGGAAGAGGAAATGAGTTGTAGAAATAAGGAATCCTAAAACCCGAATTGTCTTTAAGACCCGCGCCTCACGTGACGGCTGCTTATTATGTCTCCCTTGAGACCACGTAACAAGCAATGGTTACATGAGGTGTGGGTCTTAAACACAATTCGGATTTTTATCTTCTTTCACGGGAGTAAAAAAAAAAAAGTTAAGAAAATTTTTCATTACAGTCTAATCACCTATCCTTAGGAGATAGCAAAGAACTTGTCCTTTATGGAAACTTTATTGATCTTTACAGAAAGAAGTAGAATGTGACCCACTAATCATCAATTCGTCTACTTTAAAGGCCTGCTGTGTCTCATAACCAAGGGACCTCTATTTACGTCACAGAATGTGAAAGGCACTCCTGGAGTCGTTCAACTCCGTTGCCCTAACCAACACCCCTTAGTTCCAGAGTGCCACTGCCTGTCTTGATCTTTCTCGTTCATTCGCTGGAAAAATATTTCTTGGGCCTCAACCACACGCCAGGCACCATTCTAGTGGCCTGACGTACATCAGCAATCGAAGCAGACAAACAGGCCTCCTGAGGAGTCCCCATTCTGGAGGCAGTGAATGGTAAACAAACTAACCAGATAAGTAAATCGAACAGAAGGTGGCAACTGCTATAGAAAAAACGAGAAAAGGGTAAGGGCAGCTGCACTGGGCCGGAATGGGAATGTAGGGGGACTGTAGCCTCACTGGGAAGATATATTCGAGTCTGAAGGAGCTGCGGAAATGAGCTAAGTGCCTATCAAGGGGAAGAGAGTTCCAGAAGGAGAGAAGTAGGCAGAGCACGGCCTTGCTGTCTGCAAATAGCCCATCTATCATGGCTGCTCCCTCCTCCTGCCTGGCCTTCCTCCCCCCAGTGTAACTTCTCCAAGCCCCGGTTTCCGGCTAGCTGCCTGAAGGAAGCCTCTCACGACCAGGCCGGCCCACACTGCCTCCCATGGTACAGGGACAGCTGCGGGACCTGCTTTCAACAATCCTGCGACTGGACATGTGTTTGGGGCTTTGTTTCCTGTTACGACTTCCATCTGCACAATTGTGTTACGAAGTCCGTGAGGACCTGGCTGACTGGCTGCCCTTTTACACTTTGGAAACTCTACAGCCGGCGTCGGGGCAGACCATTCGGTGAGGACTAGGTCTGTAAGAACGAGACACAACGCTTTGTCTAAAGGAGGTTATGATCTCTTGTGGTGTGTGCGTGTGTCTAGAAAATACGATGTGGCCATGTCTCAGTTACCCCTAATGATGGAGGATCTGGAAAGACACAGATGATCGTAACTGTAGCAGAAAGGCTGATGATGTTTGGCCCGCATCCATCCCGCCCCCTGATCCCTTTGATTAGCCCTGTGCTGACCCCCTGCCCCAGTTTTGATGTCCCCATCCCCTGGTCTCCGTGTACTTTCCGGCCAACAGCTGGCAGACCACTCCCCACCCCAAACACACATATGAATGGCTGACGTGTGTTCCTTTGTCTCTCAGCGAGGCAAACTTTGAGGCATAATTTGTGCTCTAGAACCCCCTATGGGGCTCTAGAGCTCCTGCCTAGCCCCTTTCCCTTCCCCATCCCTGTCCCAGGTTCTCCCGGGAGCACTCCTTTAAGAACTCATGCACCCCAGCCCTTGGCCCACAGTCTGCTTCCAGGAGCACCCAACTTAGTAGACACCCCCAAATTCATCTGATTTGGTTCAGGAATGCACCAGCCCATCAGCAGCACTGAAAGAGGTTCAGATGCACACCTTTTCCTCCTCTCCAGTGCTTGCTCTGCCCACACCCTGGGGGTATGGTAAACTGATGATTACTGAAAGTGGGGTGTTCTGGGCCTTTACCATAAGGCTAAAAGTATGACCAGGGAGTCTAATTTACAAGAATACTCAGCATCCAAGGTGCCTCATGTGTCCCTGGGGCCAAACCTTCGTCTTACGCGTGACTTCCCACTGCAACCTGGCTAAGGGGCTCTCAGACTCGGCTTGACTCCTTATGGTAGTGGGCAACTTACGTCATCTTGGCAGGAAGCTTCAACTTTAGACAGTGCTGATTGTCGGGAAGTATTATTATTGCAGATGGAGTCCTGATCCGGCTCTTAGTGACTTTTAGGAATGCATGCGTCTTTCTCTTCATGGAGAAAGGCTCGTGGACATACTAGGAAGAAAGGAGACATCTCCGCGTCTCAGAAACCAATCTGTGAGTCTTGGAGTATTAACGATCCTCATCTTCAACGACCCATTTTAGGGCTTAGTTTCTCAGCCTATCCAGGTGCAAGTAAACAAATTGGCTCCTTAGCTTCTGTGCAATCTCCCATTATGAAATATTTGTTCCAAATGATAGTTTTTCAACGTTAATAATGAAATCACCCATCAAGGCTTGACAAGGTTCCTACATTTGGAAACTTGAGCTGCTTCCCTAACAATGCAGGGATTTTTCCTAATATATAAAAACAAGGCACCGTCAATTGTGATTTGTATTTGTTTTTTGTTCAAGACTATTCTGTTAATGTTTATAAGCTCTCGAAACAAGAGACGGAAATTCTACTCCCGTCATTTTCTCATTTCAGATATGATTGAATAATCGTCCAAGATTAAGTGAGTCAAGTGGAAATAATTAGGAAAGGGAAAAAGGCCCAGATTCTCCAATTTTCAGTTCCATTACATTTTATTCCAAGAGCAAAGGCATTCTGTTGGTCTCAAGCGAGACATACTTCCAAAGAAAACGAGGCACAATCAAAGGCCTTTTGTTTTCCTGTTCTCCAATGAGCACAGTCTATCTGGGCTATGCATGTTTATGCATCACCTTATAGGGATTCCTTTGTTCTCCAGAAATCAAATGCCACCAAAATATGTTTCTGAAGAAACTCAGCCAGAAGGAAAGACAAGTAGGATTATTTTTCCAGAGGGTTAAGGTTTAGTACCAGAACATTCTCATCAAGCATTCTCTATGACGCTTTGAGCAATGTGGATCTTGGGGAATTAACTCATTGCCAAAAGCCTTAAAAATAATTACAACGAATTAACCTATTTTATTAATTACAATTAATTTCCAGTTGGATCTAAAAACTCTCTCTCTAGGGGATTCCTCAGCACTGACATTTATGAAGTGGCTTTGGCCTATCATAGGTAATTAATCTCCAACAATCTGCTATCAAATTCGTTTCCTTCGGGAGTGACCAATTTACAAAAGCAAAAGAAATGATAGTGAAGACTTAGAAAAACAGAACTGGAAGAAACCTCTTTGGGAACATGAGGTATTGGCCAGTCAGGCACCTGAATTTCTGTAACCTATTTACTTAGCAGTGACACCAAAGGCCCAAAATTTTGTCCACGGCCGATTAACGAACATGCCGAAATATCCGAATACATACACTTTGTAAGCGACGTAAAAAATCTGTCCCAGTATAGATACAAGAAAACTACTGGTTATTCAGTCAAAAATGGTGGCTGAGGGAAACTATTCACAGAAACAGAATTTCAGAGTAAAAAGGAACCAGGGTCCAATCTTCCTACGCATCTGCTCTGTGACTGTGCTGTCCAGGAGAGCTTGCTTCCATAATGGAAGTTCAGCTCTGTCCTAATAAGTAGCCACTAGTCACATGTGAGTAATGGGCACTTGAAATGTGGTTCGTGCAACCGAGGAACCAAATTTTAAGGTGATTTAACTTAATTTTAAGTAATTTAAATTTCAATGCATGGTATCGGAGTGCCCGGTGACAACACTGCACAGCACGGTGGCAGCCTGGCCTTTGTCTAAATGCCTCTGACAACTCATTTCCCTACAACTTGGGTTCAACGGGTCTGATCATTAGAAAGTTTTGCCTCCCATGGAACCGTGATCTGTCTCACTGCGATTCCCACTCACAGGGGCTCACCTCTCCCCTTCTCCCGCAGACCTCACGGAGTCACTTGGCTCACTGTCTGCTTTATGGCTCTGTGAATATTTGAGAAGCCTCGAAATGCTGCAGTTATCACAGAATTTCAGCCCTGAGAGGGGCCGTGGTTTAGTGTGTCTGAACGTCTATAGATTTTATACAGGTAAGAGAATACGTACGCAGGAGGAGTTCGGTGTTTCAGTTTAGCAAACCGTGGTTCAGCTACTGTGGGGTCCTGGGCAGGTATATTCACTAGCCTGAGTGTAGTTTCCCTTCTATAAAATCAGGCTGATAGCACTGAGCTGTGTCAGTTGTAGATTCAGAGAGGACTTAATGCCTGACTCACAGAAGTCACTTACCTAAAATGTCAGTCCCTGCTCTCCCACACAGTGGATTATTCCACTCATCACCCCACTTACTCTCACCACCAGACCTAACTGGACGTGCAAACGTGTAAATGACATCCCAGTACTGATGGACTGAACTAGCTGTCTGACCAGGACAAACACATCCCGCGTTCTTGACTCTCCACTTTTATCCTTGCAGCCTAGAAGAATCAGTAGCTTTCAAAACTCCACGTTAGACACACTCTCTCTCTCTCATTCATTCATTCGGCACATTTACCGAGCCCTTACCATGCGTCCAAAACTATGATAGGTCTAGCAGATAAAGGAGTGTACAAGATAACTCAGCTCGGTGTCCTTGTGGAGTTGAGAGAATGGCTCAGATAAAACTTGCTACTAAGTAAAATCCCGACATCTTTTCTCACATGGGAAGCTCTGTATTTCTGGGGGTCCTTTATATTCAGAAGCTGACTCTTCAAAGCCCTGTTGTCATTGGGGGGGAGGGGGGGACAGGATCTCTCGGCTGTATACTACGTGATTCTGTCGCTCAGCTGGCTGCTTCATTTCCTACTTCAGTGCCATTTGCAAACGGGATCAAAGTATTCGCTGGCACCAGAATTGATGTTAAAGCTCAGTCCCAGAGGGAGTTATCTCTGAAAAATAGCACATGCCCTACTGACATGAAGCCATTAACAGCCACTTACACAACAGCTTATCTGTGATACAGATCATGAAAGGTAAGAGTGTAGGCTCTGGACCCAGAATACCTGGGTTTGAGCTTCCGTATCCTTACTTATGAAATGTTAGACAACAATAAACAAGTTGTTTCACATCTCTTTAGCTCGGTTTTCTCTGTAAGACGTGGCTAATGCCACATAATTTACACGGTTGTTGGTGGTAGGTTATCATGAGATAAGTATTTCACTAACACATGGTTTAGAGCATTCAATAATTTCTACTGTTTCTTTTTCCATTAATATCCAGTGTGGAAGCACCACAGCACTGTTTAACATGTATTTTATTTTTCTTTTTCTCCTATTGTTTTAGGTATTTCCCTCTCTGTCTTTTTGTATCATATGGGGGTCATATGGATCAAATTCAAATTTAAATTCAAATTCACAACTTCAAAGTTCAGTTCCCCCACCTACTGATGTGCGGCCTTTGGCACAATGTGTCACCTCAAAAGGCTTCAGTAGCATCCTCTGCAGAATGGGTGTGAGAACACCAACTCTATGTGGGGTTATTACAGTATGACATGAGGTGACCCACGGAAAGTGGCTCGTGTAACACATAGTTAACTTTCTTTTCCTCACTAGAAGCTATTACGGTTGTCGGGAGGGATTCCCTGGGGTCTCGTTTATCTTCAGAAGATAGAGTCTGGGGCCACGCGGTATCTGGATCGAGATGTTAGCGTAGTTTTCATGCACAAATATCACCCTGAAATTATTCTATCTCAGAAGAATACAGCTAGCTTTCATTCTCTTGGAAAAGTCTAAAGTGAATTAGAAATCAAAACCAACAAGACCTTTCCAGAACCCTGGTGGGGGGTGGAGGGGGGATTTCTACCTCTACATGTTGCACTTATGAGGTCAGTAGTACTCTCTAGAAATCCCGGGCAGAGGTGGGGGCGAGCTTTGAGAGGATGTTGAAATCAGAAAGGCAGGCAGCTTGGATTTTCTGTATCCCTACGTTTGTAAAAGCACCATTTTCTTCCTAAGTCAATATTATTCTAAAACTGACACCGAGAATCTTACGGTTTTTTTTTTTTTCTGAGTGAAAAACGATATGCAAATGGACACAGTCTAAGGTGGATTCAAACTACATTTGGAGGAACATCGCAAAGGCAGAACGTGAAACCGAAGGGTGGATTGGGTATTTAAGACAATTAGAGAAGTAGTAATTAGGAATTTCACAGGTCACCAAAAAACATCCTCCTTCACCCTTCGGGGCCTGGTTGTGAGGTCCTGAAGATGAAGACCTTGTCCCTCCCACAGCTTCGTGACTCCCCCTGACAGCGGCTCCGTGCGCTAATGTGGCCACACACATGCTATCCCATCCAGCCAAGTGTAGCATTTTTCTTCCTAGTCAAGTGTCCTCCAAGTTTAATTAAAGCAGCCAGCTATCTAGCAATTACTTCCCCCGTCCGTCTTACCGCATCCGTATTGTCTCCCTTTGAATTGATTTCTGACTACAGCCCCTGCCTGTGCTACAGCTGAGCCAATGTGGGGAGAGACTAGCGGCAGAACTCATCCCCCCACCCCGCCTTTCACTGCATTAAAATGAATTGTCGGAAAAAGATTTAAAGCTGATTTCAACCAGTCTTTGGACCATTTTTAAAATGCCTGCTTGTAACAGTTGAAGGCTGTCATTTGCACGGAGAGGCCCTGCTGTCCGTTCTCCCACCGGAGCCGTGCTCCGCACTCGGGTTAATTTCCCCAAGCTCAGTGCTGACCGTGCCAGGCCCCCACCCGCAAAGCCCTGTGGGGTCCCTCCACCAAGCGTCACCTACAGCCCCGACCGTCGGCTCTGCCAGGCTGGCTCTCGCTTGGCCCTCGTGGCCCATGCCCCAGGCCCGCGAGCCACGTGGAGCCCAGACGCTCTCCTCCATACCGCTCGTCCACGTCTCCCACTGTACCTCCGGCCATGAGCCTCCTGTACCTGGAGTCCCCTTCGCGCCAGACTCTACAACCTGCAACACATCGTGCGTGCTCTCCGAGGCCCTCTTCCTTGAAGCGTCCCCGGGTCTTCCAATCCCAGAGTCACTTGTTCATTCTCAAGTGGCAAGGGCAATTTCTATCACCCTTGATGGGACTCGTAGTTTCCTACACTGTATAGTAACTTATTTATAAATTGTGTGTGTGTGTGTGTGTGTGTGTGTGTGTGTGTGTGTGTGTCATAGAAGACAAAAAGCTCCTTATAAACAGAACGTGTCTGTTTGCTCATGTAAGCTAAAATAGTGCTTCTTTCCACGTGAAAGGGACTCTGTAAATGTTTGGGGAGATGGGTCAACAATGAACAAATCAAAAAATGAATTAACAGGTGCTAAGAATTCGTTAATCCATGCTTATCCTTAAGAGCGGCCCCTAAAGACAGATAAAATCCTGTCTTCCCGAGATACAAAGGGAAAACGAGCGGAGCAGTTTAAGCACGCTGAGATGATCAACTAAGAATAAAACAGGAAGTAGCCAAGCGAAACCTTAACAGAAGTTAAAAAAATAGACACTTGGGAAGTTTATTTCCTCATACTGCTCAGTCCCTGGTCATGCCAGGTTTCACCAGATAACATGAGTCCTCTTTATCTACTGCCTCTTGGAATGTACAAACGAGCCGTCTTTCCAATTGGAAATGCTAGTTCCTTACCTTTTCCCTCCCTGTCTCTCATTCATCTGGAAGGGCTGGGAACAAATCCAAATTGCTACCTTTGCTTTTAAAGACTTGACATGTAGCACGTATCTGGGAAGCAGAAAACAGAAATTTTGAGCCGAGTGGGCCCCAGATACACCCTAGCCCCCTTGGTGACCACCTACGCAGGCAGGACAACAGCTTCTATCTTCTGACATCTGGCTGAGTGAGTGACCAGCCATGGCCCTGGTTCCCCTGGTCACCACACAGCCTAACATTCTTCCAGAGTCTTTTTCCCCCTGAGGTAATGTCGTCAACCTAAGAGCTCACCCATGGTGTTATTTTTGTCAATGCAGAGAAGTATTTTACTGAAAGTAATTGCCCCTCTCTCGTCCCAGGACCGTATGCCTTAGAGTGATCCATGAATCATGTGACCTTTGGCTCCTTTGGGGAAACGATGCTCTTCTCTCGAGTCATCAGAAAGAAGGCCTGGTTCAGAGAAGTTCTCTAGGGTGAAACCCCGGGCGGCAAGTGGAGTCTTCTAGAGGCTTCCTGTAGTCTCTACAGCTCCCGCCTTTCCATGTTCCTTTCCAAGCTCCTCAGTGCTTTCCATGTTCAGAATCTACCATTCCTCCTTTGGACACCGACAATACTTGGTCTTTCGGCTTACCATCCATGAACTCTAATGAGCTCCAATCTCCTCTCAAAAAATTAACCCTGTCCCAGAAATCCAGACTAGACAGACATAAGTCCAAGGGAAGCTTGGGGGTGGGGGATGACGAGGGCTGCCAACAGTGACTCGTGGTGCAAGGGTTCCATCTCAGACGCTCTGTCCTAGACTAGATCAGTCCTGTTTCTTCTGACAGAACGGGGAGAAAGAACACTGGGTCAAGACGAGGGATTAGAAGCAGGTCGTTGCCAATGCTGCACGCACTCCTCTAAGCTAGACAGCACGGATGCCGTTTCTCTTCCCCACATGTCCTGTCATCTGGAGGCCTTAGCGTGGACACTTTTGTTCCCAAGGTCTACAAGGAGCTTCAAACTCGGCAGTCGGCCATGTCTATCTCCACTCTCACACACTCTCACATCTGTCTTCACGATGAGCGCCCCCTTGGGAAGATGCTATTCTTGGAAGTAATTTCACATTCTGACACTGCAGAAAGCTAGCACAAGCTACAGCTACTTCAGATCTCTGCAAAGAGCGCTGTGCACTGGTAACTTTTAGTCCACTAGAAACGGAGGCATCAAAGCACTAGTCCGTATATGCTGAGAGAAGGAAAAGTGCCACGAAAAACATGTCTTCCTGCAGTCCCCAATAATTCTCCTGAGTAGAACGAGGAAAAACCAATGGGCTGTGGAGTCAAACAACCAACACCAGAAGCCAGTGGTGGGGGCATGTTTTGGGTCTGACTTTAAAGACAGAAAATCAGGTTATGTTCATTTCGTCAGAAATCAACAAGTCAGTGGTACCCCATGTAAAAGAAAATCTTAGAGACAAAACACGAGACACTGAGAAAGAATAATTATCTCCCCTTCTAAGAACTCTGTTTTACTGTTCACAAAAACTAAAGCCTGGGCTTTTCAGCAGAAACCCAAAAGTCTGTTGGCAATGGAAAAGCTCACGTCTCCGTAAAATTCCCAAAGCAATCAAACATCAAGGAAAGGAAGTATGTGACATATCGGTGACTTACTTTTCCCCCAGTGTTTTGAAGATCAAAAGAATATCTCTATTTGACCAACAGGACACTTTCCCCCGCCCCCACCCAGTCTCCAACCGCCCCACTGCGGTGGGGTGGGGGGAGACTAAGCAAATTCCTTGGTTTCTCAAGTCATTACCATGGGCTAAAATGACGTGACAATAACAGCAAACAGAGGTGCCGCCTACACCAACCCTCTCATCAGTTTCAAAGTATGTTTTGTTGGTTCTCATTGACGCCACTCAAAGGAACTGGTCACTCATGGTCTCGAAAGTTTGACAACAAATTGTGTGATTAAATTCCTTAAACACGTCTGTCCATTACTAATCCTCTTTTGCCAACATCCCTTTCAGAGAAAAATCACCGCTCCACGGTGCCTGATTTATATTTCATTTTGAGAACAGGAAGTAAAGGGATTAAAGTTAAGGATTAAAACACTTACTCTTTACTGCATTTTTGCTCCTCCCGAATGGCTTCCTGGTTGCTATGGCTACTGTTCACTGGTCCTTAGCCCTGAATGCACGTCTTTGCATTAATAAAATATTTTAAATGAGACTTCACGGAAAACAATAGGGAAAGTAGTTTAAGTTCAATTGCTCTTGAGAGAAAAAGCTAACATTTTTTAAGAATCTTTTTTTTTTTCCTTTGTCTCTTTATTGGTATCCTCGAGAGTGAAGCTTGAGCTGGAAGACAGCACGGGGACAATCTGAAGACATGCAGTGTGAAATCAGAATTACGCGGCAGGGGCACAAGAAGGTTACTCTGAGATGGTGAGTTGGTCCTGACTTTACAGACCAGCGTTTGTAGGGAGATTAAGGATCCCTGGGAATTCCTCCAATGTTGCAACACCACAGAACGTTTTAAAGGCAAAAATGCACGTAAATGTGGTGTTGCAATTCCACATCGCAAATACCAGCCAGGAAATGAAAAGCTGAGGCGTTTACCGCCACAAAGTCAAGTTAGACCTATCCGTGTACGTATCGCTGTTTTGTAACCGAAGCCACTGGCGTGCTTGGGGGGCAGCATCTGCACAGGAGTGTGGCCAAAGAGGTGACAGCCACGAGCGACATATGCCTCCGGGGCTGAAGGCGTCTGCACGTATAGAGCACACAGCTGATGCAGAGCTGGGTGTCGAGAAGGGAGGGTGACACTGACAAGTGAGCAAACACAACTGCGTTTGAGTTGTTCCTTTGAAAACGCTCCCCTGACATTCGTTTTAGAATATACTGCCTACATTCCTTTCAAAAGCCAAGGAAAACTAAGGAGATGGAAAAGTAAAACTCCATTTTAAGATCTATTCTCAAAGCCCAAGAGCAGGATAGACTCCAGGATAAAGTGGAATGACTTCTAATACACCACCCCATCCGTTTTTCCCCCCGATGCTTGGTTTTTCTCTGCCTTGATATCGAGTAGTTTCAAACTATTCTTCTGCCCCCCAGAGACCCTACTGAAACTACCTCCCTGAGGTCCAAATACCCTCATCATTTCTCACTTCCTCCGATTCCACGTTCCTCACATAATATCCACAGAGGACAGACATAGATGCTACTTGAAAACACATAATTAAAGCCGTATTAATAGATTAATGGGAACAAAGGGACTGATACATTTCCTTTGCCATACAACAAAAGCAAATTTTATAGGGATCTTCCAGAGACAATCCCCTAACTGGAAAGAACGGTGTCATGGTGACCACTCTAAGCGTCGTAATACACAGGCTAGCAGTATGGATAATTTTAAGCAAAGGTGAGTAGCTCCCACATCATACCATAAGCTAAATGGTGCTGCCCATGGACAGGACTGTAGAATCTGAAACTAACCTGGATGGAAATGGTCAGAGTTCAATGCAGACCCACAAGGTAGAATCATGTCTTTCCCAACACCCGTGTTCCTTCTTTCCTGGCTTTGGTCTTTTCTTTTGGAAACCACTTTTATTTAGGGATAATCCTGAGGACTTAGGGTCATCCCAGGGCAGGCTGGGGTTCCTGTCTGTTGTTCTTGTGCATTTGCGATCAAGATGGGGCAGAAGGAACCTACCCTTCAGAGGCAATTCTCCATGAGTATCTCAGGTTTCTCCACGTGTTGGGAGCAGAGGAACTGGCTGTCTTTCTGAACTACCTCTTAAAGGACGTTTCTATACTAAACAGCTTTGGAAAATGGACTGGGGTAGTCTCTTCCTCCTGAGCAAAATGTCAAGCATGCTTTCATCCATTAGAAAGGATTTGGGTTCCCTGAGCTCAGAATTTCCCTCTGGTAACACAATCCACTGAAAGTGCCAGTGTTGCCTGGCCCTCTCTGTGTCACCTTGTGGGAACTGGGACTTAAGAAAGTGGCATGAGAAAATGATTGTACTCTGGCTACTGCTATGGCTATGAGTAATAAGCTCTCCTTTTGTCTCTGACCCAGGAGGTTCGTGTCTTCGGCCAACATCCATTAAACTACAGCAGGCTAACTTATTAGCTCACACCTAGAGTCAAATCTCAGACCCTTGATACTTGATAGCTCCTGACAAGCACAGAACCATCCCTAGATGTGCAAAATACTTTTGCCCAGCATATTTTTATAATCAATGTGAGTCACTCCAAGTCAGTCTACATCACATTAGCGGTCCAATCTCAAGTGATTCAGCTAAAGAAATGTTACACTGGGCATCTGCTCACCAGGACACTCTAGTGGAATTAGAGGTGCCTGTAGGGCTCCAGAATGATCCCACAGTCATGTGTCCCAGGGCTCATTAAGGCACGTGTGTGATCCCACGTATGAGGTAGAGGGTGGGACAGAGCCCCGAACGAGAAGAATGGGGGCTGGCACCCTTATGGGTACTAGTGTGGGCTCAAGGATGCCCACCTCGATAGTAGGGCTGGCCCAGCCCCCGAAAGGAAGCCAATGCAAAACGTGGGGGCCCTCAAGGGGCAGGGTCCCAGTCAGGGGCCACGCCACCACCTTCTAACACAAGGCTGCTAGAGAGCTTCCGCAAATGATCGTCACGCAACAACTTGCTGACAAGTTACAAAACCTCCCGTGGTGGAAAATCAGACAGCCCTCAGTAGAAACGGTAGCGTCCAAGGAGCACTGGAGGTAGAGTCAGAAGATCCCAGCTGATGACCCACTGTGCTTTGGAAAGTCATGTAGCTTCTCTGAACCTTCTTTATCTCTCAAATGGGATTAGACTAATACCTATACTAACGCTGGACAACTGCTGTGAAGAACCGAGGTAAACAGACATAAAGATGCCCAGTAACCTGTGCTACACACGTATTTGGGAGTTATTATTTCTCTTCCTTTTCTTTCATCTCTTATTTCCTAAGGGGAGAAAATAAAAATGGGTAATTCTATCTTTTATGTCATTACTGGATATTTGAAACACCAGCGTGCCGCCTCCCGCTATCAGTGATGGTCGAGAAGCTAGCCTCCATCAGTGATGGTCCATCAGTGATGGGCGAGAAGCCAGAAGTGGTGTTGAGCTTGTGAGTGTTTTACTGTGTTAATATCCTGGTCCATTTCACTCCTAATACCCTGATAGGGGAAGGGGCTCACAATCGGGGCGGACGTGGGAGGCTCGTTAGGTGGGACGAAGGGTTAGCTTCCTCTGCTCATTTATGCCATGATTTAGAGAATCTTAATAGGTCTGTCTTTATGACTGTGGGAACTTGTACATATTTTTCCATAGAAAAGAACAAGATTATTTAAAGAAGAAGAAGAAAAAGAAGAAGAGGAGGAGGGGGAGGAGAAGGGAGGAGGAGAAGAAGAGGAGGGGGGGAGGGGGAGGAGGAGAATGGATCCTTTGATTGCTACTCTGAGTACACAGAAATGAAATCTGATTTTTGTATTCGCTTATGTACAAATGAGGAAATGTCAAGGATGCCCTTTGTACTATCATCTCAAAATACAATTTATCCAAAGACCACGGTGGGTAAGTATTACCCAAATTCCTTCGGCCAGTGCTTGTACGCTAGGTTAGCCCAGAGCACTACTGTGATGCACGGGTTCTCGTCTGACGTGCTCTGCTCTCTCTTTACCAGTGGCTTCCGCACTGACCTTCCCTTTTCAGAGCCCAGGGATGTCCTTGCAAATACTGAGTAAGGAATGTTTCTCATGGCAATGGTCCTTCCTATACACTTCTGAGTAAGAAGAATAAAAACAGAGGGGCCCCACAATAGGAGAAGACATGCACCAGTGTTAAGCCATTGTGACAACATTTATGTGCTACGACCTGGCTTTACAAAAATTTCTTTTTATTTGAGAGGGAGGGAGGGAGAGAGAGAGAGAGAGAGAGAGAGAGAGAGAGAAAGCAGAGGACACAGAAGGAGAGAGAGAATATTAATCAGGCTCTTCATACAGCCTGATGTGGAGCTTGATCTCATGACCCTGGGATCACGACCTGAGTCAAAATCTAGAGTCGGGCACTCAATGAACTGAACCACCCAGGCGCCCCACCACTACCTGGCTTTTCTATTTCCCATAGGGGAGGGTGCCAAATGGGAAATATTAGAAAAACAATTGCTGGAAGGAGGGTGGGAGAGGGGAGTGAAGCCTAGCACAGGAGAGGACGAGGCAAGAGAGCTCACCTAGCTGGTCAGGGAATACAAAGTTCTAAGGCTATGGAAACCCTACTGCCAAAAACACCTGTGAATATAGCTATAAAAGTAACGCTTTGAGAAAGTGCCAGGAGTCAGGCCCAGAAAATGGAGAAAGAGAAATCCATACCTCAAATTTCGACAAGGCAAAAAAAAGAGATAAAGCCTAGAAATGCCACGCATTACCACAACACTTAGAAATCATGCGTGAAAGATTCTAGAAAGAATCATCGGTTGGTGAGCAGTTCAGAAAGAAAACGGTCAGCAGGAGCCAGGAGATGGACATTGAGAACAACCAGAGAATCCTCCTTTCCTTTTTAGATGCCATTATGTGAAAGCCGCACATGTAATGAGCGCAGAATTCACCAGGACATTTAGCAAAGTCTCTTCGTGATAGCATCTTGGACAAGACTGAGAATCCAGGAGCTGAAGACAGCCCAGCTGGGTGCAGTCATAATTGGAAGAGCCGCTGTATCTAAAGAATATTGATTAATGGAAATATGCCAACCTAACTAATTGCCTTGTCTCCTTTCACCCTAAATCCCTAATTCGTCCCCCACGTTACCACCATAATTATCTTCGATCCGACCACGGTCTATGTTCAAACATCTGAGCATGGCATATAAGGCCTGTTAACATCACTTCCCTCGTCAACTTTTTCAACCTCCATGCTTGCCTCAACAGCCAATAAATGACACTGCAGGTCTCAGGCGACCCTGGCTGACACGAGTCTGTGGCATGAACAACATGGAAAGGGGAGAGAGGCATGCGATCCATCTGCTAAAAGACCTGGAAGCTGGGTAATAAGAAAAAAATCGCAGGGAACCAGTGATATTAAGGCAGAATCTCTGCATACATCAGTGAGGTCGTTAATGGAAAAGAAGGATCCTGGGAAGGCAGGACAGACTAGCTCACATGTGGGTGTTCCAGGAAGGGACGTTTTTGAGCTAAAAAAAATACACATATGTAAAGAATGTTTGGACGTATTACTTTTTAAATAACAACGACAACAAAAAGAGATTGCCTTCGTTGTCAGAAAGCTTCAGATGAAGAGGCTTTATGAATATCTTCTGGGACTTTCTAAATGTGATTCCCCAAGCTGGAGGATGTGATTACATTTAAAAACTCTTGTAATTCTGATGGGCTACAGCTGTGCCCACAGCTGGCCCCACGGAGGGGCTGTGTAGCAAGCACCCACCCCGAAAAGCCACTCAGGAAAAACATCCTTCTATTCCGGTTAAAAGAGCTGCCCCACGGGGGCCATGACTATCTTTAGTCCTTTAACAGTTAACTCAAGAGTCAGTCTGTACTCGACCAACAGCGGAAACAGTGAGCATTTAAGATGTCACATGACACTTTGCGAGCGTTTATAAAGAGGGCTCCGGACTGTCGGTTGGGGTGGGGGGTGGTGGAGAATAATCTTTTGCCAAGATATTTCGTGGAATGCCAAGACTGCAAACAGTATGTCAAGACTTAGCGGACAGCTCTGCATTGGGCCGTATTAACTAACTCTGCCGCACATTTCCGTAGGCCTTTCGGCGTGTACGAAAACCAGCACCTTTGGGCATCGTACTTGGCTTCCTTTCTGCTTCTAAACTTTCTCACTTCTCAGAAACCAACTAAAGAGAGCAGAAGGAGCAATAAAAAAAAAAAAAAATGCATCCTGACTCTAAAAGGACGGAATAAAAGGAGATGATGTACACACCATGGCTCGGAAAGGTCAAGGCATTAAGTGTGGTGCAGTGAGATCCTTTACTATCGATACTTCCCCGGTCACTAGGAAAGCACGGGAATTACGGAGACTGGATTCCACCCGAGGAGGCCCTCAAGGGGAGCCGAGCCGGGGGTTCAAATGTCTGCTACTCCCGTGACTTCTCACGCAGGAATCCCACGGAGCCAGCGGGGGCAGGGAGAAATCTCCTCTCCCCTTGCACGATTCGTGCTATTTTCTGACTCGCACCTTCTGGCACCACTCAGACGAGCCAGTTTCCTCGGCAGCAATGCAGGAGGGTAGGCTGGTCTTGCTCGGGATGGCAGCCCCTCTGGGGTCAACTCCCACCCCTGTGGCCATGAGCCACCTCCTCCCAGGGTGGACTGTCTATGTGGAGGGCTGCAGCTAGCCCTGTGCTTGTGTCTTCTCACTGATGCCCACGGCAGTTCCCACGGAAGGTTTTTAAACAGCTAAAATCTCTTGGAGGGAAAAAATACATTAATGGAGGAGTCTGGAGTAGAGAAAACCAACTTCCTACAACTGCAACAATCACCTGTCTTCTCTCTTAGGAAACTATTTACAAAAAAACTTTTTTAATGTTTATTTATTCTTGCGCGAGAGACAGAGAGACAGTGAGAGCGGGGAAGGGGCAGAGAGAGAGGGAGACTCAGAATCTGAAACAGGCCCCAGGCGCTGAGCTGTCAGCACAGAGCCCGACGCGGGGCTCGAACTCACGAACCAGGAGACCATGACCTGAGCAGAGGTCAGACGCTTAACTGACTGAGCCACCCAGGCGCCCCTTGGAAACTCTTAACAGACAACATGATGTAATTCTAACAGTGATGTCTAACCTTTACTTGGCATATATAATATGGCGGGCACCACGCTAAGTGTCACTGTCATTATTTCATTTAATGATATAAACACACTGTATTAACAAGCATTACATGACATAAAATTAGGATAATAATGACTGATTTAAAAGTTAGCATATTATTGGGGCACCTGGGTGGCTCAGTCAATGAAGCATCCGACTCAGTTGCATCATGACTTCGGCTCAGGTCATGATCTCACAGTTGGTGGGTTCGAGCCCCCGCGTCGGGCTCTGTGCGGACAGCTCAGAGCCTGGAGCTGCTCCAGATTCTGTGTCTCCCTCTCTCTCTCTGCCCCTCCCCTGCTCGTGCTCTGTCTCTGTCTCTCAAAAATAAACGTTACAAAAAAAAAGTTAGCATATTATGATAAACTTGTACGATCTTGTAAATTCTCAGATATATAAATCAAAATGTTTTTTAAAAGTATCTGCTTATTTGCTTGAAGTATCATAATCTTTTCCTCTTAGCACAGTTTCTGTAAATTAGTTGGCATGAACATATTTGCTTTGAACAGTCAAGTGTGTAACACAAAGGGGTGGGACCAGGTATATCAAATAATTAATTTCCTTCTGTTTTCGTAGAGAACATTCAATTTGCACTAATATAAATTACACGTCGAGGTTCGCCATTACCCATTTTCATGTGGTTAATATTACCTTCAAATAAAATAACTTTAAATTTTAACATAAAGGATCCTAGTTTGTGGGTGTGATGGTTAGTTTTATTTTTGAGAGAGAGAGAGAGACCGAGAGACAGAGAGACAGAGCATGAGTTGGAGATGGGGAGAGAGAAAGGGAGACACAGAATCAGAAACAGGCTCCAAGCTCGGAGCTGTCAGCACAGAGCCCGACGTGGGGCTCGAACTCACGAACTGTGAGATCATGACCTGAGCTGAAGTTGGATATCCGACCGACCGAGCCACCCAGGCGCCCTGTGAAGATATTTTTTTTAGACGTGACTAGTGTCTACAATCAGCTGATTTTTAAGGAAAGGAGATTATCCTGGATAATCTGAGTGAACCTGATCCAATCACCTGACAGGCCTTGAGACCAGAACTGAGGTTTCCCTGAGGAAGAAGACACTCCACCTGCGGAGTGCTCATCCGCTCCTGGGGCCAGGAACCCGGGTACCATCTGGACTCTTCACTTCCCCTTGCCCCTGGCATTCGATCCACCATTACTTCCCGCTGACTCACTTTCGTCCCAGCGGCCCGCTAACCCTCCCCCGGGCCTCCCTTCTATCTTGTAAAAGTGCACACCCTTCTGCCTGGTGCAAAGGCTTCCCGTCTGTGTCTACTCCACATGCCGATTCCCCATCTATCAGCCCACCCCTTGTCAAAATCCAGCTTTGACATCTCTGATTGCCTCAAGGGAAAGGAGTGTATCTCACCTTTTTTTTTTTTTTTTTTTTATACCAGGCACTTAGCAAAATATCAGATCCATGGTAAATGTCGGGTGAGTAGGAGGCAGTCCCCCAAGGCACGTGGAGCACAGATTCTCCTTAGTTGGGTACTGTAACCAAAGCCAGGTGAAACAGTCACTAGGAGCCCTGCATTTCTGTTGGCTTGGAGGGTCTTTATCTCCTTTTCAAACTTTTCTTCTTTTATATAGACTGGTACGTGATACACACAGACCCGCACGTATTTAACGTACACAGTTTGATTTGGACGTATGTAGACACTCATGATACAATCACCGTAGTCAAGGGAACAGAAGGTAAGGGACACACACAGCACCTCCCGGAGTCTCCCTTGTCATGTTATGGGGTTTGGGGTCTATTTTTTAAAATCTTTCTTGTCATCAGAGGATCTTAATTTTGGAGAGTCCGTGAAATCTCTAGAGCCTCTACCTAGAAAACACATTTAGCATATTGGTCCTGCGACTTTGTAAGTTTCCTGAAATCCATCCGGCCGTGGAGCTCCCACTTATGGTCGGTGGAGCCCAGGTTAATAACCCCTGAATGGGACCAAACACCACAGGTCCAAGTCTGTTTTTAATTCCCTCTGGTTTGGGTCTCGGCTGCCTTTCCCTTGTTTGGATCTCTCTTGGACCGTCATCCAAGAGTCCACATGACCCAGAAAGACTGGCTATCGGAGCCATTGGAAGATTATTCAGTGCTCAGGAAGGAACGTATTGGTGAGGACTCTTGTTGTGTGGGTATTTACACTATCCTGGACTGGAGGTCTGTGATAGAACAATGCCTTCTGCTGAAGCAGCTCTCCTTTCATCTTGGAGGCCCTGCATTTGCCTTTCAAGCTAGCTGGAAGATGGGAAATGGAAAAACTAGGGGCGTGTCACGTAAGCTAAGTCAGGAAGCAAGTCATGGCGCTGCTTAAAAGGAGCCCCTGCCTCCTGGCATCCAACCCAAACACGACTCTGAAGACACGGCCACCGGCCCGGGATCCACCACGACAAGTTTCTACATCAGGCTTATCCAAGCCCTTGTGTGAAGTCACCCCGAAAATAAACCTCCACGGCTCAGAGAACCCAGAGACAAACGAATGGGAACACGTTGCCCGTGGATATCAAAGACAAAGCTCCAACGAAAGGGGAAGACGAGGGAACTGGCGGAGGGAGCAGTAATTCCTCGGGGGATGTGAGTACTTTAAGAACAGAGACGAAGAACAAAGCCCCAGAAGATCTGTGGGGAGCTGTGTCATGATATTTGAGGACATCTATTAAGGCAGAGGAGTCTGAGCTAAATGCTTTTTATTCCAAAACCATTTTCATCGAGAATTCACGCAATCTAATAAGGGAAAGGGAATGAGAAGCTTAGAAGGCTTCTGTCAATCAATCAAAAAAGCAATTACCTAGGAACTATTTCCATCAGGTAGCTGTGCTAGGCACTGTACAGCCCGAACTGGTTATTAAAACGCCCACCAGAGAGTCCTCATTCCTTACACGGTTGGCCGGAGCTGTGCCAAACACCCCCATTTTTGGTCACAAGTAACAATTTTCAGGGGGGACAGAAATAAAACCACTTTGCCACATATGACAAAGTAGACTGAAGTCATCAAGGACAATCTAAAAGCCCACAGGGTGGGGGGGGGGGGCGCGTGGGTGGCTCAGTCGGTTAAGCATCTGGCTTCAGCTCAGGTCACGATCTCGCCCATTGGCGAGTTTGAGCCCTGCGTCGGGCTCTGTGCTGATGGCTCAGAGCCTGCAGCCCGCTTCCGATTCTGTGTCTCCCTCTCTCTCTGCCCCTCCCCCACTCACACTCTGTCTCAGTCTCTCTCAAAAATAAATAAACATTGAAAAAAAATTAAAAAACCCACAGAGCTCCTCTTGGCTTTCAAACAATGGAACCTAAGACTTCACTCCTTAAGAATCTCTAGCCTTTGCAAAGGAGCTCTCGAGATACCATGTTCCAGAACCACTCTCTGTGTGACGTCGTCCCAGCCGTTCTCCTAGGGTACTGAAAGCACAGGAGTCCCTGCGTCTCTGGTCGGGATGTCATCTTCGGGAGGGCAAGTTCAGGCCTTACTTGTTTCTAAATCCTCAGAGCTGCACCTGTGCTGCCTGCGGGCCCCGCCCAGTGAGTCACTGATGCTGACCTCCTGAGTCATATTCTTAGGTGGGGGAGGAAGGCTATGCATTTCATGGTCTGGCACCCAGTCCCTCTAATGTCACTGCGATTAAGGACAGGCTGCAGAAAAGTGCAATTATAACAACCTAAGGTAATCCTGACATCTACTGCTGTGCCCTTCCTGGTACCAGGTTCTTTTAAAAGAAGTTCAAGCGGAAAGGTACAGTATTTTTTTTTAAGTAGGCCCCCGGGCCGACATGGAGCTTGAACTCATGACCCCCTGATCAAGGGCTGCACGCTCTACCTGCTGAGCCAGTCAAGGTGCCCAAGAAGGTGGAGTCATTTTGACCTAAGCAGTGCTTTTTAAAACATTGCAGCTAAAGCTTTTATTCTCGTTTCTAAAATGACTACTGAAATGTGCACCCAAGCATTACACCTGAGTAGGTCCTTCTTTGTCATCTCCGTATCAACTCCCACCCTGTTTCCTTGCCTGCGTTTGTGTTACTTATTTTCTGTTGACCTTCTTATCATTGTTGGGTTTCATCAAGACAGCGTGGCTCTATGAAGACAGAAGATATGCGTCTGTCTTGTATACGCTGGGACGTGTGGGTCTAACCCAGTGCCTGGCACACAGTAGGTGCCTAAGAAATATTTGCTAGATGAAAGAAATGAAATCACGTGAGATTATTTCTCAAATAATTTACTGGAAGAGTGTTTTGATGAGATGCGCTAGAGGATAAAGACGGTTTTGTTGGCCAAGTGATTCTGAGCAGTGCTTAATGTTCCGTTTCCTCCACAGTATCAGATAACCCAGGCTCTGAGAATTCTTGTGAGAAGAAAGCCTTGAATATTATTTAGCTCTGCATTTCCCAAATATATAGGACAACAACAAGCTTTTTAAAAGTAGTATCTGATAGGGGCACCTGGGTGGCTCAGTCGGTTGAGTGTCCGACTTCAGCTCAGAGCATGATCCCACACTCTGTTGAGTTTAAGCCCTGCATCGGGCTCTGTGTTGACAGCTCGGGGCCTGGAGCCTGCTTCGGAATCTGTGTCTCCCTCTCTCTCTGCCCCTCCCCTGCTCACGCTCTGTCTCCTTCTGTCTCAAAAATAAATAGAAACGTTAAAAAAATTTTTTTTTAAAAAGTAGTATCTGGTAACATCCTGTGGAATGTGTTCCAAAGAACCCACTTAGGGCAACACTGCTTTAAGAGCTACAGAAAGACCCTGGGCCTCTAGGCCCAGAGACGCTGGAATTTTCTGTATTTACAAGGCTGAAGGCAGCTTTTCCTGATCTCTCCAGAAAGAAAGAGCTTTTTCTCACAAACTGCTTACTTTATGGACAAGCGACCCCGCCATTCCACTTCCCACACCCAACACGGATTGTCAACTCCTTCTCAAGGGCTCCAGAACCTGGTGGTAGACCAATGCTCTCAAAAGTGTGGCTGGGACCACTGGGCCTCGCTAAGACAGAAGCCTCTGCACAACTGGCTTCAACTTCCAATCAGCTGCTTTGAGTATGAGGTTAAATTTAAGAGGACTTATTTCTATCATTTCCATTCAATTAATTAACACCGCTACCTTGGGCCACAATTGTTTGCCTTATCAAAGACGATCCAGTGGATTTCTCAAAATCGGTTACCCTCACCAGAGGCATCAGGACAGTCGGGCAGGGTAGCAGGTACCATCATCGTTCTCAGGGCAGATACAAGCAACACCAACAGCCATTAAAGTATGGAAGTGGGTAAATGACTCACTTAGAAGAATAACCATTTTAGTGCCCTTTTAACATGAACCAAGCATCATGACTTTTCCAATATGATTTCCAATGTGATTTATCACGTGAAAGGAAAACAGGTTAGCACATCTTGAAATCACGTGTCCATGACAGGTGCCTACTACTGACATTCCATTAAGGGTCAGAGGGACTTTTCATTTATTCCTGAGAAGGAAGGAAGGAGGGAAGGAAGGAAGGAAGGAAGGAAGGAAGGAAGGAAGGAAGGAAGAAAGAAAGAAAGAAAGAAAGAAAGAAAGAGGAGGGAGAGGGGAGAGGAGAGAAGACAGGGAGAGAAGACAGGGAGGGAGGAAGGGAGGGAGAAAAGACGAAAAAGAAAAAGGAGAGTCACAACCTGGAAGGCTCTGTGTGCCCCACTGTGCACGCCCTGTGCCAGGCAGATGTACGGAAAACAACTGGTAGCTTTAATATGGGCTGGTAACACCCATACCGGTAACATCAGCAACTGTAATATGGGCCTCCGTGTAGGGGAAATGGATTTTTTCACACAGCTTTTGAAGATTCCAACAACCGCACACAGCAAGGTGAGCTTTGTGGCACTCAGTGGAATCATTTATAGGTTTGAGTCTCTATGTGTGTGTGTTGGGGGTGGGGGGGGGGCGGCTCTGAACAGATTCCATCTCCCGGAAAACAGACGTATCCCTAAGCTGCTCTGTCTTAGCCAGAGAGCTACTGTAAGAGCTGACCTCTCAAGAAGGAAACACGAGCGCACGTGGGGTTTGTCGGCATTTCAGATGCTGCGCTGGGTTTGTAACAGACTGCGCCCAAGTTGCAAAACTGAAAGCCATCAACCAGGGTGGGCCGGAGGTGAATGTTAACAAAACGTTTAACCAATCAACGGCCAGAGTCTGGCGTCTTCCTGGAGCTGTGAAATGGAGGGCACATTCGTGCCATCTCTGACTTCTGGCCCCGCATTCTTTTGCGTTCTCTTTAAGAAGTCCACTTCGAGGACAAGCCAGAGGCGAAGGGAGACCGCCCCGCCTCCCCCCCGCCACTTATGCCACTACCAGGGTACGAATGAAAAATTCTGATAAAGCTCACAGCCTTGAGGAAAGTTTCAAGCGGCTTACTGCCTTGGTTTTCTCTTCTTCTGCCAGTCATTATCGGGCAGAACTGAAGGACAGATTCTGCCTTTTGCTCTGCAGGCTAAGTTCTATTCTCGCTGGAGACCATCGCTGGGGAGTGGAGTGTCTCACTACTCGCTTATTCGTGGAGCCCTCTATTTAATGGACTCGAGATCGGGAAGGCACATTCCGCGGAAGAAGTCAGCTCTCCCCTGATGGAGTGAGTGGGTGTGCACACGTTAGGCAATGAGAAAAGTTATTTTCTGCATGCCATGAGCCAAATTATCCCAATTCCTTTGCCGAAGAGCTTCCCCCGCCCTTCTCCTTTTTTCTCTTCGTAGCTTGAATAATATTTAGCTAAGATTTCAGGTTCCTGGTTTTCAGTAGGATCCAACAGGTGTGGGGAAGGGTCATATGCCCACGGCCAGGGTCGTGAGGTCTCTGCCGTATGATGAGCGTCTGTCTTCGGGCTCGGGGAGCCTTCTCACTGGCCCGAATTTCAGAGCAGGGCCTCATAAAGCCGGCAACGTTAAGACCCAAATAATGTCATTTAGTGTCTAGGGGGAGGTTAAAAAGAGGATTAGAGGAAAGCAGGCAGGCAGGGTATATTAAACGAGTCCATGACTAGCAGGGTGTGACAGAAAAGGGTTTTATTCTTTTCAACAAAACAATTCCCCAGGGCTGGGATCATTACTCCACTGTGCCTTTATCACCTTGGAATTTTTATGGTTATTTTTGATGAATTCACATTTTTGTAAAGGCTTTTTTGAAATGATGCCAGTTTTCAATTTTTAATTAAAGTCGTAAATAATCTTAATTCTGCCTTAAAAGGTTTATTGTTTCTTACTTTTTTTTTTTTTTTTTTAGTTTATTATTGCTGCCAGGAAATATTTCAAATACCAAGCACTGATGTGAGTTAGCAATTAGAATCTCTCCAAGGTCTTGTAACAACGTTGTACACCATGTAAATATCACAGACCAGTTTACCGCTCGAGGTCTTAAAGTGTGGATTGGCTGCTTTCAGGTTTATTCACAATGCTTCTCCCGGGGGTGGCATTTCCTCTTTTTATCGGATGGGGCGACTTTCATTGTTTTAATTTCCACAGATTAATTTGTCACTGATTCGTAACAGATTTTAAGAATCTTCGGATTAAAAAAGACAGGTCACTAAGGTCTGGGCAATGAAAGGCAGCCACATCAGTTCAGCCATTTGCAGGAAACAAGGTGCACATTAAAAGCTAAATGAGCACAGAGTACCTCACTTTAAAGAAGACAAAATTAAGAGCATAATGCAGTATTTGATATTAGGCTATCGTATAGCTCCTCGAAAGTACACCCTGGCTACCCAGCCTCACTGCTGAAGGCTGTCTGCACAAATTGCCCATCAATTTCTATTTTGCAGCCTCGGGTCCAGTTTTCTTTTTCAAATTAGTGCTTCAAGAATCTTTCACACACTCCAAACTAAGTCTTCCTTTATATAGAGGCTGAGACAGACCACGTCTGAACAATAGAAACCAATTAATTAATGATCCCTGAAAATATCTCATTATGTTTCTATACCTACTGTCAACCTAGGGGACCTTCTTAAGTTGACTACACAATGTGATGCTTATTTGTCTGGATGTGGCACTTATATTCCCTCATGTCCATGGCAGGTGTTACTCTCTGTGAAGGTGAAGGTGTTCTCCAGTCTTAGGATAGATTTTCTAGTATGGTAAAACCCCACACATTTCAGACAACGTGGGAGGTGGATGGTCAGATTTAGGAGAAAAAACTCTCAAGAAGGTTTTTGTTTTTTTGAATTTTTTATATGTTTATTTTTGATGGAGAGAGAGCGAGCAAGCAAGGGAGAGAGAGACAGAGAGAGTGCGTGCACAAGCAGGGGAGGGTTAGAGAAAGAGGGAGACACAGAACCCAAAGCAGGCTCCAGGCTGTGAGCTGTCAGCACAGAGCCCGATGCAGGGCTCGAGCTCATAACTGCGAGCTCATGGAGATCACCACCTGAGCTGAAGTTGGGATGCTTAACCGACTGAGCCATCCAAGCGCCCCTGTTTTGTTTTTGTTTTTTAAACAAAGACAACTTATCAGCTCAAGTTCACAAGATACACACGGAGATAATGGCAAAAGCCGTTAGACCGTGGTCCTGCAACACAGTATGCAACGTTGGTGTTGTTCAAATATTAAGTGTCCTCCTTAGAGCTTTAGATTATTAATTCACTTAGCAGTTCCTTACTCTTCTACGGTACAGGAATATCTTCAGTGTGGGTTTAATGGTCATCTGTTATCAGTTTACTGTATTCCAATAGAAGAGACTTACAGAAAAAAAAAATGATTTAACAACTGACTTACAAGAGTGGGTTTACATACAATTAAGAGCATCTATCAAATCCTTCCAACTGGGCATTTTTCTAATTCGCAGGGAAGAGGTCAAATTCTTTCCATATATGAGCCTTCAACTGGCACTGTGCTAACACCTCTCAAGAAGAAAAACCTCAAGTAAAAAAAGACTACACAGCATTTCCCAACATAAAAGCATTAAATCCCTATAAACCAGGAAAGAATGCACGATTCTAGTTAACTAGAAGCCACAGTGACCTGAACACCAGGGTCATGGGGTTCAATCACATCATGGGGACTTGAAGTATTGTGAATCTTAAGACTTCCCTTAAATTTGTTAGGAAGGGCCCTTACATGAATCAGGTACCATCTCAACACAAATGAGACACTCATAAAGCTAAGGTCAGCTCAGTGTGGTTTTCTGCCATGGTGAGAAGTTGCTTATTGGTCCAAAAAGTTAGAAACTCGGTTATTGGGACCTCGAAAGCTGCTAAACTCCTTGTCACCATGGGGCCAACCACTTGCTGGAGATCTTACGAGATCATGAGAGAGAGAGAAAGAGAGGGTGGGGTGGGGACAGAGAGAGAGAGAGAGAGAGAGAGAGAGTCAGTCAGAGTCAGACAGGTTGGCTGGTTGATCTTTAACATTTCTCCCAAATCCAAAACTCTACGATTTCTATGTGCGCTAAAAGCCGCATTAATTCCTCACCGATATCAAAGCCATTTTAGGTTCAGTTCCTCTCTCAGATTTCCATACACAGCACCTATGAAGAAACGTGTCTTTTTCTAAGCTTAAAGGGAGGGATATTCTGCACTTACTCATCCTGGAGATACACCTACCTTCTCCATCAGAACTAACAGGGTTTTGGCCAATTGATATTTTAGGAAAAAGCACTTACCTCCAGAAAGGCTTTCTGTTGTGCTCTTTTTCCCAATTCAATTTTCTTTAGCTATTTGGACTTAATCTCCATAAAAGCCTTTTGTTACTCTCCGGTTTAGGTGACTTTTACTATTTCCTCTGATTCTTATCATACAGGCCCTCCCCCAGAAATTCCTATCTGGTCATACGAGCTATGCAGACCACAGCACTGCTGTTACTTCGGGGAAGATGTCCCCCTCAGAGAGTCTAATGCATGAAACTACCTTGAGAAGTCGAAGAATTCCAGGGCCCTGCACAAGGTCCCAGTACTGCAAGAGTAACTCAAATGTGCCTTTTCTGGCTAGATCCATTCTCTTTCGAAGTTACCTTTTTTCTCGCTTGTTGATCTTTGGAAGAATGTGCCTTCACATGCTTTCTGAGGGAGCTTGGGTCTGTGTAGCGTTTGGAGCATCCTGGAATTTGACAAGCATAAGGTTTCTAAATGAGAAAGAAAAAAAAAAACAAAAAAACAAAACAGCTGTAGTTAAATCATAGAGGTGACCAGGGAAGATTTACTCAAGACTACTGACTTCAGAGCATGAACTGTTACCAACTGACTGATGTGAAATGCTGGGTAATACTTGTGGGTATTAATTAGAAAGCCCAGTAAGTTTGCATCAAGGCAAAGGGGAGAGTCAACTTTCAAGAAACGAGGAGGCAGCGTTTAGGGGTGTGCTCTCCCCGCAAAACATCTTGTGGCATTTCTGGATGTGGGAATCATTAGTAAGCATCTCTAGTCATACTTACAGTTCTGTTCCCCTGAAAACAACCTCTGGTATTGTCAGAAACTAGGAAACACACATTCTCTAAGAGTTCGGGTATAAAGAAGCTGCAGAAAAGTCCAGAAAGGACTGGGAATGTTTCAGAGGAAACCTGATTCAGAGAGAAGGAGAGAATTAAAAGGGAGTGTTAGTGGAAAGTGAGCGAGAGACCACAGGTTTCAAACAACAGACACATGCAAACTCAGCCAGGGAAACATTAATCTTATTATAGGTATGACAGGTATAGGGGAGGCCCGGTGCTCAGCTGGGTTACACGCATAAGCTCTTGGCTGAGTGTAAGGAGACCACAAGTTTTGGCCACCTGCAACGCCCCCAGGCTCCTGAGATGTGAGGTACAGAGCCTAAGGCTGAGTCCAGAATCTTTTTAATTTTTGCACCCCTGGTGACGGGTATACAATTATGAGGAATGAATGAATGGGAGCACGCCATACATCAGTTCAAATTTTAGCACCTATGCCTACTGTGACAACAGAATTCATAGCAAGGGTTTGAGAGTATTGGCTTTTATGTTATGAACTAAAGCGAAACTGGTTACTCAAAGAACTAAAAGAAGAAGTCGCAAGGTAAACTATGCAAGTCACAGCTTAGAGTCACTTTGTACCTCTCAGTAGGTGACGTTAATTGGAGTTGTGCCCCCATGATTTGAAATGTAAGCAGGAGAAGTGAAACCCTGCCCCTAAAATAGGATTCTTACTCTAGGAACCTGCTCTTCCAATGACCAAAAAGAAAAAAAAAAAAAAAGAAAAATTCAGATTTTTTAAAATTATTATTTCCAGTTTGCTCCTGTTTTCATGTGGATGTTTGTCATTTTGGGAACCAACATATACGTGGATTCTTGCCCCGCTGGAAGCTGTATCTATGCTTCACTTTTTTGCTTCTGCCATTTTTGATTCCAAGCACCACGTAAAGTCATGAATATATAATTTAGTTTGACACCTCCCAATTTGAATTCGAAGTTTGATGTCTCTGTTCCTTGAGTGACTGACTGACTGAATCACCCAACAGGTCTGAATGGTTTCATGGTATGCTGGGTCCTGGGTCACATGTTAGAATGCTAACAATGGACATTGGATGCACCAGGCTCTCCGTATCTCAGGTTTTGCCAACGGCGAGCCAACATGGGCTGAAGTCACTAGTCAACGAGTTTCCCTCGGGCAAACAAAAGTTTTCTTTCACCTGGGAATCTCTTCTGGGTTCACACAGCAGTCTTGCCATAGCCTTCCCCACCCGGCCCTGGCTTTAGGGGAACAACCAGCTAATATCTCTATTAGCGGTCATGTTGTGACCACATAAACTCGCATTCTGGCACTAGAGGAGATGTGGCATGTTCAAAAAAAACAAAACAAAACAAAAAAAACAAAGAAACAAAAAAAACAACTTTGGGAACATTAACACGTTATATAAACCAACCCTATTGTTATTACCATGGTCACTAATATCTGGGTTGAAAAGAAAAGGAATGGGTAATGTCACTTTGTATTTGAGTTTGGGATGTTCTTGAAACATCTCATCATCCCTCCCAGCTGGCCTTCACTCTCTCCCCTGCTGTTAGCCACCTGGGATCAGTGTGCCAAAACAGCAATGTCAGGGGCGGGTCCAAGTGGTGTACTGGTAATTTGATCTCAGGTTACCCCAGCTTTAAATGGCATGCTATGCTTTATTAAACTATATTTTCCATGTGCACTGTAAAATCATTTCCCCTGTTTAGACAGTAAGATGCTAATAGGGAAATAAGTTAATAAAACTTTTCAGGGTTAGAATTTTGAACTTGGGAAAAATGATTTTCCTGTAAGAATCCCCTGAGTTGAAGAAAAGATACTTTATCCAAAATTCTGACAGCATTAGCATAAGGAGTGGTTAATGAAAGGAAATGGGGGCCTAAATTTAAATAATACATTCTTCAAGCAGCTACAGTTTGCTTTTTAAAACAAATGCTTAATTTCTGCACGATTTAAAAAGAGCTTAACAATTCGTTTAATGCAATAAAAATTTAAACAGGAGGTAGGTTTGCGTCTTAAAAGGAGGAACGATGGTTTTAAAAGATTTAATAGAGAGGTAGTTAAAAAAAATAAAAATAGCTGGGTTTTAAAAGCTACTGCATTGAACTGAATCATGAAATTATTATCTGTGGTAGCTTTCCTCAAAAGTTTTAAAACGTGATTTTTTTTTTAATTCCAAAATGATTTTAGAAAATGCTCATAGTCTGATTAGCTAAAATTAGCTCCAAGTGAAGAAGGGTATTGTAGAGCCGTAACACTCAGGCTTACAATAGTTCTTACAAACTACAGATAACTAGCTAGAGTGGAGGCAATTTCTCAAGACAATCTTGTCTTGTGAACGCTCATTCTCCCATGATAAAGTTTAATGACAAATTGGAAAATTTATTAGATTCTACCAAGGCCATTTTAGACTTACAAAATAGGGCATTTTAACATAATTTATTCTTTTTTCCCCCTACTTCTACCTTTAAAACATCCTGCTATTCACCAAATTTATTCACTTACCATTCCACTCTGGTGGTCCTAAAATCATGGGATTCAATCCAGCTAGAGCAGGAGGGGGCTATGCTGTGTCCATATTGCTCTAATTATATTTCGGCTATTTACCAGGCAAACCCTCACATTTATGTATCTTAGGAGATAATGCTGTTTAGAAAGGGTATGTGACATATAGCTGAAATGACTTCTATCAATATGACTAATAGAGACTAATATAAAATTTAATAAATATGTCAACTGTAACATCAGAAGAATCTTAAATATGTATGAGAAGGTGTGTAGAAATAACAGTATCTTTTCAAAATTCAAATTCTGGTGTAGTTTAATAATAGACATCAGAATGTTAACACTGGAAAAGTACTGCCATGAATATATTATTTGCAAGCACGTGGGATAAGAGCTCTGGGATGTGTACGAGACATCCATCCTGATGGCTTTGTTGAGTGAAGCGAAACTGCACGGAGTCTACCTGGCCCCGTGTAAGGAAAATGGCATCGGAACTTGAGAGATGCCAAAGAGGACAATCAACAGAACTGAGAAAGTAAAAGAGCCTCAGAAAACGAGCAAAATGTTACAGCACTGAGAGAGTTAAGGTGGAATAATGGCAATCAATCGTTCTCACAGGAGTTATGCCAATGGATCTGTGGCTGTTAACACAACAGCGGCCCGGGGAAACTTAACCCTGGGGAAAGATGTGCGGATTCTTTGCAGATCGCCTGAAGGTGAAAATGCCAGGTGGCTTCTCTAAAGCAAAAGGCCAGATTCACTCAGTAACCATGCCAGCCTCAAAGTTCTTATGGCAATAAGAAAAGAACCCGGGTAAAAAAACAAAACAACAACAACAACAATAACAAAAACCCCAAAACCACAATGCTTCCTCTCCAGCAACAGTATATATGATCTACTTCAGCATCCCGATCTTTGAATACTTATGATGATGTCCAATCCCCAGCAGTCATTCTCTGTACTAAAACCTGTTATGCGACAGCCCCTGAAATGCCTTTATTTCATACACACAACTCTGTCTCAGGCGCTTATAATATTTAGGGTAACCTGTGACTACAGAAAAATGAGGAAAGAGCCAGACGGGGCCCCTTCTGGACCTTTACCAAGGTTCCACTGCTGCCCTTGGCATTGTCCCTATAACCTGCAGACCATAAAGCAAACACCTTCCTGTCCCACTATCACATGGGCCCTTCCTCACACCGGGGCTCAGGGCTCGGGGCTGGCAGCTGGAAAGCCCATGCTGTCCTTACAGTGTCCAGATGTGTCCTCTGGTGCTTGGCACGGTCACTGGAGTTACTGAACGCCTTCTCGCAGCCTGGGTGCTGGCACAAATAAGGCTTCTCGCCTGTGTGGCTCCGCAAGTGAATCTTGAGATTCTCAAGCCTTGAAAAGGCCTTCTTGCAACCTTCAAACTGCAAAAAGAAAACAAGTTTCAACTGTTGAGAAGGAGCTTGACTGTTTGGGTCTGGGGGGACAGGAAAGAAAAAAAAAAAAAAAGGTCCTTAGTGTGTATTTAGCCAAAACCAAAACACAAAAATAATAAAATAAAATGAAATCCAAACAGTAACAAATATTCTAAAAATATCCCCATACTTATGTGAACTGCATTTTTCCACACCAGATCTGGGTCCCAACCTGATTTCTGTGATTACTTATGTCAGAGAAAATTTGCTGTGAACCATCTGGCTCAGTTAATAAAAATACAGTAATGCGTGTCTTAAAGATTTATGAAAAAATTAACACACTTTTCCATTTCCAAATTGGTCTAAATGGAAGGAACCAGGAAGGAAGAAACTTTTGACAACTAATAAACTAACAACGACAACAAAAAATCAAAGTGAAGTATGAGAATAAAGGTGAGCAGCAGATCCCAGAGTCCAAGATGGAAACAGCGTGTTTCCGTGGAATCGTTACGATCGTAGCTTCCCGAACAATCTTAAGGAGTTTTTCAACTCCCCCAAAGAATGACTCCGTTAACGTCCACTGTGACGCCAAGCCTAATGAGATGGCGTCTTTTTAGCATACTTTTAAAAGCAGAACTGGAACACAATTCATTTCAGTGCTGGGCACGTTTTCCAAAGAGTGATCGTTTTGCTTATTTTTGTTTTTCTAAGAAATGTTGTTACCTAGCTCATGAAGAGAGGAACTGAAAGTGAAGGGCTGAGGATTTCAAGAAATGCTTTACTGGTTTGTCAATAATATTTATTGATGGTACTATTCATTTCATGTCTTCTGTGGGTCAAATAACAGCTGTTATGTCAGAGGCTCACAGTGAGTCCAGTCCTGAAGTGGCCATCTAGTAAACAGAACGTGGAAGAGAAAGCCTGTAAACGAAGCCTAAGTGTGAGGTGGGCACACCCCCTCGGACTCGCTCTTCACTGCCAAGCCCTAGAGTGCTGATGCCGCTTTGACAGTTTGAATCCCATTTGAGTCCCCGCTGCAAAGGAAACGTAGAAACATGGAAAAGGTACCAGAACAAAGCCTGGTAGGTTTCGAGCCATCAAGAAACCTCATTTCTTGGAGAGGAACATGGGACGATAGGGGGAAGGACAGAATAGGAGTAAAGGAGGTAACTTTAAGAGGGTTTCCATTCAAAGCCAGCAGGTATTAATTAACCTTACCATAAGACATTTTATAAAATTCCTCGGTTCTCTCACTTATCGTGAGAGATGATGGAGCGCGGGGTACATTGTTTAGGAAGGGATGACCCAGGGCTGGCCAGGCTCTGGCTATCTGAGATTTCATCTTTAAGTGAAGGATGAACTGAGGAGAAAGGATAATCAGACATGTCATAACTCCATCTATTGAAGTCGTCCAGATTTTGCGTGCTGGAGTATTTTAAGAAATTTATGAAAGTTGCACTTACGCTTGATTGAGAGTTATACATGTTTCACAGACATATGTTGGTTTATTTCAATTTTGATATTTTGCTTAAAATAATTTTGGTGTTTTCCTGATTTCGATTTCACATAAAAATAAATTTAGCCTGAACAGAAGAGGATTTGCTGATGAAGCCACTGCTTTTTGAACAGAGTGAAAGGCATACGATGATACGCTGCTTGGGACAGACAGAGGAGTTAAGTGGCTTATCTCTGCAGGTTTTCGAGTGGGTCTCAAATCTGAGAATAAAGGGGCTCAATGTTGACCCCCCAATTCATGGCTAAGAGGCCTCTCCCGAACAAACCTCTGTTTTTAAGGTTCTCTCCGAATGACAACTCAGAGCAAAGTGCTGGAGCTCAGCCGATCTGCCGTGGGAGTCAGCCGGTGGGCCCTACCGGGGTCTGAGATGAGCTTGTGGTCTTGGACCCCTCAAGCCTGTAGTCCAGTTCCTAGCAAGGCTCTTTTGTAGGAGAGATGCTGTTCCAGGACCAGCTCCAGGGTGCAGACCCAGACCCGGGGAGGCCCCAGCCTCCACCCTGTGGTCCAGTCGTCCCAGACACTGGTCAGAGAGAAGGCTACGTTGTCGAGGCACCAACATGGGGGTTGGAGAACCCCTTTAGAACAGGTGAATGAGGTTTCCCCAAGCACCAGACAAACAAGACACTCCCCCCTCCCCGATCTACTGCAGAGTGATTAGGGGGATCTCAAACACGTCCTAGAACTAAATCAAACCGTCCACCTGATGGCACATAAACTGGATGTCAGACTGGTGTTTCCATGCTCTCTCCTGTTAAATGTCCAGTTAAAATCAACCAATACGCTATTTTTACTATTAACGGGGGCAGTGACCGAAGACTAAGCGGCTTGTGGCATTCGGAGCGAATGAGTGAAGAGTGACCTGCATCTCAGAACATCCTGACCATGTTTAAAGAGCAAAGACGGAAGAAACTATGAGCGCCTAGACTGAAAATGACAACCACAAGATTATCTACAAAATCCTGAAAATCCAGCTGGTCTCAGATGTCTCCTTGGCAGCAAGAAAGGCTGGAAGGTAACAGTGTCTGTGGTACCTGCACTAGCATTGGAGTATTTTTAGGGGAAAAGATTAACAGTGAAGGGGTTTGACCCTACTGGGTTGTGTGAATAAAGGCAAGAGAAGGGCAACCTCTTGGACTCAGGGGCTCATAATATATACCACCCACCCGTTCCTGCTGAAAAAGTTCACCTGAAACCATGAACCCCAAACCAGTAGAGTCAGGCACCGAGAGGTCGACAAGTGCCTCCTTGGGGGGCCTAGCACCCAACGCATCACGGCCGGTTGGCCTGATGATTGAACACCTGATTGAACTTGCCACACCAATAATTCTCCAGAAGAGGAAGGAGGTGCCGTTCGTTTGTCTAATGGTGTCTGGATGAGACTTGAAAGCAAACCATTTTGTAATGAATCATTATCACTCATTATGGGAATAACCCTGTAATTCAACACAAGAATTTCCTTTCCCTCAGGGCAATTCTACCCCTAGATTTATAAATTCAGTTAAATGCAAATGAATTAAAAATAAACTAACATTTAGATAGAACTATAAAAGACTGTTACAGAATACTCCAAAACTGGATGCTTTGGGTGTCTGGGCAAATGGATGCCTTTTTCCTTATTATTATGTTGTTATTCCTTTTTGTTTTTTTCATGTTTTCTAAATCTTTAATGAGTGAGTTTCACATTGTGAATGAACATCTACACCTAGGAAAGCAAGGACCACAAAAAGACTGTTTCCTTGGGTAGCCAAATGCTTTCCTATCAGGTTTCCTAAAGTACAACGTCCATCCTGAGACCTAAGGTCCAAAGTGTCACCTGCCTGCTTGGGTCACTGTCACCAAGCAAGCCTTACACTAGACTTGACCAAGAGACTACTCTCAGGTCCTCTCCTTTCCAGACTGGCTGGGGGGGCTGGTAGAACCAGACCACCAAGCCCGAGGTTCCATGGTTCAAGGCAGCATGCAAAAAGAGAAAAACAAACTCTGAGAATCCAAGGGGGTTAGCAGAAGGAGGAAACACAGAATGCAAAAGAAAGACAAATACACGATGGTAATGTGGGAGGGAGGCTGTGGGGGTGGGGCAGGGGTCTGATATATGCTAGTTAATGACACGTAAATAACCTTCTTTCTTTGTCCCCAGCAAACACTGGGCAAGCCCTCTGAGCAGGGTACTATGTGTTAGGCACTGGGAGGAGGAATATGAATGAAACTCAAACTTCACTCCTGGGAAGAAGGAAGCAGCCACTTACATACTGATGAACCTTGAGCAGGGATTCTCAGAGAGGCGCTGCAGGAACCAGCAGCATCCCAAGGCCTTGAGAGTCTGCCAGAAATCCCGGAATTCCCAGCCCCACCCAGACGTACGGAATAGAACCCCGGGCGGGGTGGGGGGCAGCCACCTGAGTGTTGATAAGCCCTCCAGGAGATTCTGACACTCTATCCTACCCATGAATGCCGTTCACATCCTAACCACCGTCGATTTGCTTCAAATCTCCTGACAGAAGTAAACCGTCTTGCAGGATTCACCCACTTCTCACTGGGGCCGAGAGCTCTGCGAACCAGCAATAGCCCTGGCCTGGAAACATCTCTGTTGTGGAAGGAAGGCCAGGTTCTCTCTAGTCACCCGGCAAATGGCACAAAATTTCAGAATGCCGGTCTCGTACTAGAAATTCTTTCAAATTCCTGACTTTTGAATCTGCTGCCAGGCAGATACCTGGTTCTGAAAGAGGTTATTGCCTACGGGTTCCCTCAGTAGCCTCCTGACCAGCGCAACTTTCTGGTTTCTAGCAGCCCTTGCATTCCCCTGTTGAGAGAAAGCATCGTTTCCCATTTGCACATTTCGGTGACTTTACAGAGCGTGGAAGAACAATGCAAGAAACTGGAAGTGACAGATCTTTAAATCTCATGGGTTTTGGAAATACTGCATTGCGTGAAGCCTCACTCTGAGAAAAATCTCTAACTCTGAGGCCGTTTTCAAGTAACAAACTTTAATTAAAAAGTATAAATTGCCTCAAACCCAGAGAACCTGAGCTTACGCCACTTTGCTAATTTAGGAGATTATTTCATATTTAAAGGATCACAACTGGACTGTAATCACCATCCATATATACTGGCTTGATTACAGATTGTTGACATTAAGTGGTATTAAGATGACCTTTGAAATATTACTTTCCCTTTCTATTAGAGGCTTTTGTGTAAGGTTTTGAAAATGAAAGGCTCATTAGACACCATTAAAATAGGATTTATTCCATATGTGTAACCAATAATCAAGTCGAATATTACTCCCTCCCCTAATCAGCTACTTAAAGTACTAAGAAGCCCAGTTCATACTCAAAGCCGTAATAACAGCAAACCTTTCCTGATCAGATTTCTATACCATCACTAATGTCAACAAAATCCAAAAAGAGAGGAGTCTAGGATGCTGGCAAGGTTTTCTAAAATATACATTTGATTTCAATTAAGGCGCAGTGTTTATGACCCTTGGAGGTATATGCTTTTACAATTTCATCAGTCAAAACCAATTAATCCCATTAGTGACGGCTGCTGCTATGATGTGTGGGCAGCTCCAGAAACGGACCCATGAATTATGGCTAGTTTACATCTTCCCCTTATGGCTCAAAGACAACAATGGTGAAAGGCATTGGCGGAAAGGTCAGCAAATATTTCTAATGCCATGGATACAGTCAAGGTGACTTCCACGGTAAGACCAAGAGTTCAAGTCCACTCGAATCATGGACATACCTGTAAAAGGTGTAAATGAGAGAGAGGGCCGAAGCTGGAGCGGAGGAGGCGAGAAATCTGAAGGAGGCGAGAAATCTGCATCCAGTATTCAGCCAAGCTTTACCAGTTTCCTTCTGGGACAGCGCGCCCCAGCTCAAGCAGGAGTCACTAGCCACCCAGGCATCTTGTTAAAATGCAGATTCTGATTCCTAAGGTGTGGACTGACGCTCCAGGTAGATCTCCTGGGTGATACTTCTAAATGCTGAATGTTCCAAGATTACCCTTTGAGAAACCCAGTTCTAGGGATCATTAGACTGCCCTGAGCTTAACGGGATTTTTTTTTTTTTTTAAAGACAAGAGAAAATAAACAAAAGAACTGGGGCAAGAATAAAGAAAGGGACAGCTTTTGATGAACCAAACTGTGGCAGCCTCATCCTTCAAAGTGTGGAAGAGTAAAATCTAATTTTAAAATTTAGGGTGGGAAGATAACAGAAAGTGTTGTCTGGGGGAAAAAAAAAAAAGAAGCAGAAGAAGAAAAGACAGAAAAAAAAGGGAGGGGGGAGAAAGATACAAAATGGAAAGACGGCGGAGGCCCACGGGGCCGTGTGATTTTGTTTCTCCTGCCTCTGCCCTCCGTGCCTGGACACACGCCTGGCCTCGCTGCGGCCCTGTGGTCTCTGTGCCCCGCGCCTTCTTATTAGCCCCGGACGCTCTCGCAAATTCTTATATTGACAGCACACCAGTCTGCAGCTAGTGTGACATGAAGGGAGAAGAGGGAAATAATTCAAATGTTTTGAGGCTTTTTCAAGGTATCTGGTTCACGCATTCACTGCACTGAGAAATGGGGAATTTCTTCCCCTCAGTGTTTCCTGCAGACTGCTAATTCTGGGGCGAGGACGCGGAAGAGGCCTGCCGTGTGCTCGCTTCGTGATTTTCCTCATGTTTTCCGTCTAATCACCTTCTTATCTGTAATGGGACAACTTAACCGACAGAAAAGGGATTTCCGTGTTTCCTTTTGGCTGCCGAAAGGTAATAATATCTGACGTTAAGAGTTTTTCAAAGGTTCCACCCAGAGGCACAGGGGCCTCCCTGGGAAACGGTCTGAAGTCTTGGTAGGGTGAGCCCTGCTTCCTTCGAGAATTCTCTGGACGTCAGAGAGAGCGGGGCGCCCCAGACTGATTTTCCAAAGATTCCAAAGATCTACATCGACGTGCACTTGCACCTCCTGAGACAGCCTCCCAAGTTTCCCTGCCGGTGGGTCTGGATCCGGCAGCAAGACGGGAGAAGGCGCTTCACACCCGGGGGTCCTGAGCCACCCTTTCCGTGGACCACTCATCTGGAGTTCTGAAGTGACCTACGGGACTCATGTATCCAGATCTTCTGGAACCATTACAAGTTTTGTAGAATTAATATAAAACCCTTTCTGTAATGTTTTCCTAACCCGTAATAAAGGGATCCCAGTTACTGTGGTTTTTTTCCCTGTTATTCTGATGTACACAACGAATCTATTAACTAGCTCATAAATGCAACTTCCCGGCTTCTTGCGCCTCTTGGTTTTGATTAAGAAATGTGTCTAAAACAAAGTTTTACCCAAATGGGCACTACGCATGTATTTCTTGCTGGCTTAAGGCAAGTCGTTGCTTCCTAACATTGTGGGCTATGGGTAGTAGTCGATCCTCAAAAGGGTCCTTACTCTGCAAGAGGTGGCAAAGCGAATGAGGGTCCAGCTTAGAAAACAAAAATGGAAAGCGATGTTTTCGAGAAGCCACATGACCATGTAGGGGGAAGTATGTTGTTTCTGTGCCAACATTTGAACCATATTAAATTTTTATGGAAATTATCAAGTGTCTGGTTTGTAACGCTTGAAACTTGCTGGGGACAAGTGGGACCTCATCCCACTGTATTTGCAATCAGAAAGCGAATATACCCCACAGTGCGACACGGGTATTGAAGTCAGATCATATGGCCCTCTCCAGTTAGTCAACAAATATAAGGTATCATATGTTACTCATGTTGTGTCCGTACAATGCCAGAAAACTATAATCTCAAGCAAATAATTATTCTGTGAGCGGGCAAATAATGAACAAGGTTGTCTGGCGTGGTTTAAATAGAATAATAAGTAAGTTGCCTGAGCCTGCTGTTATTATTAGCATTGATTTCGTGCAATCTGCAAATACATATCCACTAGAGCATGTATGTTTCCCAGGCTGACAGTCAGATCTCAGTAAATGCGGTATGATTACACATCAGTAGAGCAAATATATTTAGGGCCTGTAATTGGTCCTGTGTAAATGTACCTGAAAGAGATCAAATTACTTAATTTTCTTTGTATCTGTGTTTCTGATCTCCACATGTCATATATGATTCCACACACATGGACCCACACAAGCACCACAGAGTATCAAAAAAGCAACATTCAGATGTTGTGCGACTCTGTATTAACGAAGACACTCGTTCCAAATCTTTCAGTGCCAGTCTGTATACCAAAGTGACCAAGCCCCTGCTCCTCAAAGGCACTGGGAAATTCGGAGTTTCTTGCACATGCGGTACTAACTAGGCTCTGCGGATGATACAACAGAATCATCAGGCCCTATGCTGCCTTCTCTGCCTTCACAGGGCGTTCCAGGAGACAGACGTATTGCAGAGTAAATCTGGGACCTGACCCAGCCCGCTCCGACACCCCCCACATTATTTTCTATGTACTAAACTAAGGAAACTGACAGGTGAGAGAATCCACTTTTGGATTTTAGACATTATTTTTCACTTTTTTTTTTTTTTTTAATGTCAGAAACATTCCCTAAAACTCGTTTTTCTAAAAGGTCGCTCGAGTTTCAGGTCTTTCAGGACAGAGAGGGATAGACGAAGTAAAAGGCAACTAAATTAAGCAAAAGGAAGGGGAAGGGGGAGGGGAGAAACAGAAACGGGAAGAAAGGCTGAGCGCATGCGCGGTGAGGCCCGCTCCCCCTCTCTGTCCCCCACCCCGGGCGGCCGGCCAGGCCAGCTGCGGTTCCTTAATGAAGCAGCATGCTCCTTTCTGCGTCGGCCTCTGCATGTGCTAGTCCCCGTAAGTGGTGACATACGACTGACCCTCTAGCCTGGAGTCACCTCCTCTGTGACACCTTCCTTTATGCTTTCAGCAAGGCCCAAAAGGTCGCTCCCCACACGCCCACCAGGCCTCGCCCGCTGCCCTGCCAACACGAGGCCCTACGCTAATTGGAGGAGTGTGTGTCTCCCCTCGCTAGGCCGTGAGCTTTACGAGGACAAGGGCCTGAGTTTTAGCACTGGGTACAGTGCTTGGCATGTACTCAAGTGACTGCAGATTATTTGCTAAATAAATGCCGAACGAAATGGAGAGAATGAACTCTTTGTAAAAAAAAAAAAAAAAAAAAAACAACCCAAAAAACCAAAAAACCAAAAAACAACCATATTGATTTCCTAGACTTCCCTGTGTAGTAAAGCTCATTAAGGCCTTCTAATTAGGTAGGGCCAGTTAGCTTTCATGGTGACGTCAAATAATCAACATCGCAAAAGCTATAAAAACGTATTTGTGGGTTCTGCCAGATTTGAAAGTTCTATACGACTACTGTAAAATATCGATGTAATTATTTTGCTATCTAACCATGTGGGGAAACAATACTAATACCAATACCCACATGGGGTTGTACCTTTTTATTTTTTCATGGACGCGATGCACTGACCTCTTTATTAATGTTCTGAGAAATATGCAGCAACACTGGCGAAGTGAGCGAGCAGTTTTCCTACCACACCCTTTTCCAAACTTAAGCTAAATGTACACAGACCCGTTGGGAACACGTTATTAGCAATAATTCGAGGCACATAAATGTGTGCCTTCTTCATACATAAAGGAAAAGAAACTGTTTTAAATTGCCCTTTAAAAGCTGAACTAATATGCTCTCAAATATGCCAGGAAAGAGCCTCTCATCAGGGCTTCTCGTGCAAGGAAACAAGATCTTTGGGACCGTGCCCTGAGTTGCCCCGAGTCAAGTATGCCCAAAGAGCAGGTCAAGTAATTTTGCATGACGCCCTGCCCCTGCCCACCACCCGACAGCTCTCCGGGTGGGAGGCAGACGCCGCCACCCCATATGATCCCAGGTGACAAGGACGCCGAGCTCCAGAGCTCTCTGTGTTCAGAGTTCGGGGGCCATAGCAAGGCCTTGGCTCTGCCTTTCCCTTTGGCAGTGGACTGGCTCCCCTGTAATCGTCTTTGACTGCAAAGATGAGAAACGCCACCGCTTGCCTTCAGTTCTATTAAGAATTGGCATGCTTCGTTTAACAGAGCTAAGCAATATATTTATTTACTATGGTGTTTCCCAAAATGATTGCTGAATTCTGTCATCTTTTGACTGAGAAACTGTTTGCGGGTTGCAACAGAATGTATGCTAACATACATACAGCAACACAAACCTCCAAGACAAACTGTTTAAGTCAATTTGCTATCATATAAGCACATAGGTGCAAATATGTGCATATGCACTTGTGGGTACAGCCATGGGCACACACTTTAACACTTACACACATAGCCCACACAGATTCTGTAATAAATGTGTGTGTTTAAGATCTGTGTGCAGGGGTGTAGAGGCAAGCATGAATTTGCCAAGAGAGAAAAGGAAATTCACACACGAAGAGAATAATTTACCATAAATTGGCCCACACGGAGTCTATTCCAAAAAACAGAGTGCAAGATGCCAAATTTTTAATGGCTCTTACTATTCTAGATCTGGCCCTGACAAGCTTTGGAAGAGATACAAGTGGGCAGGAAAGATGGGATTAAAAAATTATATCTTAAGCCTTTTCACTTTCAAATGTAAAATTTCCACCACCATGACAGGGGGAAAGAGAGTGATAGGGATATTTTCCTGACACTGTGCTTTTTCTCAACAAAAAGCCGTCGATTTTCATTATGCACCGCTTAAATATAAATTCTGTACTTGCTAAAAGTCATCTGTGTCTGGCTGCTTAAAAAAAGCAGCAGATATGGAAATAACGGAACTCAAACCTTAGCCCCAGCAGCCATTACAAAGGTGCGAGCTCAGCGTGACTCTCATGGCAGCGCCAGGGTCCTTGGACTGACAACCTTTTGTGACAACCCGCACTGTTTCATCAGAGCCACTCACTCGCCTGCTTCCAAAACGCATCACTTCCAGTTTTCTTCCTTTCACAGCTGAGCTTGTCCACGTGGCCGTCCCTGCACACACCTGACTGGCACATAGCAGGTACCAAGGGCTTCATGCCTTCAGCTTGCTCTTCTCCTTCCTTGCTCTGACTGCAAATTACCTATCGCCGCTCTGAGCCCTTCCTCCCCTCGGTTGTTGAGAAAATCGCTCTCACGCCTTGCCCCTTCTTCATTATCCCTTGGTTCACCCATGGGCAAGCAGTTGTCACTCGGTCTGTTTGCCCTTTCCAAATCATGACCGTTTAGGTTTTGCGACCCACAGGACATCCAATCGCTGTATGCATACCCTGAGTTTTAAGATCCCTGTAATTCTTAAGAAAATACTCTGGCTGAGAATCATAATCCTAATTCCCTTGACTTCGCTATTTCACTTAACACCATTTCTACCCTCTCTCTTTGGAACTTGACTCCATCGATCACAAGAATGACAGGTCTACATAAAATTCTACCTAAAACTGTCAAGCCTGGGTAGGATGTGGACCATCTCAGGTGTATTCACTTGATGAGAATACTGGCCTATTATTCGGAATAGTTAGCCTTTTCGTTAAATTTAAACTTCCATGGTTTCTCACACTGCAAACAGTTACAAAAAGATGAGTGAAACATGTTCCGTCTAAGACACGTTTCTTCCTTTATTTCATCTCCCTGATTGTCTTATGGAGCCAGTAATCCTGACATGAAAGAATTTGGCACACAGTAAGTTCTCCAAAAATAGTTAGCCATTATCATTATCATCGTCTTTTAGGCGACCACATTTTCTCCCTCTTTTACAAGTGAAGGAAGGGAATTAAGGCCAGAAAGGTTGAGTGGCTTGAGAAAGTTGCACAGCTGAACATGACCTTCTGGCTCAATTATTTAACCCACTCTTTCCTCCATGTAACTCCAAGGGAATGTCACTTCTCAAAAGGTCAAGGAGAGAAGGAAAGAAACGTGTCTTGGAAGGAATGCAAACACATTTGTTTTTCTTTTGTTTCCTCACGAAGTGAAAAATAGTAATAGTTTAAAGTTACTGCAGCGAATAGGGTCAACCCTCCTAAATTATACCAATCACTCTCACCAAAGTCTGAGCACAGAGCGAACCATCAGTGATGACTGAAAAGTACCCTAAGCCTTATGTTCTTGGTTCTGATCTTCTTTTGTGAGACGTGACATGAAACACTCAACCTGAGCATTCTACAAGGACCTCAAGGGTGCAAACAATGAAATACCTTGCAACCTAAATGCTTGCTCATTTCATCCAGTGAAGGGGTCCCCGTATTTACCACCAATTTATCGACGGGGACAAGGATCTGTTGAAGTGCTTCTAATTCCATCTGGAGCAAAATTCCTCAAGAAGGAGGAAATAGCTCATTTTACTGTTTTCCTCGGCGGTACAGAAGAATCCCGCGTCACACCGGAACCCGTGTCACGTGAGAAGGCACGCGGCTGTCAGCTGTTAAACCTGGCCTAGGCCTCTCCTCTGAGCTCCAGGCCTACCGCCTGGTCAGCATCACCATGCTGATGGCTCACAGACACCCCAAAGTAAATTCCAACAGTGACCTTTCCCAAAACGGAGTCTTCAGTCCCTGTTCCCCATTCACCCAGCAGTGTAGGCCCAGAGTCTGGACATAATCCTTGACACATTCCTCCTTCCCAGACCCACGTGTACTCTCTAAGTCCTCAGAAGTATCTCTCAAACATGCCTATTCTCTCCATCGACATGTGACCTCCCTGATCTAAGCCACCCTCTCCCACGTGGTCTACTTTAATATGTTCCTGACAGGTCCACCCGTTTCCCTCTCCCCCCACCCGCATCTAGTCTCCACTCTGCTACCAGAGTTCTCTGCTAGAAACCGGAAATCTTAGGGTGTTGCTCTCCTGTGGTACAGTCTTCAGCCTACGGTCTCCTACCTCGTCCTCTTCGCCGCGCCCTCCTTCCCTCTCATCCCTCTGCTCCATCCACACTGGTCTTGCAGTTCCTCAAAGGTGCCATGACCTTTCTCACCGCAGGGCATTTGCACGTGCTATTTCCTTTGCCTAGAAAACGTTTTCTTCCTATTTGCCTGCTTAAATCCTCATCTTTTACAGTTTAGCTGAAATATCCCTTTTTTAGGAAAGCATTCTCTGTCCCCAAGCTTAGGTTTAGTCTCCTTCTTCTGGAACATCCTCACGGAAGGTGAGCCCCTTCAAGACAGGGGCCAGCCCGGGCCTCTTCATGATGTACGAGTGTGCACACTGAGCTCTCAATGCAGATTTGTCGATTAATGGACAAATGAGTTATTCTATATTGAAATGCAAGTTATTTGCATTCTAATGTTTCTTTCCCTCCCTCCCTCCCTTTCTCTTTTTTAGAACTACGTTTCTAGGGCTTAAAATCTACTCAGAAAAACTGTACACTCATAAGCACGGGGCTTGTTCTAACAAACAATGGGGAATACTAAAAGATGAGTAGAACTCAACAGACCCTCAGGTCTGGAGGAAAAAAGAAATATTTGTGAAGCCCTCTATAATTTCTAAGTGCTATATGAAATGCAAATGTTTTCTAGATTCCAACTGCACACACAGAAATATCTCAACTCATTTTGACAAAGTTATTCACCAGGGAGATGAATAAATAGCTTCACTAAATACATATGGTGCAATTATACCCAGCAATAAGTGACAATAGGTCTTGCTTTATAGTGATCTAAAAATTCAAAGCCCAATTCTTTCAGCTGCTCAGTAAATAATACTGAAAAGACATGGTGGTAAAGCAACTGAAGAACAGACTGTATTAGTAAACGCTAATGATCTCTTTATGATCGTCAGAGCCACTTCTCTTTCTTCCGAGGGAAGGAAAGCTTCTCGTAAATTAAGAAGAAAAAAAAAAAAAAAAAAAAGACATCCACGAGTTACAGCCAAGAACAAAATGAAAGCAGGGAGTCCTTCTTTTGATCTTTCAAAAGTAGTATTTAGTTAAAGAATGTATGCTGTACTACAGAAAAACATGACCAGAAACATGAGCGTTTGGGACCTGAAAAATACAGTCGTTGGCAGCTGGCCTTTAAAAAATACATTTATAAGATAAGAAGAAGAAGAAGAAGAAGAAGAAGAAGAAGAGGAGAAGGAGGAGGAGGGGGGAGGAGGGGGACAAGGAGAAGGGGGAGGGGGAAGAAGAAGAAGAAAAAATGTATTTGTCTCCATAGCTCCAAAATTCAGGGCAAACTGACACTGACTTTAATGAAAGGGGTCAGTTTCAGACTTCTTTTTAGAACGAAGAAGCCTTGCAAGTAATTGGTGTAATTAGCAGGTTAGATATGCAAATCCAATTCAAACTTGAAATGTCTGAGATGGAAAAGCAACATCAACAGGAAAGAGAGAAGGAAGGAGGGAAGGAGGGGAGGAAGCATGAGGCCCGCACCCTCGTCCCGAGGGACAACCTGAGGTCAGCCGAAGCCACAGTTGAGACAGAGGAGGGCCCTGCGGGGCACTTGAAGACAAGAGGGGGAGAGGGTCCACCCAGACGGAGAGAATTTGGAGAATGACAATCATCAAGATCCCTCACTACTGCCCTATTTAGAGCTCTTGTTTGCATGCTCTCTGAACTTGTGGTATTTATTATTTTTCTAATTTGAGCAAACCATGTAAGCTTTTTGGCACCTCAAAAAAACAAAATCATATGGCCAATAAAAATGTTTATTCAAGGGGGAAAGAGTTAGCTTAACAGCATTGGTGTCCTACTTTACTGGCCATCTGACTGCTGGGAGTTGGTGGTCGGCCTTGCTGCCCTTCTGCCTGTCTGGGGTCCATTGGGTTGAGCCCCCCCCCCCCCGCACCGCCCCCCCTGCCGGAACCAGGAGCCTCCAGAGGGCAGCACCCCCTGCAGGGGATCCCATGGCACTCTCTGATCTGGATCGGACCACAAGCTCACCCAACTTGAACTTTCTTTGCACGCTGTGTATTTCCTTCATAATGATTTACTCGTATGTCATTCAATAAACATTTCAGGGATCATCCGTGTAATGTCTGCCTCCCGCGTTCTGCATCTGTCTTGTCTATACCCCTCTGCTTCCAGAGCCTAGCGTAGTCCCCGGAGCCCGCCGGGTGCTCAGCGAATGAAAATGACAAAATCTGGGACTGATGTGTAATATGAGGTCAGACCATCCAAATGGCAAAGCTATTCTGCATCATCCTTGAGTGAGTGATCAAAAATCAATGATCTGAAGTTGTCAAGTAATTATCCTGCGGTGACAATGAGTAAGGCTGGAAACAAGCACATAATAAGTGTTATCGAGGACAGTGCTTCTCAGACTTTAATGCGCACACAAATCTCCTGAGATAATCACTCACAAATCTCTGACTGGGTAGGTCGGGGTTGGGACCTGAGGGTCTACTCACCTAAAAAAAGCAAGCAAGCAAGCAAACAAACAAACAAAAACCAAAAAACAACTGCTGCTTATCCTCAGGCCATGCTTTAGAAGGTCAGGTCCCAGGAGGCCGAAGGGACAACCCAAACACAGCCTTTCCTCCCTGTGAAATCTTACTTAGTTTGCCTTAAAAAGCTCCACATTGTGATCCTTGTTCATGTAGTTCCTGGTTTAGATACTCGCACAGATGTCTGTTTGGAAGGGAAGAAGGATCACCGTTTCTTGGTTTTCTCTGGGACCTGGGATCTGCACTACGTAGGTTCTCTGGTGAATTCTGCATCTTGCTAGAAAAGTAACCATGTCTTTACTATTCCGGTGGAAGTTTCAGTCGTGTCAAGGGAATGTGGCCAGAAAAAAAAAAATCAACTTGGGTTTTTCTAGAGAGCATTCTTTTTTATGATAAACGATTTCGAGAATATTTGCTTTTTTTTTTAGTTCTTTGGAGAAATTAGCGCATATACACCACTTAGGTGTTTCTAAAACACAGAGGGTCCTTTTTATCAGGATTTCTTGCCATTTCCGTGATCAAGGTCACACGGATCATTTTTCAAGTTGCTAAGTCATTGTGAAAGCCTGAAATGGGCTGATGGTTATTGATACTTTGATCTTTTACACCAACTTCCCTATCTTAATATTCAGTGACTTCTTCATGAAGTGATAGAGTTTGGGCCGTTCCCCCAAACAGTGACATAATAACGTAGATATTTTCTGCAGGAAATGTCTGAACGTGTCTTCGTAAACATGGTCTCGCTCCACACCGCGATGCAAACAGCTGAACCATATTCATTCTTCTATGGATTAAAGATAAATAGTTTGAAATATGTTTCTGATAACAGTTCTTCTGTTAGCACTCGATGTGGCTCTCCTGGAGGAGTCCTGCCAATGGTAATTAAATTTGTTCATTATGTATATGCCTCGTCTACCTCCAGCATCACACACGCGCACAGGCACTTGCTGAGAAGTCAAAATGTGGCTTTATGTCTGTAGTACACCCATCAACATATCAAAATCCAAATTTAGAATCCTAATTCACAATACCATTTTTTTCCCCTTTTTTCTCCTCCTCACTTGGAGTAAATTAAATTCAGTCTTTGTTGGAAGGAAATGTAAAATGTGTTTCACACATACATTTAACACTAATCTGTTCTCCCTACCTTAATTATGCTTTGAATTTCTGTGGGATCTGATATTCCAGGGACTCAATTTACTTTGATAAATATTCATTGATTCTCCTCCCCCCATCTCCATGAGTGCTGCTAAACATCATCCTCCATTTTGCATTTGGAGAAACTGAGGCACCAAGGAGGAATCTCAGGGTTGCCACTTACCACAACCGTAGAGCTGGAAATGTGACTTAGAAGCCCCCTCTGACAAAGGGGCAACCCTCCCGCCAAGTTGAGAAATAGCAGGACAATGTTCCAGGATTAAACCAGAGGTAGCCTGCTCATATTCTAGGCACAGCCATGTTCCTATTTTTTCTTTTCCCTCGTACAAAGTGCAAGAACAGAATAGCTGCCCTGTGGTTAAAGAGAAATGATTACAGAAAAGAACAGTTGGAGAAAACAAGGCAAAAGTACTTGGATTTTAGTCAGTGGGAGTCCATCACAGTAACTAATGGGCTGAGAATGTTTCTATTTTTTCACCAAGTGATCCATATGCAAATTTCCTGCAGCATTCAATATGCACTGCCAAGCTCAGTAAATGTTTTCTATTCTTTTCTGCTTAGCTCTCTCAGCTTTTTCCAATTAGGCCCTGTTTATTTAGAAAAAAAAAGAAAACGTCTAAAGAAAGGATTAAGCTCTGCATCTTATGGAAAAAGAATGAATATCAGAAATTCTTTCAGGATCTAGAGGATGCATTCTTTACGCATCCTCCCCACTGGGATGGGTAATGAGAATAAAGTAAGAGGAGGATGAAGCTTTTTACTCCATTTGGTTTGTTCAGCTGAAAACATGCCTTTGACTCTCTGGAATTAAATCCAAAATTCATGACAATTCAGACAATGGTGCACACGGACTAAGCCTGTGGGCAAAAATAAATAAATAAAAGAGAGATGGGGAAGCTCAAAAGGACCCACCTGGAGAGCAGAAGTTCCACAAAAGCAGAAGAATTCACTATGGGAGGAGGGGACGAGGGGACAGGCTGTGGGGGGAGGAAACACACAAGGCTGATGCCAGCAGCTGCTTAGGTGAAGGTGACCCAGGAAGCAGCACTGTGAGTCCCAGGGATGACTCAGAAAACATGGCCCCCCAGGGGTGGGGGAGGGAGCGTCGCAGGTGGAAGTCCGGTCTTTCCATCCTGGATCACGACACTGGTGAAGACAGGTGGCGTTCTGCCTGGCTCTCTCAGGATTGAAAATGAAAGTGAAAGGCCATTTTGTGCTTAAAAAAAAAAGGCAGTTCCATCAAAGTTTATCAATAAAACCTCTGCACTTGAATTTCCTGGAAGACACAGGGTTTGAGGTGTCATGGCGCCTGAGAATTTCTGCTACTGAGAAGGGCCTGCTTCAAAGGGCCGTTGTGAAACTCAAAGAGATAACATATATACAATATTTTTACAAACTTTAAAGCATCGTACCAATGAAAGAGGGCTCATGAGCAGTGGCTGTGGTTGGCATTAAAGAACAGGAAGTACCCAAGATGCCTCTGGGATCTCAGAACAGAGCCTTACCAAACATGGTCATGAAGAGTTAAGTATAAAAAAAAAAAAAGAAAAAAGCCAAAATGTCAGATCATTTAATCTCCCAGCATTTAGAGATTCAAGAGCCAAAGGAAAAAAAAAAATTGATAAATTATATTTAAGGACTAACTGGTCACCTGGTGACTGAATAATATATCTAGTTCTTCAAAGATCCCTATGTTGAGTTTGGTTGCTTAAGAGGTAGAACATAAAAAAGCAAAATCTAGGGACGCCTGGCTGGCTCAGTGGGTGGGATGTGTGACCCTTGATCTCCAGGTCATGAGCTGCAGCCCCACATTGGGTGTAAAGCTTCCTTTAAAAACAAAATGCGGGGGGGGGAGGGGGGGGTGCCTGGGTGGCTCAGTCAGTTGGGCATCCCACTGCGGCTCAGGTCATGATCTCACAGCTTGTGAGTTCGAGCCCCGAGTCCGACTCTGCTGATAGCTTGGGGCCTAGAGCCTGTTTCAGATTCTGTGCCTCCCTCTCTCTGTGTTCCTCCCCTGCTTGCACCCTGTCTCTCTCTCTCTCTCTCTCAAAAATAAATAAGGATTTTTAAAAAATTTAATAAATAAAAGGAGAATCTAGGGAAAGGAAGGTGTCAATATAATCAGCAAGAGAAAATTTAAGTTTCCCTTTAATTGTAGTTAGGGGAAGACCTGGAATGCAGTACACAAACAAGCCAGTGGTTAGGGCCATTCCGTGGTCTGCTCTGCCCATGAATATTTCCTACTACAATCTATATTCTCTGGATTTAGGAAAAACAAAAAAAAGAAGGAGGAGAAGAAGAACAAGAAGAAGAGAAAAAAGACTTCCAACTCTGGCCATACCACCTGCTTACACTGTCCATGAAAAAAAAATCTTGTGGTTAACATTACCCAAAAGTCATTTATAAAAGTTAAATTCTATTCTTCACTGCAGCAGTTGAAAGAAAAAGAAATCACCTCCAATAGCTTTCTAAATTTTATTTTTAAGTTTCAAGACACACAGCAATGCTCTCAAATTTCAATTCCTTAAATTGCGAGCTTAGAGAAAAATAAACCAAACAAAAGCCTGCCAAAAATCCAGGCGAACTATTAAAATGTTACAAGCAAGTGCCCTGGGTTTGAGACTATAGTTGGTATCCAAATCAACAGAAATGTCCTGGACAGAAGCCTTCAGATCACCATGGAACAGGCTTTGATGCCCTTTGTCTAATTCTGTGGAGACCCAACCCTCAAGCGGAATATTTTTGGCCCATCAAATAAAGGCCTTTCCCAGAAAGCCAGAGGGCTTGGAGACATCATTCTGATTCTCAGCCCATTCTTAAGTAACTCGACACACTGGATCTGGCTTCTAGCTTTAGGATGCACCAAAAGACATTACATGGAGGGGTTTTTTGTTTTGTTTTTTTTTTCTTTCTTATTTTTTTCTTTTGATCCCATGGACCCATTATACTCTTTTCTTCTTTGATTACCAAACTGGCTTCTGCCTTCGGCCAACTCTGAATAAACCCCCAAAGAGTCATTCTGTTACAGGAACAGCCTTGCACACGAGAGGGCTGACCATGCTTGAACAACTCTGGATGGATATTTAGTCTTTGGCTGGCTGTTTCTCCTGCAGTATCGCTGAAACCATCGGAGCTCCCCCCACCCCCAAAAAAGGGAAGAGTTCTGCCTCACCTCTCAGGCACACCAATAACAGGAACAATCTACCCGTGCAGGCTCGAGCTGATTAAGCCCCCGCATCTTCCCTGGCAAATTGTCTAAAAACTCCATCCTGAGAACCCGCCCTGGAGCTCAGCATGGCTTATGCAGCTGGAGCTAAAACCTGAAAACCCTCTACTGGGCCTCCAAGCCCCCCTGCCTCCCACCGTGCTACGGAATGGGAAGAAAATCTCCAAGTAGCTCCGTATCTGCGGGTCTCGTTCCTCCTTTGAAGGTGTGGCCTAGGGGTCTCAAATGGAAAAGCAGGATAAAATCGTCCGCAAGCGGTGGGTTTGGAGTCCTCGCCCGAGCGTTTTACGCTGCCCACACGCCAAACATGTTCTTGTTTATGCACTAATCAATGTATTTGGACTGAATAACACTTCTCCAGTTTGGCGGCCTTGCCAATTAATGTCTTTGCCTCCACCTTTATAATTAGCACATCTAAAAGAACACTGTAAGAGTTGCTATCGAGGTGGCTCTGAGACTGCGTGTGCGGGAGGAACAAAGGCCCAACCACATGGAGTTCCAGACGAGCCCCGAGACGGAATGCGTGTACTGTGGATATGTCAACCAAGAGACTTCTGGAACCGCCCTAAGGATATACCACCGGGGCGGCACTGACACAGAGAATGAGATCCTCACCCCAGAGGAAACACGGGAAGAATGGTGATTTTAGATAGAAACCATTTATAAAACCTTACTGCTAGGCACCCAGAGATACTACCATTCTGGAAAACACACCAAGAAATCTCAGCACCAGCAGACCTCTTGGCGAAGTTTCTTCAACGCTCACCCCCAGTCTGGCTCAGGTGCCCATAGAGGAAAGTTTCTTAGCATGTTTCCTTTTGTCTTCAAAATTCAGTGTTGACGTCCCCCCGCACGGGTCCACGCAAAGGCTCACACGGTAGATGCTACGAGACCTCGCACGACGTCCCGTGTGAAAGGCCCATGCTGCAAGGGCAGCCCTCCCCACCCCGGCAATGGGAAATGAAGGGCCAAAGGGATCAGACCTTTGGTGCTGGAATATTCTGTGGTGGGAAATGTTATCATCCTCCTGAAGTTCTTCATAAAGGGCTGATTGGCAGTGGAGGGCTCTGACTGCTCCATTGCCCCCAAGTCCCTGGTTTTCCACAGCAATGTTGCACAACGCTGCCTTCCGTTCTCTCAGTTCCCTGAAAATGTGTTTTGCAGGTAAATCTCTGCCGTGCACAACCACCAAGCCCTCAAGTGAACACGGTTCAGAAGAGTCTTCCTAAACCTCCATGCGCTTCCCCCCCCCCCCCCCCGCCCCGCAGGGCTTCCTGAAGCCCTTCCTGACGTGGATGTGTCTACATGGCCCCGCATTCTTCCCATTCCACTCCGCCAGCCCAGGAGCTCTTGGTTGAGCTTCTCTTAAGCGCAGGGCCCAGGCCTGTATGTCATGGAATCTTTCATTTGATGAGCAGGGTGGGGCTCTGACTCTGGGCTGCGGGCCGTAGGCTTGCAGCACGTGCACATGAGTGGGGCTGGGGTCCTTGCCCTCAGAGAGCTCACCCACTATTTGGTTAGGTGGGCACGGGAACAAAAAGAGGCAACACGATGGCATATAATGAAAGACAGACACGGGGGCATGATTCTGGGATGACACCATCCAGGAAGCGACTTCGGAGATGGGTGTCAAAGTACGAATAGGAGTTCAGGGTGTCTAGTAGGTGCTTCGGGATATCTGGGCAGAAGAGATATCACCGGCAAAGACCTAGAGGCGGGAAATCAGACAACGTGCTGTGGGACCTGGCCTTGAGAGAGCAGCAAGAAGCCTTTGGTGGTTCAAAACAGAGTCAGAGGTCCAGGACAGGCTGTGGTAAGGGCTGTGGGAAAGCCTTGAGCCCCACTCTGCACTGGGTACATTGCTTTGTTTTCAGTAGGCACTCGATCAATATAGGTTTTACCATGAAAAGCAGAACACGTATCTTCCCGGACTAAAACGCTCCACTGGTTTCCTACTCAGAGTAAGATCCGAATTTCTCTCCACAGCTGGACAGTCCTCACAAACGTCCTCACAAACACTCTATCTGCCTCTTCTGAAGACACACAAAGCCCTTCCCACCTCACAGTCTTTTCCATGCCATGTCTCCTGGCCTCCAACCTCTTCCCAGGAATGGCCTCCATCCCTTCCGAGGAACGGTTATGTCTTCTCAGGTCTCAACACCATTAACCCCTCCTCCAGGATGTATTCCCTGACCACGTTCTCTTGGGTAGCTTAACTGCTGCAATGCATGGAACTGCATGCCCCCCAAACTCCATGTTGGAATCCTGACCCCCAGCTCCTCAGAATGAGACTTTATTTGAAGACAGGGTCTTTACAGAGGTAATCGAATCAGTGAGAGATCACTGGGAGGAGGTGAGGGGGGAAGGCTGATCCAATACAACTGATATCCTCATAGAAAGGGGGGGGGGAGGCTGAACATAGAGACTCACATGGAGGGAAGACCAAGTAAAAATACAGGGAGAGGGCGGCCATGTGTAAACCCAGGTGAGAGGCTTGGAACAGATTCTTCCCCCACAGCTCTCAAAAGGAATTAATCCTGACGACGCTTGGATTTCAGACTTGCAGCCTCCAGAAATGTGAGGCAACACACTTCTGACAACACATTTCTGTTATTTAAGCCACTCAATCGGTGACACTTTGCTATGGCAGCCCTAGCAAATGAATCCATCTGCCACATCCATAGGACTTGCCGCCATCTTGTGGAATCATACGGCTTATTGATTTGTGTATCGCCATATCTGCCCCTTACAATGCAGGCTGTGCACAGCCAGGGGTCTTCTCTCGCTTTGTTCATCCTATTCCCTGACACCCAGAATGGCCCCAACACACAGCAGTTTCACAATAAATTTCTTGTTGCTTAAGTTAGTGAGTAGGTTGTGTTTGGGCGGGCTGTCATTGCCAGTCTACGACAGCACGCGCTATACTGAACTGATGCTTATTCAAAGGGCCTCCCCATCCCGGGCAGGAGAGCTGAGCCTGCACTGTACCCGCAGGACCTGCCAACGGGATGGCAGCATCATCCGCTGGTGCCTTTACAAAAATTCTCATCTTGCTCTTTGCCCAAGCGTTTTGTACGAACATAGTTTGAAAGATCCAGTTGTTTCTTTCCATGTCCCGATGTCCCGCCAAACCAAATTCAACTGATTGAAATATAGCCTGCTGATGCTTTTGTAAAGCTGAAGAAGGAGGTGGCAACCTTCCACCCCTTAGCTGAATGGTGTAATTGGCCTGCCATAGAGAATTGGGGAATTTTAACACATTCCCCATTTGGCTGAGCTCACCAATTATTCCCCAGTTGCTATCAGAGCCACAGACTTTTCTTCTTTGGGGTCATTAGGCTTGTCAAAACTAATTTGTCACCACAACTGCTGACCCTCATTGCTCTGACAGCAGCACAAGCATCACCCTAAACAGGCTCTTGCGTTACGAGAAAGTAAATGGTTCATCAGAACTCACCGGGTGCCTGCCGTATGGCTTTAATGGCCTTTTGACCCTAGAAGATGTGGAAACTATCCCACAAGTGGCCAGGTCTCAAGGTCTGCATATTAATCACTTTGTTGTTACTATATATATATAATGAGTAGATGCTTGGAATACAGACTCAAATCTGCTATGTGGCAAAAAATATGCTATTCTTGGGCTCGAACAAAACCCGAATACATTCCATGTTCTCTCCACTGCAACCACCCGACGGAAGTCAGGTGGAATTAAACACGCCATAAATCATGGATCCCTAATAAGCCAGTCAGAATAACATTCTTTGAAAGTTTCTTGATTGTAAATGCAAAAATATTCCAAAATCAAGGTTGCCAACATTCAGCAGAAAGGAGGAGACGTGCCGTGAGGAAACAGCGTTCCGTTCTGAAGCGGTACTCTGTGGGCTCACCCATATTGAGACTAGTTAGTAACCATTTGCCAGAGTTGGCAGGTTCAGTGGGTCTCCACACAAATCCCTGCACAATCAGACAAAGGTAAGAACAAGTCTACTAATTTCACAAACGCACGGGGGGAGATGGGTAGTGATCGCCAAGCAGGCAGTGTGAAAAAGCTGCGGTAACGCTTTCAGGCTCGAGGGTCCCGTTTAATACGTGAACTAGTGTAACCTTCCCAAGTAGGTTATGATCTCAAAGTACCTTGATATAAATGTGTCATATGGAAATGGTACTCTCAAAGGACCTTTGTCTTGTCTTCTTAAAGAGATTCAACCCTAAGTACAACTGACTTTGGAACAAGTGGCTGCCGCTAGGTTTTCTTGGTCGCGCTACGGATCACACACAATGGTAACTTTTGTGAAGATTAAAGGGAAGCTGGACGTGCCCGATGCCCCCACTCATGCCTCATGCCGTTTCCTCCCCAGAAATATTAACTCTCTCCTTTTAAAATGGACACCGGTTCCCTGATGAAAATTAACACTGTAAGGGTACAACTGGCGAAAAGATTAAAGGTCTCGAAAACACGCCAAGTCTTTGGTTGTTTATTTATATTTATTCAAACAAATTGGACAGGCTCATAGTTGGCCGCTGATGTCATGCCTCTGAGCACTGTTTTGTTTGCTTTCAGGTTGAGAACGGACTGGACAGGACCGGTTGAAGGCCAGCGGAGCGGGCTGAGACAACAAAAACAAGGAGGTGGAGGGAGGCGTCGAGGCCAGAATCTTCCAGGAGCCACAGATGTAGCCGAGTCCTAATGATGTCACTTCATTTGTACTCTAGCTACAGGGATCCCCCACCCCCAGACTCTGCATTTTCAGCAAGGAGTAAGCTGAAAACTTGGCAAATCTCAGAGTCACAAAGTCCTGAATTGGCAGCCAAGATCTGGATGTGAATTTTAAGTTGTTTTCTCCCCAAATGTCCAACAAGATCTGCTGTGATTTAAGAAAGGGGGGCGAGGGGGGGGGGGAGATTTATTGATACATAAAAAGCTGCATTTCAGAGTTGCCAGGGCTTCAATAAGCGGAATTTCACAAAAGACCACGTTAGGGTCAGTAATGGAAGGGACCCGCAAATAAAGGCAAGTATAATTACATGGTATAAATAAGGAGAGGTTGCCAGAGTCTGCACGTTGCCAAATGCCTCAAATATTCATGTTCTTTGAAAGACTTATTTTTGTGTCTATGGAGGATGAATAAACCTCGCTAAAAAAATAAGGCTCTTCCCAAACCTTTGCTCATTTCTGGAAGTGAACCCTTTTGCAGGTTCTGAAATGTTTAACTTTGTTTCTCATTAACGTGACATGTTCACACATCCCCTGCACTTCTGCAGCTCGGCACAAAACCGGGAGCAGGAGTGTGAGAACAGTGGGGCAGGGACTGCGCACCCCCCCACCCCCCAGCTCTGCTGGCCCCACGGGAGAGGTGCAGCTCGTTCTTGTAAGACGTGGGGTCAAACTCTGTACCCCCGTGAAGTGTGAGTGATCACAGAAAAGCAGAGGCTTCTGCGGGGTTGGCCAAGTGCGATCGTACCTCCAACCAGCCAGAGTTCAAGTCGGCTCTGTGCTCGGGCCTATCCTTTGATAGAGACATTGAGAAGGAGGAACACGCTGAATAAAGGGGGCTTTCTCCTAGGTCCTCACATCACGTCGCTAGAGCAGAAGGGCCATTTATGAGTCAACTTCTGCTCTGCGGCTCAGCTTTAGAAACACTGGGAAAGCAAAGGCTGGGATCTCTGCCCACCCAGACTGACAACATTGTGGTGGGGCTTCGTTCGGCTGGGTGCGGGCCGTCCTTTGGGGAGACACCCATGGACGGTGTTTGCAGTACAGAGTGTAGAAAAGGACAAGTCCTTTGGAGACAGTGCATGGCAAGGCCTTCTGTATCCCCTAAGTCTGTTTTCGGGTTTGTTTCTCAATCTGGTTGCCGCGAAACTGCCATGAGCTGGACGGGACCCCCTGCTCTTTGAGATCCGTGCAGGTGCACGAAATGTTTCAGGCTGCCATGCTCATCGTAAGCGAACAATTCCATCCGTGCGCTAACTGGGAGAAGTCCCTGGAAGCTGGAGGGGCCACAGAAGGTGCACAGAGCCCGGCGGGCTGCGAGGCATCACGGCTGGCCCCAGCGTTTACGGCAGATTGATGGGGCTAATTTACGGAATCATCAGTAAAAGCTTCGTATCTCCTCAGACTCTCACACAGCCCTTTGTAGACAGAAAGATAAATCTGAGGCTCAGAGCAAGCTCATTTAATTTTCACCTGACAGCCAGTAATAACAGAAGCATCATATAAAGGTTATGTTTCAATGAAAAAATCTATTACTGGGCGTACAAAACACACTCGCATTAATTACATTTTCTTTGCACTGCATTTGACAAAAGGTCAAGAAATTACAAAAAAAAAATAAAGAGAAAAAAAAGCAAAGCCAGGGAGAACTCTACTTATCATCTGAAATTTTCTTTTTCTGATTCCCCAGGAATTCAATCACACACTCTGTACTTTAATGCATGACTATGTTTAATTAAATCAGGTGTTCTAAAGATGCCTAGCCAAAAATATTATCAGGCATACTGCAAAGATCAATTCTTCTCCAAGAGAAGAATTCTTCCTCCACGTTTGCAAAGTTGCCTGTGTCTACAGCAAACCTTGTCTGTCAGGCTGGGCTATTTGAAAAGAACAAGAGACAGGAAAAGAATCTTTTCATATTTTGTCTTCACAAAAGGTTATCAGGTGAAATGACTTAGACAATGTTGAGGCCTTGGTATTTTCAGAGTTTCAGGGCAGAAGTGGGTTATGAGGGTGAACTGATGTTTTGTTTTGTTTTTTAAGCAAATTATGACCCTACAACTTCCAAAGTTGTAACAATTGAGGGAGATCGTAAGAGACAAGACATTTTCCTCCACTAATAACTCCCCAGGAGCGTAATAGGTTCTGGGGTTTGTCGCCTTTGAGAAGTCAGGTACAAATAACTCTGTTTTCCTAATCTTGGTCCTGCTAACTGCCTCTTGTGTGATCTTAGATAAACTTAAAAATCAGCAACATACTCTGAGGGCAACAGTTTTCACTCTTGAAAAGGAAAATAACAATGAATCCCTCCTAAGGTTTATGCATCACAGAATGCTTAAAGGTACACAGCAGGCACTAAAAAAAAAAATTAGTTTCCACGCGTCTCAACAATATAAAGGCCATATATAAAAAATTCACAGCTAACATCATACTCAATGATGAAAAACTGGAAGTTTTTCCTCGAAGGTCAGGAATAAGACAAGGATGTTTACTCTCGTCAGTTTTACTTAACACAGTACTGGAAGTCGTAGCTACAGCTATCACATAAGAAAAAAAAAAGGGGGGTATCCAAATTGGTCAGGAAGAGGTAAAACTGTCACTATTTGCAGATGACATGACACAGAAAATTCTAAAGATTCCACCAAAAACCAATCAGAATTAATAAATGAATTCAGTAAGGTTGCAGGATACAAAATTAATATATAGAAATCTACACTAATCATGTACGCTAACAATACAGCAGCAGGAAGAGAAATTAAGAAAATAATCCCATCTAAAATTGCACCAAAAAGAATAAAATACCTGGAACAAATTTAACCAACCTGGACTCTGCAAAGTATAAAACGCTGATGAAAGAAATTGAAAACCACACAAATGGAAAGACATTCCACGCTCATGGATTGGGAGAACCAATACTGTGAAAATGTCCACACCGCCCAAAGCAATCTACAGATTCAATACAAACCCTATCAAAATACCAGTAGTATGTTTCACAGAACTAGAACAAAATAATTCTAAAATTTGTATGGAACCACAAAAGACCCAGAATAGTCAGAGGAGTCTTAAGAAAGAACAAAGCTGGAGGCATCACAATCCCAGATTTCAAGGCATACCACAAAGCTGTAGTAATCAAAAGAGTATGGTAATGGCATAAAAACAGACATACAGATCATTAGAACAGGATAGAGAGCCCAGAAACAAACTATATGATCCATTAATGTACAACAAAGAAGGTAAGACTACACAGTGGGGAGAAAAATCTCTTCGATAAATAGTGTTGGAAAAACTGGACAGCTATATGCACAATAATGAAATTGGACCACTTTGTTATACCACATACAAAAATAAACTCAAAATGGATTAAATAGGAGACCTAATGCCATAAAACTCCTTAAAAAAAAACCCACCACAAGCAGTAATCTTTGGACATCATTCTTAGTAATATTTTTCTGGACATGTCTCCTGAGGCAAGGGCAACAAAAGCAAAAATGGACAGTTGGGACTACATCAAAATAAAAGGGCTTCTGCACAGCAAGGAAACCATCAACAAAACAAAAAGGCAACCTACTGAATGAGAGAAGATATGTGCAAATGATATATCTGATAAGAGGTTAATATACAAAATATATGAAAAACTTATACAACTCAACACCAAAAACCCAAATAGTCTTGTTAAAAATGGGCAGAAGACCTGAACAGACATCCCTCCAAAGAAGACACACAGATGGCCAACAGAGACATGAAAAGATGTTCAACATCACTCATCATCAGGGAAATGGAAATCAAAACCACAACGAGGTATCACCTCACACCAGTCAGAATGGCTAGTATCAACCCCCCCCCCAAAATTAACAAGTGTTTGGGAGGATGTGGAGAAAAGGCAACCCTCATGCACTGTTGGTGGGAATGCACACCGGTGCAGCCACTGGGGAAAACAGTATGGAGGTTCCTCAAAAAATTAAAAATAGAACTACCATATGATCCAGTGATCCCACTACTGGGTATTTAACCAAAAGGAAACAAAAACACTAGTTCAAAAAGCTAAAAGTGCTATGTGTATTGCATCATTACTTACAGGAGTCAAAGATATGGAAGCAACGCAGGTTTCCACTGATAGATGAATGGATGTACACATACACACACACATATGCGTGCGTGCGTGCACACACACACACAATAGAATATTATTCAGCTATAAAAAGGAACGCACTCTCGTGACAACATGCATGGACCTAGAGGGTGTCACGTTAAGTGAAATAAGACAGACAGAGGAAGAAAAATACCAGGTGATTTCACTTTTATGTAGATTCTAAAAACAAAAAACAAATAAGCAAACCAGAAACAGAATCATAAACACAAGAAAACAAACTGGTAATCGTGAGGGGTAAGGGGGTTAGGGTGCTGGGTGAAACTGGTGAAAAGGATTAAGAGGTACAAACTTTCAGTTATAAAATAAATAAGTCACAGGGATAAGAAGTACAGCATAGGGAACACAGTCAATAACACTGCAACATTGTTACCAAATAACCTCTGTTGTATGTGGTAACAGAAGGAACTACACTTACTGTGGTGAGCACAGGGTAACATAGAGAGTTGCCCAATCACTATATTGTATACATGAAATTAATATAGCATTGTATTTTGACTACACTCCAATAAAAAACACATCTATTAATTTCCTTTCCTAATTCAATCACTATAACCCATTGGTTCATAACTTCTATTCACATGCTAGGTTTTAATCATCAAGAGCCTAGAGGAGAGCTCTAAAAAATCTGGAGAAAAACATCAAGCTCCCTAACCTCCAGCTCAAATGTGTGGACAGAAGGCCAGTTGGTGGCCAGAAGATGCTGCTTCCAAGACCACCTGTGCTCCTCCTCTCCGCCGTGGGCAACGACACTCGCATCCAGTGAAGGACATGCTAAAGAGGTACCAGCTAACGACCAAGAGCCACTGGCCACCAACCTTCCCAATGCCATCTGTGTTGTTTATCTGGATCCCAGGAAACGGAGGGAACTGGGGAGAACACAGAGTAGTACCTCCTATAACCATGAGCTATAACCATGACCATCGTGTACATGCATGTCATTGTATGTTAAAACCTTCTTGGGGCGCCCAGGTGGCTTAGTCGGTTGAGCACCCGACTTCGGCTCAGGTCATGATCTCGCGGTCCGTGAGTTCGAGCCCCACGTTGGGCTCTGTGCTGACAGCTCAGAGCCTGGAGCCTGTTTCGGATTCTGTGTCTCCCTCTGTCTCTGACTCTCCCCCGTTCATGCTCTGTCTCTCTCTGTCTCAAAAATAAATAAACGTTAAAAAAATTTAAAAACAAAAAAACCCCTCCTTCCTCAAAGCGTGGTCTTCAGCCCATCAGCATCAGCATCACCTGACTGCTTGGTGAAAATCTAGAATTCCAGATCCCCAGCCCCACTGAACCGGAATCTGCATTTTAAGAGAAACATAGGTAATTTGTTTGGGAAGCCATGGTTCAAACATGCAATAGTGGTCTTCTCTCCTTTCTCAGACTTTAAGCTAGAGTATAAGCTCCGAGAGAGCAGGGAACTTGGACTTTCTTGGACACACGTATATGTCCCTAATGGCTAGAGCAGTTCCTGGCACACACTGTGTGCTCAGTTTATATGTAACTGTTGTGTGAATGTCTAAACAGCACTGAGAAAATTCCCCAGTGTCTAAACAAGATTATGGCTTTCTTCGATGCCATCCCGGGAAATGACTAGTGTAACTGGCAGCAATAAAAAAGTTTATTCAATTAAACGCAGAAAAATATTTATTAAGCAAATTCCAAAAAAGTCTGGGGCTGTAATAAAAGCGACAGGTGTTAGTGGGCTGAAATTGACTTTACAGAAGCCAAGCTTTGTTTCTCAGATAATGCTCAGTGACGATAGAAGAAAAAAATGTCCCTACGAACTGCTTTAAGAATTTATCCCTTTAAACAACTTTACTGAGGTACAGTTTGCATACCATAAAATGCACCCAATTTAAGAGTTCCCGGTGTATGAAGTTCAGTAAATATACTGAGCTGTACAACTGGCCACAATTTGGTTTTAGAACACCGTTGCCATCCCAGTGAGATGCTCTGTGCCCGTGTTCTCTGTTAATCTTTTTTCCTACCCGAGCCTCAGGCAACCTCCATTCTACTCTGCAAAAAATTGATACCTTGAGGACTCTTCGGTCAGGTACACGATTGATACTGCATGTGCGACTGTTCTTGGACATTTAGCAAAGAAGCCTGGGAAGGATCTGTCCCGGCCCATAGCTAACTCACCTTCAGTTACTATAATGCACCTGAAAATAGTTTTTTTTTTTTTTTAACGTTTATTTACTTTTGAGACAGAGAGAGACAGAGCATGAACGGGGGAGGGTCACAGAGAGAGGGAGACACAGAATCTGAAACAGGCTCCAGGCTCTGAGCTGTCCGCACAGAGCCCGACGCGGGGCTCGAACTCACGGACCGCGAGATCGTGACCTGAGCCGAAGTCGGACGCTTAACTGACCAAGCCACCCAGGTGCCCCTGAAAATAGTTTTTTAAGTCCACTTTTCTTTAAAAGTTCTCTATCCTACTGAAATACCAATATCAGTATATAAGAATAAATGGACCAGTGGGGGCACCTGGGTGGCTCAGTCAGCTAAGCATCCGACTCTTGGTTTCAGCTCAGGGCATGATCTCATGGTTTGTGAGTTCAAGTCCCACGTCGGGTTTTGTGCTGACAGTGTGGAGCCTGCTTGGGATTCTCTCTCTCCCTCTCTCTCTCTCCTCTTCTCTCTACCCCTCCCCCCACTCGCTCACTCTCTCTCAAAAATAAATAAACTTTAAAAATTAAAAAAAAAAAGAATAAATGTACCAATGTGTTTATTGCTTCATTTGTTATAGGGACAGAAAAATAGGGCACAGCCTGAATCCTTAGTTACACTACCTTAATATTACAGGCTGTGATGTGTCTATAAGAAGTATGTGTTAGGGTTACATTCACACACTTGGGAGAAATGTCCACAAAACACTGCTAAACGAAAAGCAATGTGCTGAGAAGTAAGTATAGTATGATCCTATTTTCACAATAAAGAAGGAAAAAAAATCACGTGTGCACGTTTGTATGTTTGTATAACCATCACGATTTCTATCACCATCACGAACATACAGACAGACAGGAACCAAAATGTTAACACTTGTTACATCAAGGCGGAGGGTCACTGGGGGCAGGAGGTGAGAGGAAAACACTTTGTACACTTGGGATGAGCAAACATTGCTTTGCTGTTTGAAAAGAAAAATACCATAAATTGTATCTTTCAAAAGTACAGTTATGTTTTCCATTTTTCAGAGTAGCTTCCTTATCCCTCCCCACCCCCTACCATAAATCTAAATTCATACGGTTTTACTAAATGTGTGGGTGAAAATATTATGTGGATTGTGGAGACTTCTGGGTTATAACTTAAGTTTCAGAGTTGGATTTAAAATTCACAGTGCTGGTGTTAAGGGAACGAAGACGTCGGCAATCATGACTTTATCATGGGACAGGAGTAGCCGGACATTCAGGACAAAACCTCACCTTCACTGGCTCTCAACATTTTCGTGGAAATACAGTAAATGCTTAGTCTCACTATGGCCCCAATGAATGATATACAGTCCAATGCTCACTGTAGTCTAAGACAGAAAACTCATCAGTAAAGCAACAAAGAAGATTTCCTTTAAAAAGCATTTCCAGCATCACAAAATGAAACTGACTACGCACATCTATGAAAAATATCTATTTGTGTGACAAGCCTCCACTAAAAATGCTCCTTAAAGGTACGTTTTGCAAAGATGTTTGATTAAACCACACAAATGCATGTGGAAACTCACTAAGGTAGCATGGTTCTGTTTTTTCACCCTGGGTAAGTCTTTTCCTCTTTTGTGAACTTTTGTTGTTTTTGTCAATCTCACGGTTATTCTTTTTGAAATAAATCTTTTAAGTGTAACACCCAGAAAGCCACACAAATGATAGGTGTACAGGTTGATTAATTATTGCAAATTGAACACACTCGTGGAACCACCACCTAGGATGGAGAACTAGAACATTTCATCATGAATTCTAAAAGAAATCCAATCTCTAATTCCAGGGAAGAAAGCCTGAATTACCAAACATGTGTGGTGTATTGAGGTAGTTATTCCATCTGCTGGGATTTAGACCGGGCTGTCTGGGTAAAATTTAAATATGAGTGAGCGAGCACATTTAAATATGACTCCACAGAGTCTAGAGACGAAACAACTCTGGAAAATGTGTGAGGGCTCCATCGACATGGCTTGCCACAGGTATTTTCCATTGTGTCACAGGACAGCCTGTCAGGACCAATGACTCGCTCATGTTTGAGTCACAGAACTCAAGCCAAGCTTTTGACTCATCCCTGGGTTCGTTTTTACCCCTCAGCTGCCCTTGTCACCAAGGTGTAGCGTAATGAATGCGTGTGACCCGGCAAACTGAACAGAGCCTCACTGTTCAAAGAAGGGAAAACAGACGATTAATTTGTCAGCACAAAGTGAAGACTCAGAAGGCTGGAATATCAATCTCTTGTTCAATCTGTTATTCTTTCTTTGAGTAAGAGGTTGCTTAGAATCCACATTCAGGTTACCGATGCAGAAGTTCAAAAGTGAGCAGACCTGTAGACTCCGTATACTGGACAAGAGAGATCTCCAGAGAAGAACAGGTCTGGGGGAAGGATTGATCAATGCCCGACGTTTCTGCCCAAAGTAGACCCTCTTTGGGTCTTGAACCTACCAGACGCACAGGAATTTGTTGGCTCGGTCGGAACGGATATAAGGCAGTCAGAACCAACCCCATGAAAAGCAGAGATCTCAAGAGTTTACAGAGAACTTCTGTGACTGTTGCTTACAGCCAGTGGGGTGCTTTTCAGCTATGTGGATGCTTTGGAAAGCCCAGGACAGCTCTCTGATTGGGCAGATCCCTTCCTCCCAACCAAACGGAACAACTGTGAAAGACTCAGCTTGCTGTGTATGAAGTAACCACAGTAACTCGGGCCCTTTGTCTTTAAGTTCCATACCCACTTTGTTAGAAGCCCAAATGGTTGCTTTCAGAGCTACCCCTGATGACGGGGAAGTTAGGCAATGAGTATGCCTCTTCCAGAAATGGGAGTAAAAGTCAAAAAGAGGCATTTTGAGAGTACACTTTCAGGGAAGGAAGCTGGGCGAGGGGCTTCACGTGGATTCTGTTATTTCCTGCTTCAAGACATGCCTTATAACTCGGTGGATAAATTCCACCGATGGTGAAATATTTTATTTAGAGTTGTAGAGTAGTTTTGGATTCCCAATGAACAACACGCACAGCACGGACACACCCTCACTTTCAATCAGGAAGTCGGTAATTCAGTTTCAGCTTTCCCCTCTGCTTAAGTGCAAAAAGCTGGCACATCAGCCAATTTGAAAACAATTATTAAGGGTGGTTTTCGGAGCTGATACACACATATAACCACCAAAGAGCTGGCACAGATCCTTCTACTTAAGCTCTGAGATTTCCTGACGCAGACGATAAATAAGGCCTTGGCTGTTTCACTGATGCTGGTAAAGATTTGGGACTCAAATGACCATAAATAAGATATTTTAATGGTGAAAAACGCAAAAGTAACTTGATCTTCTAGTCCTGATATCATGAGAAGACAGTTTTGATTCTTCTTTGACGGACAATTCTGGTAATTTATGGAACATGAAGTCCAAAATGCAAATTTTTCTCTTTCCCAGTCAACTTGGGAAAACAAAAGAAATCACGGTTTTTTTCAACCTGAAAGCCTGCCATAGCCATCTAGCTCACCGGTGTTAAATCCTAGAGCAGTGACTCTGAACCTGGGGAGATTTCACCTCCGAGGAAACATCTGTCAATGTCTGGAGACATTGTTACGTTGTCATAATTGAGTGTGTGTGCATGTGGGAGGCAGTGGGGTCACAGCTGGCACCTGGAAAGAGGCTAGGGATGCTGGTAAAACACGCTTCGATGCACAGAGTGGCACCCCCAACCAAAGAACTGACCGGCCCAAAATGTACTGAGGCTGAGAAACCGTACCCCCGAGCATGGGGATACAAGAGTATTTGCAGGAGCAGAAAACGAGCCTGCCTTCAACACTGAAATGCACATAAAACCCCCACTACAGTCAACGTGGTTCAACTTCTGACAACACTCGAGTGACCACTCCCGCCCAGCACTGGCAATTAAAGGGGAGGGGGGCAGGCAAGCGTGCCCCAAGTTGGGTAATGAACTCAAAGTAGGTTGAGAGGTTCAAAGTTGGCTGTATTTGCCCTGCGGTCCTGCCTTGGTCTTTTGCAGTAAAAAAAAAAAATGGAGAGAGGAGAAGATTGGAGGGGAGGAAGGAGGCTTACGGTTTCCACCCTCCCTGAAGCAAGCACCGTGGCACAGCGGCCATGTCACTCCTCTTAGAGCAAGGACATCTGGGGGCTCATTTCAGACTCTTCCCGTCCACACTCAGCACTTCCTGTGTGAGGTCACCTACCCTAGAAGGAGCTTGAGGCTGAATTCTAGTTTGCGTTTTAAGTGTCCCACTGTCACAAAGCAAGACTGGCTCACGATAGAAGTGACCCGGGAATGAAAAAAAGGAGTCATTATCTGATTTCTATGCAGTCATCACTTGCACCTAAAAATAGCATTCTTCAGAAATGAGAAATTTCTAAATAAGCCATTTGGGGGAACTAATAACAGGTTTGTGAGAAGGAGAGAGGAAGGGAAATGAAAAGAGATCGGTCGCACAATTAAGACACAGACACAACCGACATGCCTGGATGCTGCTGCCACCACGACAGCCAGGACGCAAAGCGGGGTCTAAACACAATAAATTAATCTGTGGCACACGCAGTAGAGAGGATGCCCCTGTTTTGACTGGCACCTGTTTGCCGACATGAAAACACTTGAAAAGTGGGCATGCTCCTGCTGTCCGTGGTACAAGCAGAGGCTTTTGTGCACAAAGGCGTGTTAGGACACTTCCCTTTCATGCGATACAGTATCGCGGGGTAGCATTTTATACCCCCACCGGTTTTCCTATCCAGATTAGAACGACAGGCTTGATCTTCTATGGAACACCGCACAAGTACTTTACTTACCAAAGGGGGAAGAAAAGAGAAACCGGTTTTGATGAGCAGTGCCTGATTTGGGAAGAATGAAACCGGAGACCGCTCCCTTTCCTCGCCCCCTCCCCAGTATGGCTTTTAGGGCTCCAGACTGTTCTCTGCTTTAGGATGAAATTTATGCAGAGAACAAACCACCCCAATTCTTTATTCCTCTAGTGGAACTTGAAACTTCCCTCGTTCCACACCCTCACTAGTAGGTTAGCCCTGGATCCTGCGAATGCCTGGGGCGGGGGACAGCTGTTCAGTTTTGGAGGGCATGTTAACTTCTTCAGGCTGTGTCACACATAACGATGGGGGCTCCCCAAGGAAGCATGAACTTTCTCATCACTATTTCAGTATTTGGGGCCGGCAAACTCCCACCTTATTTCTGAGTATTTAAAAATACTTGAGGGGTGCCTAGGTGGCTCAATCGGTTGAGCATCTGACTTTGGCTCAGGTCACGATCTCGCTTGTGGGTTCGAGCCCCGCATCAGGCTCTGTGCTGATGGCTCAGAGCCCGGAGGCTGCTTCGGATTCTGTGTCTCCCTCTCTCTCTGCCCCTCTCCTGCTCACTCTCTCTCTCTCCCTCTCTCTCTCTCTCTCAAAATAAATAAACATTAAAAAAAATTTTTAACTACTTGAGAAGAATTTATTATTATGGAAAAACCATAAACATACACAAAAAGGAGAAAGAATAGGGTGATGAAGCCCCAATTCCGTTCAACCAACAATTATTAAAAATTTCTACATACGCTTCACCTATCCTTTTTTTCTTTTATTTCTAATATACATATACGTTACTACAAATCCTATATAACTTGCCATTTCACTCCCAGATATTCAGTGTGCATCTTAAAATTATATATGTTGTTACATAACTACAATGCTATTATCAAATTTAGCAAATTGTTGTGGGATTTTTCTAAAACAGGTTTTTTTTTAAATTCAATTCTAACAATTAAAATTATCTGAAAATTATCTTTTCAACAGAGGCTGTCTGAATCAGTTCCTTAAAAGATATGAACATTGCATTCTGTTGCTGTATCTTTTTAGTGCATTTCTAGTTTCTCGACTGAAGTTTCAGAAGGGCTCCTGTCTCACTTTCGATTAATGTTGTCATGGGGGCTGGTCACTTATCAGATGAGCTATCTATAAGTGCTCTTCCTTTGTTGGAAAATATGAACTGTGACAGGGAAGGAGCCCTCATGACTCAATGTAATATTACTATGAGAATATTCTTCCTACCTGTGAGTTTAGCTTCCACCTTATACTTTTCTAGTATTAGTAAGTATATTTGTATTTCTGTATTCCTCAACTTGTTTCAAAAATGATTGAAGAGAGACTTCACTTCTACAAAAGCAGATTCTGATTTTTGTATTGTAGTAATTCTCCCCAAAACACATGCTTCAGTAAGTCAGGGTTGCTCTGGAGAATTCTGGCTTCTGATAGTAAATGTGCCTTAACCAAACTGCAAAGTTAGAGGGCACAGTCCTCCGAGAGATTGTCCTCATTTCTGACACTATCTGCAAGTTTAGACGGTTCTCAAGAAGCATCCTCAGCTTCGGTAATTTGCTAGATGGATCCAGAGAACTCAGTGAAAGCTATCGTACTCACGATTATGGATCGTTCCGAGAATGAATACAGATGAAAATCATCCAAAGGACAGACTTACACGGGGAAGCGTCTGAGAGGGTTCCAGATCGGAAAACTTGAGCTGTCCTCAGAATGCACCTGTTACCCTCTGCTCTAATATGAGACAAGCCACATGGAGTATCACCGTCCCAGTTACCTGGGCTTTTGTGTCCAGAGTTTTTACTGGGGCTCCATTCTGACCGAGGGCACCAGGCTGACTGGTGTCACCAGACCCAAAGCCCTCATCCTAAATTGCGAGGTTGGTCTTCCTGGCCCAGCCAGCCCACCCTAAGGTCTGAGGTGGCCACCTACCCCTCTAAAAAAAAAGACACTCCTATCACGTATGACACAGATCATCTCTGAGAATCCGAAGGCAAAGGGGACCTCTCACTGAGCAAGGCCAAGTTTGTTTTAGTACCCAAGTAATATATCTGTTCTACCCATTTTCATATGCAAATAATCTACCTGTTCTTACTCACCATGCTAATCCTAGCCCATTGCTCTTACTATGCTCATAGTAAGTAAGTAACTTATTACTTACTTACTTACATAGTAAGTAACTATTCCCTGATAAAGTAACTTTACCAGGGAATAGTTTTCACACAAAATTGCCAGGAAATTTTAAAAAGAGAAGTAAATTATACCCAGCAATAAATATCTCTGATAATATAAGAGTATCAAAACAAGAAGGTGACCTCCACATAATAGTTAAGAATGAGGTCATGGAATAACAGCTTGAAAAATATATACCATTTCCAAGTATGCAATTAAGAAGGGGGGGAGCGTAAAAGTTTGCAAATTTTTATTTTCGAACTTACTTTTTAAACTTTCACCTGTCTACTTCGCCGTTGAAAGTTAGCCAAGGTTTTGACTGTAATCCATCGCAAGCCCTTACGGACCGAGGTGAGATTTCTTAACAGAAAACAAGCTTCTTATAAAAATTAACATTCTACGAACTCGGATCACTTGTGATTCCTGTAAGTGCGAAAAATAAGTGGACATATGGTACAAATTCTCACTCGTTCCTATTTTATTTTGCAAGTGAAATGTGTAAAGCTCTTCAAGACCTTCCCTACCATACATGAAAACAGACTAAAGAGTTCTGGATTTACACTTTTTTTTTTCTTTCTCGACATGAAATTTTATGAATTACATACAGTGGCAGGTCAAACATTGGGTTTGGATACATTAATGGCTGCTTTCGGCGGCACTAAACACATGGATGAATATGAAGGGACCATGGTTTAATTTCATCTTTTTTCTTCCTTACAAACTAGTTCCTGCATCCACACCCTTCCTCTGATGCACAGCCAGCCAACAGTGGGGTTCCATTTCTATTCGTTCGAAACTTCTAGATCACCTTGCCTCCATACATGAAGGAGGGGTTACTTCCTTAAAAAATCTCTGTTCCATTTGAAACGTTTCTTTCTTAGTGATTTTACTGCAGTTAAGGCGCTGAGTAGAGCTAGAAAACTTCCTAACGGACACACGTGGACTCTCCTAGTCTCCAAAAGTCAGCTCCCTTTGTGTCTTCAGAGAAAGTATTTGCACGCTGGCTAGTTCAGAGGGCAGGAAGTACGTGGGAAATTTATAATGGAACTATTATGAGTTTAAAAGAACAGCTTTCGCATGTGTTTTTCCAACTTGAAAGTGTTAAAGACTATAGATTGCAGCTGAGGGAGAATTAAGGTCCCTATTTACACGTTTCACGGTACCTGCGAAGCTCAAAAAGAAACGAACTCAGCTGCAGAAAGTATTCAGTTCGCTCAGGCAATTTCCTTGTCTTCGTGTAGGGGAAAAGGTCTTTTGATGTCATCAGCTAGACAAAGGTGCATATGCAGGAACCAAACAAGCAGCCAGAAATTTTAACGTGAAAAAAGAGAGAGGAAGAAGGAAAAGGAAAGAAAAGGTGCCGGGCTTAGAAAACATGGTAATGCACAGGGAGGAGAGGAAGAAGCAGGTGTGGGGAGAGAAGCTTCCTGAATCAGGGATCCCCAGGTGGGGTGGGGGGAGGCTAGAATGTCCTAGGGAGGCAGTGCATTCTGAAGAAGGGTGCTCAATATTATAATCTTACATTCTGAATATTGACAACTATCTTTCATTTGGTAACACAAACCTTGGTGAGTCCAGCCCTATAAAATCTTCTCGGCTGGTGGAGGCAGGCCTGTTCTAAGCCAGCAGCCAAGAAGATTCTCAACAGGAGAGGGGGTGAGCAGTCAGAGGAGGGAAGTGCACCCCCAGAGGGCACAAGGAAGGGAGGGAAGGGCTGGGATTGGGTTTACGCTCTTCAAAAAAGGGCATTTGGTTTTAAAAGACTGAAAACCTGAAAAATATTACGAACACTTTTAGAACCCTGCATAGTAAGAACCCTTACTGAAATGTCAAGGTAACCTTGGGGGCACCCTTGGGTGCCCTTTACAATTCTGGAATACAGTCAACCTGTGATACTTTCTGGAACCGCACTGACCTCGGCGGGGGGCGGGTGGTGGAGGGGTCAGAGGGGGCATTCTGTTTTGCTTTTGCATTCACAGGGCATCTCTCTTTTGAAAAGCTCAAAGCATTTAATAGGTGTTTACTTTTTTTAGTAACCACATGCGAAGTAACCGCTTGAGCTAAAGCCGACCCGATGTTTACTTTTTTAAATTTTTTTTTAATGTTTATTTATTTTTGAAAGAGAGAGAGCACGAGCAGGGGAGGGGCAAAGAGAGAGGGAGACACAGAGTCCAAAGCAGGCTCCAGGCTCTGAGCTGTCATCAGAGAGCCCAACCCAGGGCTTGAACTCATGAACCACGATATCATGACCTGAGCCGAAGTCAGACACTTCGCCGACTGAGCCACCCATGCTCCCTGGTGCTTACTTTTTCAAATTCTCCAAGAATCTGAAATAAACTAGAATCCACTAACATATAAGGCTTTACATGCACTCTCCAAGTCAATGCATTTGGCTCTCTTTTACGTCCCTGGTCATTGTCCACGTTGACAAGCCTCCTGGATGCACCAGAGAGCAAAGCTATAATCACGTGAAGACCCCACAAAAAAACATCAAGATGTTCCAAACCTCTCTGCATCCACAGCCTGCATTAACACATTGCAGCTGTCAATGAGCACAGATAAATTAGGTGGCTGCAAGGGAAAACTGCTAAGGTGTATCAGTAACTTAAAAAAAACAACAACCACCCAAAAAGCCAAAAACTAAATTGCGTGTAGGTGATACACCCTAATTCTGTCGCTGGCTCATCGGATCAGTAGCCAATCGGGTCCTGGCGGGCCATATGTGTATTTATAAATATATCTGCTAATGTAAAGGTCGCGCTGTTCACTGCTCAGGGAAATCAGGCACATTTGGAACCATCCCTAGAAGATTTTGGTTCCTTAAAAAAAATATTTTGACAATTTGTGACAAATGCAATCCTGCCCCCATATGTGTTGTACTATTTAAAGGGAAATGACACCCAGTTGCCTTCACATCAACACGTGAATTCTTCTCTTTTAATAATGACATGCGAAGGCGACGAGGGGGTCACCTTGCACACAGATTTAAAGGATGTAAGCATCTTTTCAAACTTTGTCTTTCCACACTTGGAGAAGACGGAGCCTCTAAAGTCTGTGTTACTGTTCATAACACAGGAAGTAACAGAAACCTCTCTTCCAAATCCAAGGAGGAAGTGGGAATATCGTGAACGGCAAGAAAATGGTGGTGGATTCTTGCATGGAACGTGGCCTTCTGCCCCCCAGGCCCCTTTACTCTGCCCAGTACTTCCTGCCCACTTTTCTCGGGGCAGGGGGGCGGGGGACTCTGCTTAAATGTTCCCCTCTGCCAACCTCTGCAGAAATCTCTCACGGACTACGTCAGGACACCCAGGCATCTCAGTCGGGGCTCGGAACCACACTGTGAGGCCGGAACGCCCAGAAGTCCAGAACCAACTTTATACATCATTCACTCACCTGCTTGTATCCCACACTGTTCTTTAATACCAACACAATAACGAGGTCTCCCCATGGTATGGAAGACAGAAATTCAAAACACACACACACACACACACACACACACACACACAAACTCACAACAACACTTGGATGACATCTTTGGTGGAAAAAAAAAAGCTTCTGACAAGAGGGAAAGGTATGAAAATATTTTGAGAGAACTTGTTTAATCGCTCAGCAATGCCTTCCGTTCAATCTAGCCCTCGAATCTGAATAACCATGACAGATGGCTCCTGCTAGTTTAAAAAAAAAAAATTAGCTAAATTTTCAGATAACGCAGCCTTCTGTCATGTTCTCCTACTCCGAGGCTTATGTGGTTTGATTCCAGGCTCGGAACCGCAGGCCGCTCGCGGGCGACCAGCTTTCGCTCAGTAGCCACAGAATTCACACCACTCGATTCCTCATGGTCAACACCCCAAGGTGGGGGAGAGATAATGACAGTTTGGATGACAAAAGACCTTGAGAGGCCATCAGTCCCCAACCCAGGTATTAGATCTGCATTTTATGCGCAAAGCAACGTTTGAAACGCGAGGGCCGAGAGGAGAACTTCTGACTCTGTCAGCCTCGCTATCTCTTCGTAGCAGAATAAACTCATATCTGATGCTATAATTACAAGCCTAATGGACACACTTAATTTATTTTGGAGAACTGAAGTTGATATCCACGAGTGCTATTATTGAAAAGACTAATGAGAGCTGCTCGGTAAGAAAATAAAAGATTTATTGAATTCCTTTTAGCACCCGGCACAGCTTAGCAATTTTGAGAGCCCATCAAAACAGCAGACACATCCCCTGCTCAGATGTGCTGTATGGGATGTGAGCTGGGTTTCAGATTTTCAATAACAAATCTGTCACTCCGATTTTAATTAGACGGCTTAAAGCAGCTCCATCAATAATGGCAGAATGGCGGCTTAGTTCAAAGATCATAGAGATGTTACTCGACTTTAATAGTTCTTTTATACAAGTACATATTTCAGAAGTTTGTGAGCCATTCATCTTGACTACCCCTTTCACCAAGGAGAAGGAAAATCATCCCTAATTGAATTGAACCACGAACACTAGCAGTCATCACCACTTCTGCGCCAGGCTGTTGCATCCAGCTGGTTAGGAGGTCTAATTTCACACCACACGGCAATGAAATGCTGCTAACTTTTATTTGCGAGTGTAAAACAGTAATCTTTCATGACAGCAAAAGGCCAGTTGATGCCGCGGGTGCACCCTCCACCGGTCTGAGGCTGAGACACGGACGGCGGTCTTGGTGGAGTACAGACGAACGAGCCTTTCCCGTGTACGGCCCTCAGGAGCAAGGTGGAGGCCTGCCTGGGAAGGGCGCTGGCGGCTGGGGACGCTCCTCAGCCCCAGAGAAGGTGGATGGCGGCCGGCCTCCCTGGGGAGGATGTTGCCAAAGGCCTAGCCGTGTCTACAAGGGGTTGGGGGCGTGTACGATTACCACCGCATGTCTTTCCATTGATTCTTGTTACATGTTGATGTACATGTTGATATACATAAACACGGTTAATGCAGTGACATATATGTTTCTGTACTTTATGCCACGGAAATATACACATGGAAATACACACACACACACACACACACACACACACACACATATGCACACTCTCTTTTCTTTAGAAAATAAAATCAGGCTACATATACTGTGAGGTGTTTTGCTTAACAACTCATGATAATTCTCTTTCCGTGTCAATGCGTCCATCTCCAAAGCATCATTTTTAACGAGCACATAATATTCCATAATGGATTGCCCATCTTATTCAACCAGCCCCCTCTTGGTGGATGTTTATTTTTTTATTTTTTATTTAAAAAAAAAATTTTTTTTCAACGTTTATTTATTTATTTATTTATTTATTTATTTTATTTTTTTTTTTCAACGTTTTTAATTTATTTTTGGGACAGAGAGAGACAGAGCATGAACGGGGGAGGGGCAGAGAGAGAGGGAGACACAGAATCGGAAACAGGCTCCAGGCTCCGAGCCATCAGCCCAGAGCCTGACTCGGGGCTCAAACTCACGGACCGCGAGATCGTGACCTGGCTGAAGTCGGACGCTTAACCGACTGCGCCACCCAGGCGCCCCAACGTTTATTTATTTTTGAGACAGAGAGAGACAGAGCATGAACAGGGGAGGGGCAGAGAGAGAGGGAGACACAGAATCTGAAACAGGCTCCAGGCTCTGAGCTGTCCGCACAGAGCCCGACGCGGGGCTCGAACTCACGGACCGTGAGATCATGACCTGAGCCGAAGTCGGACGCTTAACCGACCAAGCCACCCAGGCGCCCCTCTTGGTGGATGTTTAGATCGTCTCCAATGATTTTGCAGTGACTCGAGAATATGTATTTATATGCATTAATACTAATATAGAGTACACGAACACGCTCTCTCTATTATAACATGTACCATGCATACACATATAATTTAACTATGATGTTAGAATAAATTATCTTAGGATAAATTCTTAGAACTGGAATTCCTAGGTCAAAGCATCTACATCTACAACATTTTTTGGCATATAAGATAGCCACTGTTTTACTTCTGTATTTATTTATATGTATATGTATTTATGAATTTGTTTATGTATTTATTTGGACAGTTCTGTATCTTTTTTAAGCTCTGACGTACGTTCCAGTGAGTTAACCCACAGTGTAGTGTTAGTTTCAGGCGCACAATATAGTGATTCAACATCTCCATACAACACCCGGTGCTCATCTCGGACAGGTGCGGCCCTTAACCCCCCATCACTTCTTTCACTCCTCCCCCACCCACCTCCCCTCGGGTTACCGTCGGTTTGTTCTCTATAGTTAAGAATCTGTCTCTTGGTTTCTCTCTCTCTCTCTCTCTCTCTTTTCCCTTTGCTCTTTTGTTTTGTTTCTTAAATTCCACACAGGAGTGAAATCACACGGTACTGGCCTTTCTCTGCTGGACTCATTCCACTTAGCATAGTACCCTCTAGCTGCATCCGACTCACTGCAAATCACCCAGCCACTGTTTTAATGCCTGGACGAGGAGTGTTTTGTTTCAGAAGCACCTTCTCCTGAATCAGATCCTGACAAAGCCCCAAACCTGCTACTGTCACCTTCACAGCATCAAACAAACCCATAAGGTCATCTCTTCTCCACTGTGCTATCTGTCACTCTCCAGAATAGTGTGAACATTCCCTGGACCCACTTGCTGAAAGTCCTTCCGTCTGATGAGTCTGCGGTGACGACTCAAGTCCTGACGCTGATGCAGCCTCTAAGTATCACACATTCGGAAGGGAGACCAAGGACCTGCGGACAGCACTATCTCGTTGCTCTGCATCGGCTCTGCCACTTTTGAGTCTGTCTGCCCTCGGGGCAGTGACTTCGCCTCTTCGTGCCTCAGTTCCTTTTTTTTTTTTTACATTTATTCATTTTTGAAAGGCAGAGAGAGACAGAGTGCGAATGGGGGAGGGGCAGAGAGAGAGGGAGACACAGAATCCGAAGCAGGCTCCAGGCTCCGAGCAGTCAGCACAGAGCCCGACGCGGGGCTCGAACTCACAGACCGTGAGATCATGACCTGAGCCGAAGTCGGACGCTTAACCAACTGAGCCACCCGGGCGCCCCATCTTTGTGCCTCAGTTTCTTAAGGACTCATGTTTCCTCCCCCAGGAGGCTTCCCGGACCTTGCTTCTCTGAGTGAGAGGCCTTCCTTTGGTTCTCACATTCCATACTTCACCCAGCACAACACTGAGCACACAGTTCAATGGCTGCCTGCCCTTCCCCAAACCTAGACGGGCAAAGCAGGAACGGTGCATACCAGTATGGGCAGCTTCTCATGTACCGTTCATCTCGGAAGGTAATTACTGAGTGCCTACTTTGTTCCAGGTTCTAGGCATAGATACCTCTTTACTGGGGACATAGTAGAGAATACAACAGCTGAAGTCCCTGCTCTCATGTGACATGTATTCTAATTGGGAGGGGGGCAGACCAATGGCCGAAGAGGTCAATCAGCAGTCCAGCAGATATGGTAACTACTCTGGAGAAAAACTAGGACAGAGTAAGGGGAAAGGAATGCCAGAGGCTGGGGGGTGGGAGTAGGGAAGGCTTTGAGCTTAGGTAGGGTGGGGTCAGAGAAGGTGTCCCTGGACAGTTGCCACATGATGGTGCCTACCATTGGGAAAGGTCACTCTCACTCTCTGGAGGGGACTCCACTCCTTTCATCAGTTTATATTTTGTTCAATAAAAGGGATCTGTTGCTAAAGGTAATACGAATGACAAATAAAAAATAAATACAGACGAAATTTTTTTTTAGAAAAGATTTTTTAAGTATTTTTTCTACTGTAAACAGCTCTGTGAAAGGCACTAAATAAAGTGACTTTGTGACTAGCCTAAGTCCTCAAAGAACAAAAGCTTCCCAAAGGAAACTTTAAGTGTTTCAAGCTCTCAGTGTTGAGGGAACTCCTACACACACACACACACACACACACACACACACACACACGTCTAAACTCAGCAGCAAAGTGGCAGGGCCCATAATAGAAGCCTGGTCCGCAGCCTGGAAGAGCCCACCTCTCTCCACTCCAGCTGAGACAGAAGAGAGACCAGCAGGCTGCCGCGTCCTATGAATTCCAATGTGACACAGCCCCGAGGGCACAGGTGCTGCTTTGTCCCCGCGACTGTGCTGTGTGTCTGGACACCTCGGACAGGCTGCACTGACCATCATCTAGAGTGGCTTTCACCACTCAGGCCTCTGGTATTCCAAGCGGTGACTTTTCTTTTTTTTTTTAAGCCGAAGGCATTTTCATTGAGATTTCTTCTCAAAAACGAGGCCATTCTCACAGCCGCTGCACGGTGAGTGTTTTTTCGGGGTGCACCTGGGAAGGACTGCCCCTGCATCAGATCGCTGTCCAGTTCTGCCTTCTGCTCCTCGCTTGCCTTTTCTCTTTTTTCTCCTGCCTGCTCCCTGCTTCCGGCTGCCAGCAAGTCAGATAATTAAATGCCAAAGCAGTGACACTTGGCATTTCAATGAGCGCTCTGTATTTACTACAGGATCCCTCTCCACAGCCCTCCTGCTCAGCGTGTGTGCGGGCTCCCTGCTGTCCTGCCCCCATGGAGGGCCCCTCTGGTGCACAGCCGGACCCACTGAAGAGGGACGAACTCGGGCGGCAGCCCAGGACCGAAAGGGGGGGAGCGCGGCGCATTCCCCAGCTTCTCTCCTGAGTTTATGTCCTCAATGCAATGAAACAAGCATTTGTTAAGTCCTTAGCCCTCTGGGCTCACCCTCTGCTGGGATCCTTTTGAAGTAGATTCTGCATGAAAGGGAAAAGAGCTTTAGGTCTGTCCACATCAACCAGGCGCTGCCAGGATACCGCCCTGCACATGACTGGGAGGTGATGTCACCTTTATAGCCCACCCAACCTTATATGAGACTTATTAGAACAGAAGTGGACACGACACGAAAGTCTGACTTCGGCTCCCAAGGCTGTGGTTTAGACCTTGGAAGAACTGCACTCAAAATCTGCTTCTTCGCCTGCAGGTATCATGTGCTCAGGCAGTAGCTCAGATATTGCTTCCTCCTGGAAGCCCTCCCGGACCCAGTGAGTCTGGGGTAAGTGCCCTCCTAGGTGCTCTGACACAGCTAGTACCTCACACAGCTCTAGGCCACAAGCTCTGAGGATAGGAACCGTGTCTCACTCACTGCCACGGCCAACAGTGCAAAGACCGGTGCCTGGAGTGTATCGATGGTGCAATCCAGAAGCCCAATTCAACTGCTTTGCAAGTCAGATGGAAAGGTACCTTTGAATCCCTTCACGCCATACAGAGCTCACTATGGTCCTAAAATCATCAATATGATTATTAAATTGGCAGATAGTTTTTATTCATTCATCGTCTCTTCAGATACTATGTATGTACTGAGTACCTACTGTTTTCCGAGCTCTATCCAAAAGACTTGCTACTCAAATATTCTCTTATTTCCTCCTCTAAGAGCCTCTGTTTTTCCCATTCAAGAAGGCAACGCATGGGCCACCTTCAAGAAAGTTGCTCACAAGTGCCTTAGGGGAAGTTTTCTTAATTTTTTTAATGTTTATTTATTTTTTAGAAAGAGAGAGAGAGAGAGAGAGAGAGAGATTGTGTGTGTGTGTGTGTGTGTGTGTGCGCGCACACGCGTGTGCGTGCGGGGAAGGGGCAGAGAGAGAGGGAGACACAGAATCCGAAGCAGCTCCAGGCTCTGAGCTGTCAGCACAGAGCCCGACGCGGGGCTCAAACTCAAGAACTGCGAGATCATGGCCTGAGTCGAGGTCGGACGCTGACCCGAAAGAGCCACCCAGGCACCCCTCAGGGAAATTTTCAGTCAATGCCCACATTAGTCTGAGTCTGAGGCAGGAAGCAACACATCACTGTTTATACCGTGGGTGCCTTTTAGCTCAGACGGCATCTACTAGGTGCTCAATGAGCATTTGTGGGAAAGTGAACAAACGAGTAACCCAAACACGCAAGCTGCTACTGCATTCAGAAATCTGTGGGCAAAATCGGTAACTAATATGCAAGGAGACTATGAAATCCTTGAGTGGTACCTTTTCCACATCTGTCTCACTTCCTGTGAACGTAGTCAAGATGGAGTAAGAGAGGCCAGATTTACCCTGACCCGAAACACACACACCCGCCCCCAGACAAAATACAGAGAATAATCCTTTTCACGATATGGACACCAGGCAGTAAGAAACAGGGGTCCCCGAGACAAAGAACAAGCAGGCTGGGGCCTATCGCCCCAGCTTACCGCCTCGAGAAAATTCCCAGGTGGCAGCACAAGGGAGAAGGACTCAGGAAGAAGGCACAGACTCCCTAGATTGCGAAAATCGAGCAAGGGGATACCAAGGCAGCTAGAGTTTACAGGACTGAGTAGAGACGCCCACAGAGAACAATCCAGAAAGAGAAGACGTGCAGAGGGTCCCGTCAAGCATTCTTCAGAGAACTAATAAGGAAGCACGTGAATAAACTCCCTGGGTGCGAGGGACACACCGAAGGACTAGAGAGAACAGAGCGGAGCACTCAGAGACGGCTCCTGGCAGTTCTACCAACCAGAATGGAGGAGCTCACGAGTCCACCGGGCATGGGGTGGATGGCTCAGGAGGGTTGTGACTCCGGGGTGGGGGATAGTTAGCTGCAGACTGACCACTGCTCACAAAGCAAGACCTGAAGGGTCAGGCTGTGTTTAGGTGGCTGAACTCTACCCCAGAGCAAAGCTGAAGAATATTCACAGGAATGCAAAAGTAGGAAGCGCCCAACAAGACAGAAGTCACACCATGTGGCCGCGCTGTGTGGCATCCAACAACTACCAGGCATCCAAAGGATCAGGAAAACGTGAGCCACGGGGTGAAAACAAAAATCAACCTGGTTTTGACGGACTGATGACTGACAAAGATGTTAGAGTCAGCAGGCGAAACCATTCCAGTAGCTGTTACTCCCTACATTCAGAGAGTAAGAAGGGACATGAAGATACCGCAAAGATCAAACTTCTCGAGATGAAAACTTCACTGTCTGCTAAGAAAATCACTGGAAGGGACGAAGAGCAGATCCGACATCGCAGAAGGAAAAGATCAGTGAGGTTGAAGACAGAATGACAGAGAACATCCAAAATGAAACACAGAGAGAAAAGAGAAGTTTTGAAGAAAGAGGAGAGTTTTTGATTGGATGACAGTGTGTCTGGCTTCAAAGTCCCGTCACACTGCTTCCTGCCGCACGTGACCAGTAACACCCCAACTACTGAGTCCGACTGCCTAGCTGAGGTGGTGACTCAGGGTCCTGTTCACCGTCAAGCCCTAAAAGGGGGAAAAAATGGGTGGGAGTGTATACATGCACAAATATCGGATCTGGACTGAAATGTGTGAATAGGTGGGGGTAAAACACTCAATCCTACTTGTGCTGGTTATGGCTAAAGTGACCGGGGCAGAGAGCTGCTTTAAAAGATTTGTTTTTAAAGTTTACTTATGGATTTTGAGAAAGACAGAGAGAACGAGCAGGGGAGGGGAAGAGGGGCAGAGAGAATCCCAAACAGGATCCACACTCAGTGCGAAGCAGACGCAGGGCTCGATCTCATGAATCATGAGATCGTGACCTGAGCTGAAATCCAGAGTCGGATGCTTAACCGACTGAGCCACCCAGGCGCCCCCACAGAGAGCTGCTTTTACACAATAAATTCCCGTAAAAACCCAACAAGTTCCGAATTTACTCTTCACACATTAGTATGGCCCAAAGGCATCTGAAAAAACCAGCATCTAATTAAAAAGAAAATAAAGTTTTTACTACGCCCCACTACCCCACACATAAAATTCTTTTCCCATGAAAATGGCTTACTTAACATGGCAGTTAGCTCAACTACCTTTTTTTTTTTTTTTTCCCCTTAAAGGAAAACAGGCTTTGCTTCCTGTCTCCTTTCATGTGGTAGGTTCTCGGGGCCCAGGGTGTGGACCTAGCATCTGGGTCATCCCAGCTGCTGGCGCTGGACATTTGGCATGAACTCAATCACCAGTAATTCATTTAATCGCTCAACCAAAAGATAGCACAGAATCACCAAGTCACAAAATCCTGTGGCTGGAAGTAACAGATCATCAGTCCATTTATCATTTCTAGTTGCCCAGTATTTACGCTCCCTTCCTAACTCGCCCACTGTCTTCTGGGAGAATTGGTCCTTCGTGAGTGTGAGGTATAGAATGAAGACAAGGGTCAATCCGGGAGCTGGCTGTCCACTACAGAAACCACAGGGGTTCCAGCCAGGGGTTGGGCATGTTATCGACTCAGAGTTGGGCTAATACTGGATATATGTCCTCTGGGTACTGCATTTTGAGTACGTGATTCAATTGTTAAAGAACTGGTTGAAGACTGTCCTAAAGAAAGTGTGCTGACCAACATTAGGACTCATTCACAAACTCTGAGAGGTGCTTTGGATTCCATTCAATCCCATGCATGGTCCTCAGGCCTCTTATAGATCCTGCGAGTGCCCCGCTATCTGCCTTTGTTTGCTCACCTTTAAACTAGGGTTAATAATAGTTCCTACCTCAAAAGTGCTTAGGACAGTATCTAACACACAGTAAACAATAAATGTAGCAACAAGAAGTAATATTTTAGTATTATTATGGATTATTTTACAGCTATTGAGTGGGAGAAATATACCTACCATGTGAGTTTATTTGGGATCACATTAAGATGTCACTAACCATATAGTGACATATACCAATTTACATGGTACTCATCGTTAAGTTAAGGAAACTTGTTCTTACACTCCATGCATGGGATTCAGAGGATCCACGGATCCCCTGAGATGCCATGCAAAGCTGTGTGAGTGTGTGTGTGCTTGTATGCCTCTATATTTCGATCTGGGGAGGGAGGAGTGGTCTAGCGCCTTCTCAGAGTCTTATCGCCATCCATACCCCCAAAGGACACGCACCATTGTTTTAGAGCTTCTGGAGAGAGATATAAGGTCCCTTTGACCTTGCCTAGTGTCCTTGCAAACTTCTGGGACAGGGCTTACGATGGTAACAGTCACTGGAGCTGCTCACAGCCAATTCCTTGAGCTTGCCCAACATTACAAGAGCTTGCAAGATACCCAGCCTGGGGGCTGGCCTAAGAGGCTGGCGATTCAACCGAGGGCCTGTTGGCAGAGGGAGGTAGCCTGCTCTGATTACAGCTTGCATCGCCAGCTGGAAAGGGGAGGGGACCACACTGGAAGTGACCACTTTGGGGCTGTCTGGAGAAAAAATGGCGAGAAGCTGCATTTCTAGTATAGCGAAGGCTCCAAAATTATTTCTGGATTGATTAAAGCCCTGCTGGTGTGTAAGGATGTGACGATAACTTCACTACTAGAATAACGTGAGATGGGGTAGGGCAGGAGAAGGTGGGCGAGAAGGAGGCCTTCCTTGCATCGGTATAGGTTTCAAAGGGAGGGATGTTTAGGAAGGTTTTAAAGAAGCTATCTCTTTTGTACATGGTACCACAGGAATTTGAGAATAGAGATCAGGGCTTTGCTTAGTCAAGGGCTCATCCATTCTCTGTACCTCAGTTTCTTCACCTGTCAAGTGACGCGGCTGTGACAAATAAGCTCTTGTGGTCCCTTCAGCTCTATCAGTTTGAAAATTAGTGGGAAAAAGACAGTGTTATACATACAAAGGCCGAACATTTTACTCAGTGTCAATCACAAACCATCCAGCCCTAACTTATCACAAATCTAAAGCAACAGCATCCAAATTAATGTGTTTTCACAGCATGAAAAACCGTCAGCGTCGGTCCATGCCCCGACCACAGTTCTACCAACCGAGCAGCATGCCGGACCTCCGCCTCCAAAGGGCACCAAAATCGGAGTTTTCAAAAATGACAGGGAAGGAGAAAATGGAGGTCAGAGGAAAACAGATCTAAAACGATCCCCAACTAGAGGCGAGAAAAAGCTGAGAAAATTAAAATTCCACTTGTAAATAAAACGAGGCCATTTCCTTATGAGAATAATGTCTGCAAGTTTTAAAGTAATTTAACTTGAAATTCATTTCCCTTCTTAATTAAAAACCCAGAGTATGTCACATGTAATTTTAAAATGCAAAGTGGATGAAGAATGCAAGCGGGGGAAGAAGGAGAACAGATTCTCTTTCGGGGAATGACCGATAACCTAACTTCTGCCCCCTGAAGTTGGCCATCTTGTCTATGGGGACGGGGGAAGGCTAGCTTTGGAGGTGTGTAGAGTTATATGCTCCACATGGGGCCTTGAAACCGCCCAAGATCTGAGCCACATATGAAGTCCAAGTGTTTTTCTAAGACCTTCCTAGAGAAATCAGCCCTTTGGAGCAAGTTTAGAAACCAGTCCTTGACTTGATGCCCAATCCATTGATTTCATCTGCTGGTTTCTCCTTGGTCTCACATGAACCTGTGGGCCATTCTGAGTGCACACACACCCCACAACTACACTCCCAGTCTGGGATAACTAAAGAACAAACAAACAGCAAAATACAATTAAAGTTTCATTAAATAGTTAAAGGCCCTCTTGACTAAATCAATCAGTAAATAATTTTATGCTTCTGTTGCTAAGACACAGTGAACGACAGAGGCCATTAAGGCATACAAAAATGCATACAACACAGTCCCTGCCTTTGAGAGTTTACAACCCAACAGAGCAGGTAAGAGAGAGAACTCAGAGACTGTGAAAAGCAGTCGTGAGGGCCAGAGGGGTTGAGAGGCGGGCCTGGTTCTCGGTGGAGAAACACCCCAATGGTGGAATACTGAGGTTGATGGCCAACTGGTGATGTGCTCAAGGGAGAAAGTGAGGGAAGGGCCCTCCCGATGTTCTCTACTGCTGGGAACTAAGGAAAGGGTGTGGTCGCTAATGAGGTGAGGGGATACAAGGAAGGGAGACAGACATGCAACCAGGAGACAGGGGCTCTGCTTGGGACCTTCTGTTTCCCGCAGGCCCATGAGAAAACCAAGAAAGGTTTCCATGGGGGCGGTGGGTAGAGGGCTGGAGACGGTGGGCCTGGGCGGACTGCCTAGCTTCTCAGGCACAACTTTTTCCGCACAGCGGAGATGATATCAATACCTTAAACAATTGCTCTGAACCAAGGATCAAGAAATCGTACGAGTAGCGTGGTTGGCATAGAATAACAAACTTGAAATAAAACCTTTCATCATCGGCTCTGGAGCTCAGGAGAAAGGTCTCAGATTCTAGGTCTGATGACCTAGACCTCCCCTGGTGCCCTGCTCTGTGCGGGCCTCCTGCAGGGAGCGTGCTGCCTCTCCCCTATTTGCTTCCCTTGCTGATGAAGGCTCTGACCATGAGCACTCCCAAGGACCTCCTCACTCACTCCCACCTCCTTCCCCCACTGCCACACAAGGCCCGAGGTTTCTAGCAACTCCCACCTCGGCTCTGACATAGTGCTTACTGACTCTGGTTTCTCACCTGCCACCAGAATTCTCTGAAAAGCCAATGTGATTCTCTCCTTTTCCTACTTATAAAGCCCACAGGTTTCTTCGCTGCTTTCAGGAGAAAGGCTGTCCCATCATCCCCCTGACCCACCCCTCCCGGCCGCGACCTCCCCTGTAGGCATCCCTAACCTTGAGGTGTTTCCTCAAGGGGGATGCCGCGCACCGTTCCCTCTGTACACACTGTTCCCTTCGCAGAGAAAACTCCCGTGTCCGCCTCTGAGCTCTGGGCGTGACCTGGGTATCCCGCAAGATACAGCTCCAATGTCACCCTCTGCAGCAAAGCGCCTCCTCTTTTCCTCACTGAGACAGTCCCTCCCTCCTCATTTCAGGTCTCATACGGGGTCTGGTTGGAGGGCTAGCCCTCTTAGGAGCAATGATGCTCTATCTGGTTTCACGCACTCCCTAAGAAAAGCCCAAAGAAGGCCCCCCCCTCTGCTGAACGGAAGGTCTGAGACCCCCAAAATGCTGCTGCGTGAAGACACTCCCCTCTGCACAGAGAAAACCAGGATGAGGCTTACAGATGAGCTAGAGGCGATTTGTGATTTTTTTTTTTTCTGTCAAGAGCCCGACAGCACTTTTTACCCGGAGCTTTCCTATGAGGAACTGTGCCCCAAATCAAATCGCCTTGATTGTTCCTGGGAGCTGATGCAAGTTAGTCAACGGGTGGGATTTCACTTGACCGGACTCCCCAGCCCAATTAGCTGCACAGCCAAGGGTCGGTCTGCACCGATCTTTTCTTCACGGTCTTCCATTTTCATATCGTATCTGAGGTTTCAAATATTCAAATGTGAATAATGCCGTTCTTCGGCAGCAAGGTATGCCTTCCCTCTTATGCCCAGAAAGAACATGGAACATGTTCTGGAACATGCAGCATCCCGATAACACTGAGCATCCCCGCGCTCCTGAGGGTTAGAACGGACACGCTGTTCTCGAGCACAAATTCTTCCTTGTGCCCTGTCTTCAGCTCCCCACCTGCCACTGCCTCCTCCTTTACCCACCATTCCCCATCAGCAGGAAATGAAATGGAAGAAGGAAGAGGGAGACCTTGACCCCCCCAGATGGGGGATGGGAACTCAAGCCGCCTCCCCTTCCCCCGGTAACAACCTGCTGTTGGGGGTGTATCGAGAGTCTAAAAAAAATGGCCTGCCATCATCATCGTTCAAAAAACACAAACGAGACCGCAGAATTAAGCTTCTCAGTCGGTTACCAACATCCAGTGCCAAGGTCTAGAGCTTTATATATGGCACCAGCTGGCCCAGAGAAGTACCTCCGGACTCCAGGGCTTCTGGGGACGCTGTGCCAACGGTGAGCCAACGGGCACAGCCTCCGTCCCAGGTCACCCTGCTCTGCGGAGATGGGGGCCACAGGACATCTGGCATCAGTGCTGCCACAGCCGGCGACGAATGGGAGATGCTTCTGGGGAGCAGGCTGCGCGAAAGATGCTGCTCGACAAGTTGACGTTAAAAAAAAAAGGGCTATAAATATGCCATGGGTTCCCAGTGCTGGAAAATTCTTCCTGACGGAGTATGGTGTTTCTCACTGATGTGGAGGAAAAGTACTTCAGACTCGCATCAGGCCAGCTGGATCCGGATGCCTCTCTCAGAGGAACTCCTGGGTAGAAGCCCCCCTCCCCTCAAACAGCCTCCAAGCCCCCTGTTACTTTTCTTGTATGACTCTCAGCCCAGTTTAGGTAAATAACGGCGTATCATTAGTTTCTGTCGTGGGGCTGTGAGCACCAGGGACAGAGGTCCTACCATCCCCAGCTATTAGCGGGGCCCCTCCAGACAGCAGGCATTCAATAACTATCTGTGGGCTCCAAGTTTCTGCAAAATAGCCTTCTATCCATCGAGCTCCTACTACCTCTGTCCTTATCTGCTGTCTGTCCTGCCCCGTGGATGGAGTATCATGAGCTCTAGGCAAGGCACCATTGCTGGTCCCAAGGTTGAGAAGGACAATGCGGACACTCGCTTTGCTGGCACGTTGAATACGGAATCAGCAGAGTTGGTGACACCAGAGACACCATACTCCAAGTATACCCGCCTTCACAGGAAGAGCAGTGATTGGCATTAGGGAGGCACGGCCATTACTCCCAATGAATGTACGATTTAGTAAGATAGATAAATCTGAGAAATTATGTCAAGAGTAAATATGGCCACACGCAGAAGGTGCTTCCGTGATGCAGAAAGAGGGACTATCTCAAGGAAATGGAGATAGGAGAGATGTGAAAATTACTGGTGCAGGTGTTACCTGGCTTAAGGTGATTTCACATTAGGAATTTTCATGCTTTAAAAAGGGATCGAAATTGATTCTGGTGAGTAGGGTACAATCCCGTTACTAATCATAAATCTCCATCAGTACTTACACCCAACTTTGCTCATTCTCTCCAGGGCCTCTAGAGAGTAGGGAGAAGAGGCCACATTAACATGGTGGGTCTTCTCCCTCATCAACAGAGAGGCCCTTCGGAGGCAGGAACGTGGTATCACAGCCATGGGGACAGGGCCCCAGTTAGTCAATACCTGGTGGGCACCTGCCACCGGGCACGATGGAGTCAACGCTCGAGCCATCTTAAAGAAGAACGACCTCCTTCCTTTCCTCTGACAGCTTACGATGCCATTAAGGAGACAAAATTACAGCATAGGAAACATGGAGAAAAGAGGTAAATGTTAAGAACCAGGGGATTTTAAGGTTAAGGCAGTAAGACATTAAGAGAAGGGAGAGGACAGGAAATCAGAGGGGTCATGGAGGAGTCAGGATTGAGGAGGCCTCAAACAATTTGTTAGGACAGGGGACCGGGGAGAAAGTTCACGGCCACTGGGAAGCGGAGCCCTAGGGAAGGCGGGGGCTGGGCAGGTGTTGGGAGTGTGCACCTAGGGGGAGCGGAGGGTGAGAGGGGACCTACAGCCACAGAGGAACAGGACACATGAGCTGATGAGAACACAGGAAGCTGAATCCCTAGACCAGAGCAAACCTGCGGGATCCCACACAGGGAAAAGAGGCCTTCTCTGGAATTATCTCTGGGAGGAAGTCCTCTCTTTGTGTCCCCCAGGCCTTCACTTTTATCCACACTTGAACGAAAAAGATTACAACGCGAGTGGTTCAAGGCGACACCTGGAACCCTACACACAGTAAATGTGTCGGGGGAGGGGGCCAGTGGCTGGGGTCAGAGTCCCTTGCTAGGGGACCGGGAAGGGGCACATGAAAGCAATGGCACTGGCTAACTGGAGCAAGGAAAGAGCAACAGGCACCGAATCAGGTAAAACGCAAGGAGATGAGGGGCAAGGAATCAAGTCAGACTCTGGAGACCTCGTGCTTGCTTCACCCAGGCTCACCTTCCGGTGGCTGAGACACAGCGGAGCGAAGCCGGGGGGACCTTTGTCCTGCTTGCCGGGGGGTGGGGGGGGAAGCTCTGCTTCCCAAGATGCATGAAGGACAGCTTGTCCATCCTAGGGCTGGTCTGGAGTCATATCACTTGGCAATTTGTCAGTTTAGGAGCCTATCTACTACTCTGAATATCAGGAAGTATGTGGAAACTGACCTTACGTGCTGTTTCAATAAGACACAGCTTATTAACAGTTAATTCTAATAGTTACACGGAGCGCTTTTGTGGGGAGGGCCTGACTCTTTCTTGGGGTGTGAACACAGCACTGCTCCACAGGTGGCATGATGCGAACATTCAAGGCTGTCCATGGCTCCTTGATGACTTGATAAAGTTGGTGTGTTTTCCCAAGACTTCGAACAAATAAGGAATTCAAAACTCATGGGCTGAATGGCTGAGCTCAGGGACAGACGGATGGAGGCTAGGACATCCCGCATAAGCTAATCCTTGTCATGAGACATCTTCTATCCCAACACTCTACCAGGCGGGCCCAGAAGACTACAACCTGTCCAACGGGACGGCCAACCGCCCGCCAGCAAATTTCTTTCCCAGAAGGACATTCAAAGCCCTGAGAGATATGGCGAAAGTGTCTAGAGAGCTCTGGCAGGCTCTGGGCTCTGTATGTCTACTACAGAGGGAGGAATCCTCAGACAGCTTTATTCTTACTCCACCTGCATAGTGACTGCTTATACTTCAAAAATAAAGTCCCGCATTGGCCTGTCTGATTTTATTATTATGCCTCTTAGAATGGCGCATTTCAATTCTTTTGTTGTTTCCAGGCAGTGCTACCGTATTTACTTGCTAATGTAGAGAAAAGAAAAGAACGTGACATTCCAAAAGGTACTCTTTCCCAGGATTCTGCCCTTCCTCTACCAGCATGGGGTTCCTTTGACTTCAGTTTTTCGCCTACACAGCTGCACAAATTAAAAAAGAAATCATGTGACAACAATGTCTCTTTTTTACCCCCCTCCTTCATAGTAAACCCCTATCCCAGGTGCTCTGAGCACGGAGACTCCAACTCCCCACCGAGGTCCCCCAACCCCAGTCAAGTCCCGCTTACTCGTGCCAGGCTCTGCACGCTTGTTATGGTTCTAGCCATTCCGACTACAAAGGTCAGATGTCTGGCTACACGACCGCAGCGTTTGTGCGTCTGACTGCACTCCTGTTTAACAAGTGGTCACTGACAGAAAACAAAGAAGTTTCTCTCTCGCTCTCTCTTTTTTTTTCTTTTCCTTCTGGATAAAAGCTGGGGCCCTCTATGGACACAGGAAAAGATGCTCCATAAATTTCCTACCCAAGTAAGTGCAAACCAATAAATATATGAGATTCTTTTAGGTTCTGGTCAGTCAAGAAAAACCAACCCTGAAGATGATAATCTATATCCGCTGACCTATTTAGCCCATGGATAGTTTCAAACTCTTTTCTTTACCAACACTTTTCTCAGAAACAGAAAAAACAAACAAATAATAATTGGCTTGCATCTTGAATTCCTTTATTGCCCCTGTCATCTACAGAAGCCTTCAGGCAGCTAGCCAGAAAGAAGGTAGGACAGTCAAGGCCTAGGTCACTGCGGGGGTCACTGGCTCTCAACTATGAGCAGAAACGACACAAAAGCCAACCTTGCCTGAATTAGAAGAAATCAGAGTCAAAATCAAGGTGAATGGCCATGACTGAGGCCCCCTTGGCTAGTAAACAACATTCTCTCATCCTTGGTACAGTCCCTTTACACGGAGTGTCATTTACAAGGCAAAATTTTCACCGTGTCCGTCAAAACTAGGTACGATTTTTCCGTCAGAAAGGAGATTCCACAATTTTAGGATTTGTTAATTGCAAGGTGCTGGTTCCTGGTGTGTGGATATTTGAGGCCAGAAGGTAGACCTGTGTTTTTCTCTAGAACACAGCTAGTGTGGACAGAGAGCAGCTACCACTAGGTCCATTGATTTTTTTTTTTTTTTTTTAATGAAGTGGGTCATCCAGCAATAGCAAGGGATCTTTCAAGTAATAAAACATTTTGGCAAAGAGAGCAAGGTTCGCTTTCCTGAAAGAAAGCCACACTTGCTCTGGAAAAGTAAGGGATTGTTGATATGCAACCCCCAAGAGAAGCAGAGGTCATCTGTGTTACGGATTTTAAGTACAAACGCAAACCACTGAGTGCTGCAACAATCTAGCTCCATAAAAATTCTTTCTTCATGTCCCCTAGTAGTTTTTGCCATTGCCAATTTAAATGAAAACTTTATAACGTTACTAAACTATAAACTGCATAATGTGTTCTACCCACATCAATTATAAATTCATTTGCAGAGAAAAAGAAGAGAAATAAACCAGTCACGATAATTAAAATAAATTAAGTGAGGAGCTGTCAAGAATGACTTTCCTGAAGGAAAACAAAGTCTTCTTTTAGTTAAATTACAGAATGATTTATAGAAGATTAAAACCACCAAACAGATTCTCAATACCTGGGAGCCACGGGGCCCACTGAGCAGGGTGTTCTGCATTTCTACAGCACGGGCCGTGCTCCACCCGACAAGAGACTGCCTTTGGCCAGTACCTCGTGTGAGCAGACAGGGCTCCCTGGGCTGGTTCCGCAGTCCAGGACGCCCAGGAGCCTGCGGAGGCTGGGAAATGGAGGCTAAGGGTGTTGCTGAAGATGGTCTGCTCCGGGCCTTTGATGGTTGCACGAATCAAACTTTAAACATGGACTGAAGCAAGGGGCGCCTGGGTGGCTCAGTCGGTTAAGCGTCTGACTTTGGCTCAGGTCATGATCTCATGGTTCGTGGGTTTGAGCCCCAAGTCAGGCTCTGTGCTGACAGCTCAGAGCCTGGAACCTGCTTCGGGTTCTGTGTGTGGCTCTCTCTCTGCCCCTCCCCCACTTGTGCTTTGTCTCTCTCTCTAAAATAAACGTTAAGAAATTAAATATGTACTGAAGCTTCCTTGTGTGATAATAAACGATTCACACAATTCCAGCACCACCTCCGTTCCCCACCTCTATTCTGATCTCTCAAGCAGATTTACTGCAAACTCATGTATAATTAGGAATATCATACTATTAATCCACCATCTGATTTTTCATCCCCAGGGCCATATGTACCACTGAGTCTCCAATTAATGTAAGCTATTCCTCAAAGCTAGCTATATTTTGAGGCAGAGGGCTGGTGTCCCGATAAAATGTGAGTAAAGTCTCGAGATCAGGCCCAACGTTCAGTAAAATGTGGTAACTGGTAAACAAGGTAATGCCACTTGCATAGACCAGGAGGGAGCTTCAAATTGGTAGGTCACTTGTTCACATGAGGTCACCCAAGTGAATAGGCCATTTAACTCACTCCAGCTGCACTGTGGCCTGGAGAGGGGAACAGAGATGATAGGAGGGTGTGGGGTAAGCAAATAGGACCAGATCCAGCAACACAAATACAATCAAAAGCACAGGGGTCTAGGTTAGCAGATTATCACAAATCAACCTGGCTCTGGTCCTATACGCCTAATGCCACTTACTCGACCTAACATAACCACTGACTTCCTTGGAACTTTTGCCCCAAGAAGGGAAGACAGCACGAGGCCCAGAAATGCCCAAAGAATTTAATACCAGCAATTTATAAAAAGGGACAATAAAAGAAAAATCTTTAGGAAGGAGACTGTTTATACACTTTAAACTAGATACTTGTGTAGGCAAATGGAACCAGTAAGAGCGGTCCACATACAGCCTGTGACCCAATCTGGGAAAGTTCTTTGTTCCTATGCGTCTGACACTCTCCTCCTAAAGCTGGGAAAATGGACAGGGGAAACCAACCACACTCTTCCCCCACTGAGAGATGTCCAGTGGGGAAACCCCTTCGACCCCTCAGGCAGCACCAGCCACACCAGGGGCATCCCCAGCAGCACCAGATAAACCAACCCAACCAAAATAGCACCCCCGAAGGTCTGAAGAACCACAGCCTACTAAAGTAATCAAAGACCCATATGCTAAACCTAAATAGGGTGACTGCCTACTAAAATAAAATAAAAAAAAAAAAACTAAAATACAATCTGGAGTTTCCAAACATAAATGACAAAATATCCAGGATCTAATAGAAAATCACACATCAACCAAGAACCAAGAAAATCCCAACGCGAATGAAAAAGACAATCAACTAAAGCCAATACTAAAAAGAATCTGAGAAATCAGATGTTGGAATTTTATGAAAAGGACTTTAAAGCAGCTTTCATAAAAACACTTGAGTCAATTATAAATTTTCTTGAAATAAATGAAAAAATAAAAAATCTCAGGAAAGAAACAGAAGCTACAAAGAAGAATCGAATGGGAATTATAGAGCTGAAAAACAAAGTAACAGAAATTTTAAAACTCACTGGATAGAGTCGATCGTGGAGACCAGAGAGGACAGAACAAAAGAATTCACCCCATTTCAACAAAAAGGGAAAACATACTGAAAAACTAACCCACAGAGCCTCCAGGGCCTGCAGGGCAATAATAAAAGGCTAGCGTTCTCAACAGCAGAGTCTCAGAAGGAGAGAAGAAAGTGGGAATGGAAGAATGTATGAGGAAATTACGGCCAAGAACTTCCCAAATTTGGCGAAAGACACAAACCCACAGATCCAAAGAACTTAGTGGGTGCAGACAAGATGAACTCAGAAAAATCCACATGAAGAGACATGATGATTAAAATTTTAAAAATAAATTAAGAAATCTTAAAAGCAGCCAGACAGAAAGGCTATACTGATTACACATGAACATCAATTCAAACAAGAGTGGATTTTTTTTTTTTTTTTTTTGTCTGTAACCATGGAGGACAGAACCAAGTGGTTTCACGGGCTAAAAGGGAAAAGAACTGTCAACTGAGTGTCCTATATCCAGAGAAACTATCTTTCAGGAGTGAAGGGAAAATAAAAACACTCTCAGATGAAGGAAAACAAAGAATTTAATGCTAGCAAAGCCACCCTTAAAGATTAGCTGAAGAAATTTCTTCAAACAGAAAGGAGATGATTAAAGAATCCTGGGACATCAAGAAGACAAAAGATAAAAAGAAAAAAAAGAGAAATATTGTTACATACAACAGATTATCATTTACTCATGAGATTTCAATTAAGATTTGATGACTGAGACCAAAATTACAACATCATCTGATACTCAAGATGATGCTATTTAAAGGCAGGGAAGGTAGAAAGACTTCTAAGTGAGGTTTCCACACGTCACTCAAAACTTGCAGGAAAGGCACAGGCCCTAGAATAGCTAAAATTGTCTTAACGAAGAAGAACAGAGTGAGGAGAGTCACTTTCTTGGCTGTGAAGGGTCACTCAAGACAGTGAAATACTGATGACAGGACAGACGCACTGATCAACGGTGCAGAATGTAGAATCCAGAAATCAGCCCATACAAAATGTTCAATGGACAGTTAACAAAGGTGCAGAAACAACCCAGTAAAGGAAGGGCAGGCTTTTCAACAAATGGCGCTGGGGCACCATGGATAAATGGCTATCTATGGATGAAAATGAGTCTTGACCTAAGCCTCATACCTCACACAAAAATGAAGTCAAAATGGATCAAAGGTGTAAGTGTAAACCATAAAACTATAAAAATTTTAGAAAAAAAATAAGACAAAATCTTTGGTGTCTAGAATTAGACACAGAGGTCTTTCTTAGACTTCAATATCGAGAGCACAATCTGTAAAAAGAAATACTGATGAATCTTTCCTCATCACACTTAAAAACTTTTGCTCCGTGAAAGCCCATGGGAAGAAGATAGGAAAATAAAAGCTATGGTCAGAAAAAATGTTTGCCAACGTGTATGCATGGATTATGTGTATTTAAATAAAAAACTTGAAATTCATGGTAATAACACAAATAATCCAATTAGAAAATGGAAAAAGAGATGTACAGACATTTCACAGAAGAATATAGGGAGAGGACAAGAAAACACATGAAAATATTTCAATAGCATTAGCCATCAGGAAAATGCGAATTGAAACCAAGAGATATCACTACTTGCCTACCAAAATAGCTAGGAATAAAGAATAGTGACAACGCCAACTGCTGACAAGGATGTGGAGAATTTGGCACACTGATACACGCTTGTGGTATATCCACTATGGAAAACAGGTTGGTAGTTTCTTAAAAAACTAAACATAAGGGGCATCTGACTGGCTCGGTAAGTATAGCATCTGTCTGACTCTTGATCTTGGAGTCATGAATTCAAGCCCCTATTGGGTGTAGAGACCACTTACATTTTTTTTTAATTAACAGATGACCCAGAAATTGCAACAGTGGCTGTTTATCCGGAGAAACGAAAACTTCTATCCATACAAAAACCTACACAGAAAATGTTCATATACCACTGTTACTTGTAACAGCCCCAAACTGGATTCAGCCCAGATGTCCTTCACCAGATAAATGGTTAAACCAAGTATGGAATACTGTGAAATAAACATACGATGCAATATTACTCAACGATAAAAAAAGAATAAGATATTGACACAACAAATTGAATGAATTCTGAATTGAATGAATTGAATTTTCAGTGAATTAGGGTGCGTGAAAAAGGCCAATCCAAAGAGGTTACATATTGTGCATTTCCACTTCGGTTAACACTTGTGAACTGAAAAAATTTTAGCAATAGAGGACAGATTAATGGTTGCCAGAAAAGTTAAGGAAGGGGGCGGGGGAGGCAAGTGGGCATGGTTATGAAAAGGAAACAGAGATCCTTGTGGTGTGGGAAATCTTGATTGTAATGGTGACTACAATCTACCCAGGCAATACAACTGTACAGAATACACACACGTACACATGAGTGTATTTCTGTACTATTTCTTACAAGTGTATGTAAATCTACAATAATCTCAAACGTTTCAATTCTAAAAACCTGAATGGGGTCACCATTTGAAGGATGAGACCAGGTAGTATTTCTACTATAAAGCTAGTTATCAAGCATGGCATGTGACAACCTCGGCCAGGTGCACAGCATGGAAAGGGCCTTGGGTACACTACTTTTGTGGGTAGTTTTTCGTCAGTCAGCTCGTTGGCACTGAAAAGTCACTGTTTTATGAGAGAAAGAGGGCGGGCATGTTACATTCACATAGCATGAGAAGGCGTCACGAGGAAGAAAGATGTCAGTAAACACCCTATCAGTCTATTACCCATTACTGATACCAAGAGGTCTTAAATTTCAGAGCCCAGTGAGTGACACATATGTTTTCTTTACCAAAGGCTGATTGGCACCTGGCACAGTCCCTGACTCAGGACAGGCACTCAGTAGGGCTGACCAGAGAACAAAGAACAAATTCACACCTATCACAGAGTCACTAAAGAAAGGAATCCCTGCCAACTCGGAGTTTGCAATGTTCTAGCTCTGGAGGTCAAGTAGGGATCTCCTGGCCCACTGGCCATCCCCTAAGTCTGAGCTTTCGACTACATAGAAGAGTGAAAATAGCTTGATGAAGTGACCAAAGCCGTTCCTAAAGTCAAAATTAGTTTTCAAATGCCCAGCCATATCTATGTTTGATATTTAAAAATATGTTCAATTTCATACAAATTAGATTTCATACAAGTCCAAGAACAGAGCACACCCCCATTCCTTCAACAACAACAAAGTTCATCCCTTACAGTGTGCATGTCCCAAAATGTGAAAAAAGGAAAGATCTACCTCACGAAGGGGTTTTTCAAAGTATGCGATGCCCAAGTGAAACCATCTCATTTGGCAGGGAACCACACGGAGGTCTTTATGGAGAACGTGAAGGCTTTGGAACTTGACAAGAGTCTCCACGGTATCTCTACCCCGAGTGGCTCTCACGTACAAGTAGCTCCCAGCAGACCAGTGGAGGCGCCTGCTCCCACGACCACTTGTACGGACAGGGTGTTAACGGGGAGAAGTGGTACCTCGGACATCGTGTGACAGGAAGTGGTGTCGGCTCTTAGAACTTGGAAGGCATTTTATTGAGATGCCTTGGAGGTCAGTGTACCAACTGGGAGGTCAGTGGCCATCATGAGAATGGGCGTCCCTTTTACTTTTACTCTTTCCTTCCCCACAAAGCTTCTTAAAAGAAGACGCAAAAGAGTTTCGGTGGAAGGGACGGGGCTCAAATCTGTAGCACGATTAAGAACTGCAAAGGATGGCAGAAGTAGAACAAAGCGAATCATGTAATTAGACAACCTGGACATTAACAACTGAAGTTATGATTCCATCTGAAGGTTTAATATGCTGGGAACGCTTAGGAAAATTACACAAGTCCTGGGGTCTGATCACTCCACTTGGTATATATCTTCATCTGTCATACTCCACATGGTGGCAAATGCAATTACCAATACTTCCATGTTTGTTTTAATTTAATTACATTTTTGTATTTTAACTGAGGCTTAACTTGGGAACTGACAGTATTTTATTATTATACAGTTTGTCAACTTTAAGTGGGTTGCATTTTTTTAAATTATTTTTGAGAGAGAGACAGAGCATGAATGCGGGAGGAACAGAGAGAGAGGGAGACACAGAATCCAAGGCCAGGCTCCAGGCTCTGAGCTGTCAGCACAGAGCCTGATGTGGGGCTCGAACTCACGGACCGCAAAATCATGACCTGAGCCGAAGTCAGCCGCTTAACCAACCGAGCCACCCAGGCACCCCTAAGTGGGTTGAATTTTTAATTGAAATTTTATTGTATCTTAAGGCCAATTACTTTTAGAGGAACTGAGGCCAGATTTTATAGCACAAAGTCAGTGAGACAACAGGACTCCCCACTGAAAACCTTGCCTCAGGCCAGCTTTGCTGTTCACACCACAGCCCCAACTAAGTGATGTTAGAATGAGGACATTCAGAGGACAAGAACAGTGGCATTCGCTTTATTCTTATACGGTACCTAGGCTGATGCTTAGTATTAAGAAAAACAAACAAACAAACAAACATGTTTTCCAGAAGTAGTTTTGGAAGGGAAAAGTGACTTTTCTTTTCAGCTATTCAATATATAAAAGCATGGAACCAAAGAAGAGGGATTAGTGAAAATGAGTTGTCCATATATCTTAATGCTAGATGCTTAATGCCGGTTGCTTCTTTGAGAAAGGGGGCAACAAAGAAATGCTTTTCCTTGTTAAAGGTTCTGCTGAAAAGTGTTCAAAGCAAACTGCACTCACTGCTTTATGCACGGATAAACGATGGGAATCAGTGTCGGCTCTTAAAACTTGGAAGGAATTTTACTGAGATGCCTTGGAGGTCAGTGTAGCAACTGGGACGTCAGTAGCCATCATTACAATGGGCGTCCCTTTTACTTTTACTCTTTCGTTCCCCACAAAGCCTCTTGAAAGAAGACGCAAAAGAGCTCCAGCGGATGGACAGAGGTTCTGAACCCAAACCCTTCTCACCATAAAGGAAGGCATGTTCGTTTATGGGATAGAGTTGGTAAGATTTTCAACCCAGAAGCTCAAAATATTTTTCCCATTACCAAGGAGTAAATGGTATTTAAAGCTGGGTGATGGGCATGTGTATTATAATTCTTCTTTTTCCTTTCGATAATTTTTTTGTGAACTTCTATAATAAAAGTAGAAAAAAAAAGTTAACAGTGGATTTTCTGTCTTCGTCAAAGTATTCCTGGCCTCTAAGTATTATTCTAGTTTTAATTTGGCCAGTGTTAAACCAAAAGACCAGGCTGTGTGATATCCAATAATCTCTACTTTGACCAATCCTGATCAGGTCAAACACTTTTATCCCCTAGGAGGTGCCTTACAAAATTGTCTCTAGTTTAATTGGATGTGTGTGCAGATTTTCCACTTGGGAATAAAATGCTCAACAAATCCTCGCAAAGTGTTTTCCCTGTGTGTCATAGAGCCAACCGGCTAAGGCTCTCGGTAAGGCCGGCTGCCAGTGGAAACCATAGCTTTCCTGGCTTCACACGTGAGCCAGATGTTGGGGATTTTCTGAGCTGCAGAATCGTGGGGAAGGAGGTTTGTGCATGTCCTGTGTTCTCATTCCAGCTCTCAAACTTTCAGGATTTATGGCCAGTCAACAGTGTCACGAACTGGCCCGAAAATATCCCCAGAGGAAAGCCCACTGACAATGCACCTGACTCTGCCATGGCCCCATCCCATCTGCCAGATCAGGATCTCTTTGTACTGCTTCTTCCCCCAACTGCTCTGCAGAAATGCAGCAAGGCAGGTGCAATCTTTAATTTTCTGAAACCCGCAATTCAAAGCAATTCTGCTACAACTTAAAAAAAAAACAGTTTATTTCCTTCTAGCATTGTATGAAATTAATACTTGCCTATTCTAGACAATTTACAAATACATGAAATAAGAATGCATATGTGTTATTATAGGTATATGTAAAAATATCCCAGAATCTCACTATCCATGGAGAACCAACTTTGTTCTCGTTGATTTTCAAGGACAACTAAGGAATTCCTGGGACCACAATTAATGTCTACACTTGCCATCATCAGAATGTATGTTTGCAGAGGGATGCGAACATACATTTAAACACTTTTGTAAGCATTTTCCTTATTATTAAATATCCTTAAATAACTTTGATGGCTGCATAATTTCATCGAATGGTTACACCATAATTCATGTTCCTAGTCCGAGACCACCGGACATTCAATCTTTTTGTGTCTGTTATAAATAATTTGCTTGGAGACAAATGTATTTTGACAATGGAGAATCCAATTGAAAATGAACTGTTTTCTGAACAATCACGTTCACTCTATTTCAACCAGCCTTCTTAATGTTTATTTATTTTTGAGAGACAGTGAGAGAGAGAGAGAGAGAGGGAGAGAGAGAGACACACACACACACCATAAGTGGGGTAAGGACAGAGAGAGAGGGAGACACAGAATCTGAAGGAGGCTCCAGGCTCCGAGCTGTCAGCACAGAGCCCGATGTGGGGCTCGAACTCATGAACCGCGAGATCATGACCTGAGCCGAAGTCAGACACTTAACCGACTGAGCCACCCAGGTACCCCTCAACCAGCCTTCTTAGGAGCCGCCCTTCTCAAGCTCTAGTATGCATGAGAGTCAGCTGGAAGGTGTGGTCAAACACCAATCTCTGGGCCTCGAGGTGGATCTGAGAATCTCCTTTCTGACAAATCCTGTGGTGTGGACCTCGCCTTGAGAAGCACTGCTCCGGAGAAGCCCCCTGCTGCATTTAGGAAATGGACAGAAAGGGGCTTCTCACTGTGGGCTCATCTCTTTTTGACCCTCCCAGCGAGAAATGAAAAGCTGCTTCGGTTGACACCCCCCAGCGCGGTCCACGGCCTGGCATGTGCTCAGGTGCTCTCCTATGTTGAAAAATGTTTGGCAAATAAGTAATGCTGGCAGGAACCGTTCTGACACCTACACCTCAATTTGGGATTCATTTTTCTCGCTCCAGATTTGGCAAGTGTATCCCTTCCTTAAGGTTAGGCTGTGAAAATACACTCTGACTCACAGACCTAGTTTAAAATACCACAAAAAGTCATCAACGATTTCCACAACTAATGAGTCTTAAATACCTTCATTTTGAGTTGTTTTACGTGTGTTGCCTATGGGACGAGATCTAAGTATTTACACCGGAGTTGTGCATTATTGTGTGAATAAATCACGAGAACAAAAACTGTCTCCCTGTATCCAGCCTCTGCCTGATGTCCACTGATGATCAATCCTGCCATTTATGTTGTCTTCCTAAAAATCATTCCTTATCTACTGTTTATTTCTGTTCCCAGCAATATGGCAAATGAGATGTTCAGAGAACTTACCTCTGATGCGGCCCATCTAAAAATGCCGGTTAAAAATTTTTAAAGAGTTTTTTTTAATGCATGGCTGCCTTGGCAACAGAATAAGGGAATTCTTTAAAAGCCAGAAACACATACACACACACAAACGAAAAACCCCAGCAATCAAGGGTAAGCAAGAACTGGGGATATTCTACTAATCCCAGGCACCCTAGAGCTTGGCTTCTAAAAGGCCAGGTGGGAAAAACGACAAAGCATGGATCCAGATTTCCATTCGAGTTCAGAGAGAGACTCATTTATAAAGCAGGGGCTTCTGAATGGCAACACGGTCAGCAAATGAGTTGGGAAAACAATATGTGTAAATAAGCCTGACCTACAGAGTGAGACATCGGACACAGAGGTCTTACCTCTTGATAAAGAGAGAAAAAAAAAGGCTGCCTTACAAAATTCCTAATCCCAAAACCTGAATTTGGATCCAGAATTTACAGTATTTGAATGATCCCAAACACCCCAAAGCTGATCATTTTAACTGACTGATAGAGTCTCAGAGATTTTAGAAGTGACAAACATTCCCCAGAAGAATGCATTTTCGACCCAGGCCTGAAAGAATCCCCAAAGGTGAAGTTTTTAAAGAGTGTCAGCGCACAGTCAAAATTTACCACCAAGTGATAGTCAGTGGACACTACGCATGACAGAGCGAGACCTGAGAAGCCTGCCAGCTATAGAAGTATTGAAATGTCACATCTAGTAGGGTTTAAATATTTGAAGAAATAGAAGAGAAACAAAGAAAAAAAGGAAACAAGAAATTTTAAAAATTGAGTAAGCAGTTCTGAAAAATAAAAACTACTTCTGAAAATTAAACATGCAATCACTAAAAATAAAAATACAATTTATGAGGGGCGCCTGGGTGGCTGTCGGTTGAGCATCCGATTTCGGCTCAGGTCATGATCTCATGGTTCGTGAGTTCGAGCCCCACATCAGGCTCTGTGCTGACAGCTCGGAGCTTGGAGCCTGCTTCAGGTTCTGTGTATCCCTCTCTCTCTGCCCCTCCCTCACTTGCACTCGGTCTCTCTCTATCTCTCTCAAAAATAAATAAACATTAAAAAATTTTTAAATATATATACATAATTTATGAGTTAAAGAGCAGAGGAGATGTGGCTGCAGAAAGACTTAGTAACTTGGAAAATGAATGTATATAAATTAGATGGAATAGACAGACAAGGTGATAAAAAAATTAGAAGAGTTTAAAGGATATAGAATGTAAACTGAAAACACATAATAAATAGACGTCTAATCAAAGTTGCAGGAGATGATAGCACAGTGATGGAGGGAAGTCAGTATTTTGAAAAAGAACTCTCCTGAACTGAAGCAGACAAAATGCCATGTTGTAGGAACCACAATGATGTCTAAGCGGGACAAGTAAAAACAAATTCATCGCTAGGCACACAACACCCTAGGCAGCAAAACACCAAAGACAAGGAAGAGAACTTAAAAGCAGCTGAAAGGAGAGACAGATTCCTTACAAAGGAATAGCAGTGAGACCCCACAGCAATACTGGAAGCTAGGCAGAGAATGGGATCTCCAAAATGCTGCTGTGAGACACAACTATCTACCTAAAATTACACATGAGGTGTAAATATCTTTCATGAACAAGGAGGAAACAAAAATGTTACCAGAGAGACAAAAAAACTGAGAGGTTCTCCCTGAAGGAACATCTAAATCATGTACTTCAGGGAAAAAGGAAAATGATCTCAGACTAAGTTCTGTTTTTTTTTTTTTTAAGTTTATTTGTTTATTTTTGTGAGAGAGGGGCAGAGAGAGAAAGGGAGAGAGGGAATCCCAAGCAACCTCATGCTGTCAGCACACAGCCTGACGCAGGGCTTGAACTCACGAACTGTGAGATCGTGACCCGAGCTGAAGTCGGATGCTTAACCAACTGAGCCACCCAGATGCCTCACGGATTAAGTTCTGATAACAAGAAAGACTGGGGACCAAAGAAAACAGGGAAATTGTGGGTAAATACACACACGGACTACTAGTATAGCGCTGAGATTTAACTTAGGGATTAAGAAATTTAAAAACATCAATCAACTCTGGAGGATGGCATATAATCCTGATGGGGAGTGAATGAAGTTAATGAAAGCGCGGTTTGGAAAAAAGGTACAGATATTGATTGGCTTTACGTTAAGTTGAGGTAAACACACATATTATGATGTCAAAATCTGTGGGAAATAGCTACAGCGGTTCTTTAAGGAATATTCATAACCCTCCATGCTTATGTTAACAAATAAGAAATTATTATTATTTAAAAAAAATTCTCAAACATTTATTCGTTTTTTTGATAGAGACAGAACGTAAGTGGGGGAGCGGCAGAGAGAGAGGGAGACACAGAATCCGAAGCAGGCGCCAGGCTCCCAGCTGTCAGCCCAGAGCCCGACGCGGGGCTCGAACTCACCAACCGTGAGATCATGACCTGAGCCGAAGTCAGACGCCTAACCGCCTGAGCCACCCAGGCGCCCCAACAAATAAGAAATTATTAAGAGTTGGGGGAAAAAACCTGCAGAATTAGCCCAAATTAGTAGAAGGAAAAAATAATACGGGTAAGAAAAAAAATGAATACAATAGAAAACAAAACCACAAAATAGAGGATAAATGAATCAAAAATTATTTTTTTTTCAGATAAATAATTAAATAGACAAGTCTCTGGCAAGATTAATGGGGAGGTGGAGAAAGATGACACAAATTAATGATAATAGGAATGAAAAGGGGACATATTTACAGGTGCAGCAGAGATTAAAAAGGTGATGATGCTTTATGTCAATAAATCTGTAAATTGAGATGAAAAAGGCAAGTGTCACGAGTAACATAAATTACCAAAACAGAGTTAAGAATAAACAGGAATCCTAAATGATACTACAGCCATTAAATAATTCAATGAGAAATCTAAAATTTTCCCACTTGGTCTAGATGGCTTCGCAGTTGAGTTCTATTTACATTCAAGAACCAGGAAAGTTCCAGTTTCCATAAAATCTATCAGAGAACGGAAATGAGATAAGACTAGCACAGGAAATTAAAGTTTTAGGTGATCCACATTAACATCAATGCCAAAATCTTGAAATACTGACTGGCAAACTAACTCATTCAATACATAAAAAATACAGCACGTCATGACCAAGCTCAACATGTTTTTTTTCTAGGAATTTAAGGTTCATTGACCATGTCACTGAGCAATTAAGGAGAAAATCATATGACTATCTCTACAGGAAAGGAAAAAAAAAAAACATTCAGGATAAAAACTCTTAGCCAACTAAGCAGATAAAAGAATTTGGTAACCCGTTAAAAACATATAACCAGTAGCATTCTCAACTGTGAAATATTTTCAAACATGACCTTAATGGAAACAGGAATAAGAAGAAGGTATGTATTAGCAGCATTTCTATTCTGCATCACACGGAAGGTTCTCACCTATACAATCAAACGAGGAAAAGAAGTGAAACGTATCGGGACTAGAAAAGAAGACAAAATAATCGTCACGTGTAGATTATACAATCTTGCCCCGTAAAGAATCTACAAATTACTGGAATTAGTAAGTTTAGAGAAACTTTGTTTATTGTCTTTTTATATATACACAATAATCCATGGTTGTCACTGTTTCTCTGGGTGCTTAAATTCACCCAAATACCTGTGGAAATTCCTATAGGCCAGTACCTGTATTCTGTTAACACGATCCCCATGACCGTTTGAGCAGTTCCTCGCTTTCTGGCTCCAAAAAGACAATCCAGGTTCACTTTGGTCTTTCTCTGCTCCTGATCTGGAATTAGCCACTTCTGTAAGGATTCCTGTCTCATTTTAGTGAAGAATGATGCTAGAAACTAAAACTGTTTCCTGAGTGTGCTTATTGCTAAAGGGTTATCACTTTCCAGGTCCTTTCAATGCACAGAGCTAGGAAATATATGAAATCATGAGTTCATCTGATAGAACCAATTCAAAATTTAGTACCACAGAGTTTTTTTCTTATCTTCTTTTATTGCATAATTATATCTCTTTCCTCTTACAGTAAAAATATTGTGGTTTGTAATTATATATAACAGATATGTATTAACTTAAAGTTTTTTAATATATATATTTACCCATGTTTATTATTTATCTGCTTATCTACTTTATCCTATAATATATAAAATTTTTCATCATACTATAAATATTAACACTAACAATAAACCTACTAAGTAGGGTTTCAGATTTCTTTACAGTTCTTTTTGCCTTTAGTAAATATTTCATAAGAATACATGTATTGAGTACTGTTGTAAAAGAGTGTGAATTAATTATTTGCTTATGTTACCTATTTGATATGCAGTTAGGATTCTTTTGTTTTTGTTTCCATTCACTTTTAAGGTCTGGTATTTTTTCATCCTTTATGGTTTCATTTTTATGAAGTAACATACACACATAGTTCAAAATTCAAAACTATATAAATAGGTATTCTCCAATCCCGATCATCTTCCATCCAGTTATTTAACCCAGCCCATCGAGTCAGCCATTGTCATTACTTCTTTGTTGATCCTTCCTGTGTTTCTTTTTACAAGATTAAGTATAGGCACACCCACAGCTGCATACATGCACACGTGCATGAACGATTTCCCTTTCTTTCTGAAACAAAGGGTGGCATACGACACAGATTCTTTTGTACCCTACTTTTTTTCACTTAAAAGCTATCCTGGGGGGCGCCTGGGTGGCTCTGTCACTTAAGGGTCTGACTCTCAGTTTCGGCTCAGGTCATGATCACACCAGGTCATGGGATCGAGCCCTGCATCGGGCTACCACTTTTTTTTTTCAAGGATCAATGAGACCATTTATTCTAGACATGATGCTGACCAAGGAGTGAGGGAAAGACTGGGTGTGCAGGCTAATAAACAGAGGAGAGGGAGGACTTCCCTGGAGCTGTAGCCATTCCGTCCGCATTCTTCTCAGGGGTGAAGGCATCTGTCTCTTTTGGACAAAGCTTCCAGCTATAAGCAGGGGGAAGACCAGGGGAGGCATAGGCACACAGACCTTGACAGGCTGTGCCTCCACCCGGATCTTGCCTCCACCCAAGAGACAGCTTTGTCCAGCCCGGCACCAGAGTCAGATTCATCAAATTCCTGGGCCATGTGGATGTCGACAGCTTAGTCGGCCCCATTCCCCACGAGGCTGGCGTTGGCGGTGTGGTGCTTGACCACACCCCCACCCAGGATGATCATCTGAGTGTGCCTGGCAAAATGGCCTGTGTGTTCCTGAGCCTCACGTCCTCAATAATGTCCAGGACCAGCTTGGGTTCTTGTGGGAATCAAAAAAGATCACACTGCCCAGGGAGCCATCTGTGAGCACCGGGCTCCGCACGGGCATGTGGTTCTTCTGAGCCCAGTAATATACTGATTCTGTGTTGTTGATCTCCTCGCCCAGCCCGGCGATCATCTTGGAACGTGTCCACTTCACGCCCTCCGTGTTCCGCTCCAGCACCGTCCAGTCCATAATGGGCATCAACCAGCCCTCAAACTTGCAGCAACTGTCACTGGGCACCAGGAGGTTTCCAATCCTGTTGATCCTGTTCTCACGCAGCTCCTTCCCCCAGAGACTGAAATCACCCAGGTACGTGGTACCAGGCACTTCTTCGTCCACACTGCCAGCTGTGGTCACTAAGATGTCCACCGTGTTGTATGCTGCATGAGGTAATGGATGCGACAGCTGACGGTACAGAGCCTGCTCGGGATTCTGTCTCTTCCTCTCTCTCTGCCCCTCCCCCCCCCAAAAAATAAATAAATAAATAAACTTAAACCTGCATTAAAAAAAAGAAAGAAAAAAAAAAAGCTGTCCTGGATATCACATCGTACCAGTTCATGGAAATATTCCTCATGATTTTACAGCTTTATGGGATTCAATTATATGCACGAGCCAGGGTGATTCAACTATTCTCTAGAGTTAAACATTTGAATTTCATATCTTGCCATGGCAAAGAATACTGCAACAAATAACTATATGTTGCTTCAAATCTACGGAGGTGTTTCATAAAGGTAAATTTTTAAAAGTGCAATTGTTAGGTCAAGGGTAAAGAAATATGTAGGTTTGTTGACTACCATGAAGTACCCTGTCATGGAGGTTAAATCATTCTGCATTCTCAATAGCAATGAGTGAGAATCCTTGTTTTTCTGGATTCTCCAGGAGAATGCTTTCTTAAGAAAGGATGCATTTCTATCCACTCAAGAATTTAAAATACAAATCTGTTAAAGTTATCATTTATAAAAGCAACAACAAAAATATACATCATGGGGGAAACATACTAACAAGAGTTGTGTAAGATTTTTAGGTTAGAAGAAAAAGCATAAAACTTCCTGAAAGAACTTCGAGACGATATAAATAGAGAGATAAGGCATATACTGGAATAAGAAGGCTCACTGTTGTAAACGTGGCTATGATCCTCTAACGGAGCTAGTATTCAATGAGCTTTTAATCAAAATCTAAATAGGATTTTTCAAGGACATTGACGAGCTTATTCTAAAATGTATATAGAAGAGCAAACAGCCCAGAAAGAGAGGCCAAGACAGGCTTAAAGAAAAACTAGGCTGGGGGGCTTGTTCTATCAAATAACAAGTCTTAGTCATTATGTAATTTAATATTTAAGCATGAGGATAGAAAAACAGACCAATGGAAAAGAACAGAGATCCCATAAACAGACCCATTTATATATGGAAACGTGATACATTACAGAGTGGGCAAAGTACGGATTGTTAAAAAATGCTGCCAGAACAACTGATCGTCCACAGGGGGGAAAAAGATTCCAAACCTTAAAAGTGATTTCAAGAACTTAAAAGTGAAAGATAACAGGTTAACACATTTAGGCAAAAATATAGGACATTATTTTGAAGATTGTAACGTAGGAAAGGTGTCCTAGGTAAAATAAAGAAAAACACAAGCCACGATGAAAAAAAAAATGCTGTTTAACTTCAAATTAAGAATGCACATCGAAAGATGTTACAGTGAATAAAAACCCAAGTCACGAACTGGCAGAAGATATCCACCAAAGGATAGTATTCAGAATAAATGGAGGGCTCCTTCAAATCAGTAAAAGACAAACAACCCTCTTTAAAATAGGCAGAAAGACTTGTATTTCACAGAAGAAATACAGTCAGCCAATGAGCATATGAAAAGAGGCTCAGCCTCACGAGTATGTAGAAAAATGCAAATTGTAACTCTAGGGAGAGAAGATTTTATACCCAACAAATGGGCAAAGATTAAAAAGGCAATGAGAAAATTGGATGTATGATCCACTAGGACTCGGGGATTTCTCTCCCAGAGAAACTCTCTGCACGTGCCTCCCGTACACAAGTATAAGAACAATTAAAACAGGGCTGTCCACAGTAACAAAATACTTGACATGACCCAAATTTCCACTATGGTAAGCGGGATCACCGAACCTGGTACAATCAGTTAATAACTATTACACAGCTGCGAAGATTAATGATCCATAGGTTCACAGATAGAAGTGGAGAAATCTTGAAAACAACAGGAGGCAATAAAGAAGGTCATAAAAGAAATGCATTCAGCATGATTCTATTACACACACTTGAAAAGCAGACAAAACCAAACAATATATATTTTAGGGATGCATATACATGTGGTAAAACTTTAAGGAAAAGCAAGAGAGATATTAATACAGTATTAAAGTGGCAATTTCCCCTGATGGGGAGAGAGGGTGAAGGAGACACCAGAAGATTCAAAGACGTAGACGATCATCTGTCTCATAAGCTGGATGCTCGATTCATCAGTCATGTTATCATCACTTTCATTTAAAATATCCATCTATGTTATACTCACTCTCTGGCAGATAAGATCTATTTCACGATGCTAAAAAGTTTAATGGAAAGGAAGAAAAGATGATCTTCTCAGTCCTTTACCTAAAAGCTGCTAGTGGCTTCCTGTTGCCTCCAGGATAAAACCTAGCCTCCTAGCAAGGGAGGCTCTATGCTCTTCCCCACCAGGCCTCCAACTACCTCTGCAACCTCGTCTCCTGCCATCTGCCCCCTCAGTCCTCACCTCCACTCATCTGTATTCTAGCGACGCCCTGTATCATCAGAGCCCCGAGCTCATGTCTGAGCCACGCCCCTCCGTTCCCTCTGCCTGGCACACACTCTTCCTGGGTCGACTTGGCCAATTCCTCTAACTTTCAAATTCAGCAAACACCGGATACTTAGGACAGCGTCCCCTGAAACTGCCGATGGATATTCGTTTCTGGGCTTTCACAAGGCTGTGTTTCAGTTCGTCTGTTTGTATGTCCCAGCTCTCTTGCCTTAGAGATCTCTGCAAGGCAGGGGCTCTATTTTCATCTCAGTCCAACCAACGTTTCCCGAGTGTTAACGTTATGTCATGACTGTGCTAGGCGTTGGATCTGTTGGATTAATCAGCAGCAAGCCCTATTTCCTACCCTCACAGAGCTTGCAATTGAGCTATACTTATGTACATACTTATGCTCGCTGCAGTGTCCCACATATGGCACGTTACGCAGTTATGTCTGATGAATCAGCGAAGGAACACTCAGTGAATGAACAGACCAAGGGACAAATAAAAACTGTTCTTCTCCTCTTTAAACAAATAAACATGGGGCACCTGGGTGGCTCAGTCATCTAAGCGTCCAACTTCAGGTCATGATCTCATGGTCTGTGAGTCTGAGCCCTGCGTCGGACTCTGTGCTGACAGCTCAGAGCCTGAAGCCTGTTTCAGATTCTGTGTCTCCCTCTTTCTCTCTCTCTACGACCCCTGCTCACACTCTGTATCCCTTTCTCTCAAAAATAAACATTGAACAATCAAGGCTTTTGGGCAATAAATCATCATTTTAGTGGCTCTTATTTATTATGAACTTTAAGGCTGTAAATTTAAGGCTACCTGTCAAAAACTAAACTTTTTCTTTAAAAAACCCACCAAATATGTACCTAAATGGAGATATTTTACTCGTATGAAATTTTCAGAAAAGATTAAACTAAACCAACCAATTAAAATCCAGATTCATTACACAACATAATGCCAAGCAATAATACAGATTGTGTGTGGAAATAGAAAGTATTAATCCAAGAATTCCTTTTTGATCTCTCCCACGTGAAGCTGTTTGTAAACACGTTTATTTGCTGTGCACTTTTCTTTAAAATGAACAAATTCCCAAGAAAGAGTTCAAATCAAGCATTCTCTTAAATTTATAAATCTCGTAATAGCTTCAGGCATCCAAGTAAGCCGTCTCCAGATCTGCCACTTATGATTAGATGCCAAGAAATACTTAAAATGATTCATCTCTCAGATACCGGCTTTCAGCAAACCACACAGAAAAACGAGTAAGGATCATCTTCATAACACAGCTACGCCACTCAGATGCAACTTTATTCTCGCTACGCTGGCCCCTATTCTTTGGTGGACAGAAGTACTATCATTCTACCATGGACATCTTTTTGTGGCCTTCCTGGGTGGTTCCTGCTCGTCCCACTGTGGCAGGATGAACACTGGCCCCTCCGGCCATGTCCGTGTTCTACCCCCCGCAACCTGTGATACATTCCGTGACATGGTCAAAGGAACCTGCAGGTTGATTAAAGGAAACGTCTTGAGCTGGAGAGATGATCCTGGATTCTCTAGGCAGGCCTCATGTCATCACAAGGGGCCTCCCAAGACAAAGGCAGGAGGATCTGAGTTAGGAGATGCTGTGACGATGGAAGCAAGAAGTTGGGAGGAATGTGAGGAAGGCATCATGAGCCGTGGAATGCAGTCACCTCTCCGAAGCTGAAAAGGGCAAGGATTCTTTCTTCAGAGTTTCCAGAAGGAGCAGGCCCTGTGACATTCTTCCAGTAAGCCCACTACAACTTGTTTTGGATTTCCGATCTCCAGAAAGGTGGCATATGACAAATCTGTATTGTTTGAAGAGACTAAGTTTATGGTAAATGTTACAGCAGCAATAGAAAACTCATCGACTCCTTTTAGACTTTATTCCTGGCTGTGCTATCTTGCCCCGGCAGTGTTCTGGCAAACACTCAAATGCTCTCATCTCTGAAACGATCTTCATGCCTCACCGGCTTTGTACTCTGGTACGATCTGCATTAACGGGATATTTGTTGGCTGTGGCAGACAATGCTGGTTAGCTACCCGGAAGCCATTCCCAACTCACTCCCTTGCTGCCTCATCCTGCAGTGGCGAGAAAGTCAAACACCCTTCCCCAGACTCTCTTGCAATGAGGGACGGCAGCATGACCCAGTTCTGGAAAAGCAGGCGTGTGTCGATGTCTGCTGGGAGAAAGTCTGAGGAAAACTTCTGCTTCCCTGAAAAAGGGGAAGATGTGACCAGTGTGATCATTTCCTTCTTACTACCTTGAAAATGGGCGGTGATGGTTAGGCCTGCATTCACTGTGTCGCCATCGTGAGCAAAAGGCCAAGAGAACGTCAAAGACAGGCTCTGATATTGCTGAGTCATGGAGCCAAAGCCAATAATTGCCTATCCCTGGAAACTTCTGGTTTTGTGAGAACAATACAGCTCCTGTTTGTTTAAGCCCCTGCAGTGTGGTTTGGTGTTACTTGCAGCTGAGGGCACGCCCAACTAGTACATGACCTTTCTCGGGTAGCACCTGTTACCAAAAGCAGCCAGAACACTGAGGCTTCAGAAAATATAACAGAATCCTCCTTAGCACATAGTTCCACGCATTGCTACATATAAAAAGGAAAAAAAGTAAAGAAAACAAGAGGGGAAAAAGAGAGAGGGGGGAGGGGGGGAGAAGGAAAGGGACAGAGAAGGAGAGAATGGGGGCAAGGGGGCCAGGAAGGAGAGAAGAGGGCATGAAAGGAGGAAGCAACTGAAACCCAAACTTCAGTCACTGCTATCCAACTACACATTGAAAACAAAATGCTGAAAAATTAGAAACATCCACCTTCATTGCCTCGGTCTCACGGAATTACATGCTATAAACACACATTGAAGAACAGGCAGTGGCAATCAAGTTGAGACCTTCAAGCACCCAGTTACTCCTTCTGACACGAAGGGACCACCTCTAAGTCTCCCCCTCGTCACTCTGCAAACCTGAAAACCAAATCAACTCAGAGCACTACTAGAGGAGATTACGAATAAAATGCTCCCATATTTGGGACACTACATGTAACGTAAAATTCCTAGAGCATTTAATCCGGATCACAGTGAACTGTCTAGAGGAAATCAATGTCAAGGAGATCGAAGCTTACTCCAAAAATGAAACTCATCTAGCCACTTCCTACAATTGTCTCTTTGGTGCGCACGTCATAAAATGTAAGATTTCAGATTTGTGAAGGTTTTTTGGTAAATCTTTTGTGGCCAAGACAGAGATCTAAAATGAGCCTTTTCATTAGAAGATTCCATTTATGATGGCTATTATTACTATGGTGGTGTCCAAGGGAGCCAAAACGTTTAGAGGCTGAAGTCACGACCTATGTGGACAACCTACTGAAAGACAGGCATAGTTCTAGAAATGGAGACAAAGAGAAATCCCAGTTCTTGTCCTTGTGAGGCCCAGATTTTTGTTAAGTAACAGACATTAACAAATAAATACAAGTTACAGGATATAAAAGGGGAATTACAAGTTCTTTCAGAGGAATGAGGGAATAATTAAAAAAAAAAAAAAGAGCCAAAAAACGCCTCCCTTTTCCATGCTCATGTTTTGGAAACACTGTTATTGTGAAAATGTCCATACTACCCAAAGCAATCTATAGATTCAATGCAACTGCTACCGAAATACCTGTAGTGTTTTTCACAGAACTAGAACAAATAATCTTAAAATTCATATGGAACCACAAAAGACCCCAAATAGCCAAAGCAATCTTGAGAAAAAAGAACAAAGCTGGATGTATCACAATCCCAGATTTCAAACTATATTACAAAGATACAGTCATCAAAACAGCATTGCACTGGCACAAAAATAGACACATAGATGAAGAAAACAGAAAAAATGTCCAGAAATAAATCCATGCTTATATGGTTAATAATCTATGACAAAGGAGGCAAGAATATATAATGGGGGAAAGATAGTCTCTTCAACAAATGGTGTTGGGAAAACTGGACAGCGACATGCAAAAGAATGAAATGTGACCACTTTCTTACACTATACACAAAAATGAACTCAAAATGGATTAAAGACGTATGACCTCCCATCCAAGTACTAACCTGAGAAACTTAACAGAAGACCATGGGGGAGGGGAAGGAAAAAAAATGGTTAGAGAGGGAGGGAGCCAAAACATAAGAGACTCCTAAAAACTGAGAACAAACTGAGGGTTTACGGGGGGTGGGAGGGAGGGGTGGGTGGGTGTTGGGTATTGAGGAGGGCACCTGTTGGGATGAGCACTGGGTGTTGTATGGAAGCCAATTTGACAATAAATTTCATATTAAAAATAAATAAATAAATAAACAAACAAACAAACAAACAAACATTTAAAAAAAAAGACATATAACCTAATATAATAAAACTCCTAAAAGAATACATAGGCAGTAAACTCCTGGGTATCAGCTCTAGCAACATTTTCCTGTTTATGTGTCTGCAGGCAAGGGAAACCAAAGAAAAAATAAACTATTGGGACTACATAAAACTAACTTTTGCACAGCAAAGAAAACCATGAACAAAACACAGAGACGACCTACTGAACAGAAATACTATTTGCAAACAAGTTTTTCAATAAGGGGTTAATATCCAAAATATATAAAGAACTCATACAATACCAAAACAAAACAAAACAAACTCCTCACAAATAATCTAATTTAAAATGGGCAGAAGACCTGAATGGACATTTTTACTAAAGTTATAAAGATGGCGGCCAACAGACACATGAAAAGATGCTCAGCATCACTAATCACCAGTGACATGCAAACCACGAGATACCCCCTCACACCAGTCAGAATGGCTACTATCAAAAAAACAAGAAATAAGTGTTGGTGAGGATGTGGAGAAAAGAGAACCACCCTACACTCTTGGTGAGAATGCAAACTGGTGCAGCCACAGTGGAAACCAGTATGGAGATCCTCAAAAAATTAAAAATAAAAATACCACCCAATCCAGTAATTCCACTGCTGGGTATTTACCCAAAGAAAGTGAAAACACTAATTTGAAAAGATATATACATCTCTACGTTTACTGCATCAGTATTTACGACAGCCAAGATACGCAAGCAACCCAGGTGTCCATTGACAGACGAATGGATAAAGAAGATGTGGTGTATATAGACAGTGGGATATCACCAGAACATAAAGAGAATGAGATCTTGCCATTTGTAACAACAGGGATGGACCTAGAGGGTATTATGCTCAGGTGAAATAAGTCAGACAGAGAAAGACAAATGCCATATGAGTTCACTTATATATGGAATCTAAAAAACAAAACAAATGAATGAACAGTAAAACAGCAACAGACTCATATATATGTAAAATGCTGGTTACCAGAGGGGAGGGGGATAGGAGGATGAGCAAAATAGGGGAAGGGAATTAAGAGTTATAAACTTTCAGTTATAAAATCAGTAAGTCATGGGGAGGAAAAGTAGAGTGTAGGGAACAGAGTTGATAATATTGTAATAACTTCATATGGTGACAGATGGTGACCACACTTGTCACGGTGAGCGCTGTATAATATACAGAATTGCTGAATCACTCTGTTGTATACTTGAAACAGATAATATTGTTATATTAGTATACCGAAGTAATATAATTCAATTAAAAAAACAAAAACAAAAAAACTCTCCCTTTTACTGATGGATTGGAGACCAGACCAAGGATGGTAAGAAAAAGAAGTTCCTTGACATTTTGACAGGTCACCAGAGAAGGGCTGTTTCAGGTGATGGAGTAGTGGGACGACTTTAATACATGAATTATTCAAATTCCTCCACCAACACCAAAAACGTCTTCAGAGACAAAGTTGGAGAATGAGTTAACAGCTAGTAACAAAATCATCCAAAAGACGAAGGCTTAAGGGAGCATTCAGACAGATACTATAGTGTGAACAGAGCTTGCAATTTTTTGGAAGAGACTGGAAAGGCTGGTCTACAGGGAAAGTACAGTTTGCGGATGTTCTGTGTCACCGAGCAAGTCGTTAGTGCAACCAGGGGCGGCAGTCCACTGTGTGGGTCTTTCGGTTTGGTCGGGGATACTGGAAAAGGGGGCACTGCTGATTGGCTGTGGGGCTTCAGAGAGCACCTGACAGAGCTACGGACTGATGTACTGAGCAGGTACTGTGAGATCCTCACATGTTAATCCCTTCAATCCTTGCCATGACCCTGTGAGATATCGATCGGTGCCCCCCAATCTACTAGAATTAGAATATGGAGTTTTGAACACACTTAGATCGGAGTCCTGGCTCTCTCATGTAGTCCATCTGTGATGACATAAAATTTAAAATGAGACTGAAGGAATAAATGACGTCAAGTTACCCTCCCAAGGAATCACGGCAAGGTCAAAGTAGAATTAAAAACCACAGGTCCTCCCTCTACAGGCTGTGGTTCTAACCCTCTGGATGACGACGCTCCCGTGGTGATCTCCCCCATCTCCTCGGGACTGCCGTCAGAAAGATGCAAACTTCAGCTCCTACCTTCACACATTTTTGTGTTGCCACTTCTGCATTCAATATGCTCTGTGGCACCTAGCACAGCAAAATAGGTCTTGAAATAACTGTTGCAAGAGAGTAAATTGGTGCATTCTATTTTAGGGGGTTGGAGAGGAGCAGGAAATTTGGCAATAATTATCAAAATTTCAAACGCGCCCACCCTTTTTGGAACAATGTCACTGCTAAGAATTTAACCTCCTGCTAGACACTAAAAGTATGCCTTGCCATTCACATAGGGATATGCCCACAAATACACACTCACGCACACAACAGGCTGATAGGAGCCAGAGTAGCAGAGTGGGTGAGAACATGGCCTCAGGAGCGTCACTGCACCAAGTTCAAATCCTACTCCTTCCTGCTTCTACCATTTTCTACCTGTGACCCTGGGCTTCCTGGATCTCTATTCCTCAGTTTATTCATCAGTAAAATGGTGCTAAGAATAGTAAATACCTCATAGACTTGTTGAAAGAATTCAATTAATTATCTTTGCAAAGGCCTTGGGCCAGCAAGTATTAGGTACTGTTTAAATGTTAGCTGTTATTAGGATTTTCCATCAAACACTGTAAGAGCAAAACAATCTGAAAATAACCTAAACGTGAGCCAAGAATAGAATGTCTGAATTCACGGTGGTACCTCCATATCAAGGAGAATGACACTGTCACCGAAGATCCTGAAATATATCTGCAGGAGCTTCTTGTCCAGAAGAGAGAGAACATGTATCAGGCAACCAAGTCTATCTGGGGATCTGTGGGATTTTTCTTCCATTCATTTGTCTGGTAGCCATTTGTGGAATCAGTATAGGACTAACTATGGTCTGAACGCTCCAGGATGAGCAGAAACGTGAGACAACACAAAGATCAAAGTCATGCACATGTGCACATGGACAGTGCACCTTTACAGACCCACACGGGCCCTTCCTGCCCGCCGCCTCACCCCTCAATTCCCAGCTATTATGGGAAGAAAACATGGGAGCTACCTTCCTTCCGTCCCTGCTTCCATCAGACTTCCCACAAAAGCTGTCAAAATAATTCGGGAGAACGCATATTCTCCCGCCCAGATCTACACTGTTAGGCCCTTTGCTGTGAATTCCGTCTTTCACACTCCTTGCCTGACAGGTAAACTGCATGAGAGCTCTTTTTACGGGTTTTTCGGAGCACTGGTTTTAACTAGCGTTAGTCACAAGCTTCAAGAAAACTGGAGTATGTCCACATCACATTGAACCATCCATATGGAAATTTTGGAAATAGAGCAGAGGGTCAAACCAGCCAATGAGAATATAACTTAGTTGTGGGCCAGATTATTAAAAAATGTGTGATCTCTGAATTCAAGTCATGTCGTAAGCGTATTTCTGAGATGAACAGCTGATGACCTGGGGCAGCCCGTGGGTGACGAGTGGGGAAAGGGGGGAGAAGCAAGACGTCGCTCCTTCACTACCCAATGTCTGGCGCTCTATAGTCACTGGGTCCTCAGACCAATCCTGTGAACTAAGAGTCACCAAGCCCACGCTGACCATGAAAACGTCAGGGGTGGCAAAGAACTGCCCACACTTATTGAGCGGGAAAGTGATAGAGCTAGGATTTAAAATCCAGGTGGGTTGGTCCTCAAACCACACTCTTTCTTCTAAAGCTCAACAGTTCCGGGCAGAGTTCCAATTTCAGTAATGGTAAAGAAAAGGGTATCAGAGTAAACAGAAGGTCTGTCGAAACTTCCAGGGGTGCTCCTTGACCCACGAAAACACTGCAGGGTGACAGATGTTCCACGAAGTCCTGGATCCAAGCTGCCCGAGGAAGAGGAGAAGGTTACAGCCAAGGCCCATTGTCATGAAGGTGACCAAAATGAATGGTGAACACTGACCGGTAGCCTGAAGCATTGCTGGGATTCACCTGGAAGTTCTCGTTTATGCTGAAGAAGCCTCATGACCGAGGGTCTGACTCATATTCCTAGAGGAAAGCACTGCTGGGAGAAAATCTCGGGAAACCAGCTGTCAATCCAAGTACCCAACAGGGTCTTCTGGTACTTGGCTCAGCCCTGCCTGAGCCTGATGGGTGCTGCCCTACCCAGGGGCCCCCAAAAGACAGGGGACATCTAGGATTAGGGTAAGTAGTAGCAAAGAGCCCTGACCGGACAGCGGAACAGCCAAGATCTGAGCTTGAGATGGTGTGACCCTTGCCCCCCACGTCTGGCACACTAATGTGAGAAATAAAGTCCAACGTCTCTGTGTCCCTTTCTCTCTTTCTGGTTCAAAGGCGCTCCCCTTCATCCTGGTGCCAGCTTCAACCCTGTCTGGATGCCACCCCCTTCCGTTCTCCCCCAGCACTAAGAGGCGTATCCATCCTGCTCAGACATCCCCGGGATGGTCGGGATTTCAATGGGGATTCACTGACCGTTTAAGACAAGCCTAAAGAAACGAAGGGAATAAATACCTAGTGGTAGAATTTCAGAGCCTACGAAAAAATTGAAGATACAGTCAAATCCTGCACGCACACACGGGCCCACATATACAAAGCAGCCAGACATAAAAGAAAGAGAAGACACACGAATGCATAATTAAAAGGAAAGTATATCTATCCATAGCATTTAATCAAGAATATCTACGTGGGGGCACCTGGGTGGCTCAGTTGGTTAAGTGTCCGACTTCAGCTTAGGTCACGATCTCACGTGAGTTCGAGCCCCATATCAGGCTTTGTGCTGACAGTTCGGAGCCTGGAGCCTGCTTCAGATTCTGTGTCCCCTTCTCTCTACCCCTCCCCCACTCATGCTCTGTATCTCTCTCTCAAAAATAAATGAACATTAAAAAATTTTTTAAAAAAGGTATCTATGTGTACTCTTGCTGTGGAGAACTGAGACCTGGGAGGCAATGGCAGACTTTTTAGGGTTACCTCCCACCTTGCACGCTGCTGGGTGTCACCCCAGCCCTCTGTGAGGCCAGCCTGGTGTCAGTGTGCCTTTCTCTGCACACACCAGGGCTGTTATGTCCACTCTCCCTCTGCAGCTAAGCGCCTACCTGACCAAGAAAACCCTTTCATTCCCCGGTTGCTTCCGTTCTATTTTACACTTAACTCTAACAAACTCTTCCCAGTCTCTGGAAAGTCCACTGACAGTAAAAGCCCTCTGGGTGGCTGAGAGGGGGTCTGGCCTAGTCTGTATGGGGCTCAGAAGGGCATGCCACCAGATGGTTCAGGGTCATTTCCACAAGCCCTGTGCAAAGCACGGTCCCTGGCTCACAGTAGGCCCTACAGGTAGATTTGTTTGGCGTCTCTGAAATGCTGGGCCAGGACAAGTCCAGTCCTTCAGGCAGGCTTAGAAGTTGCCATCAGCCTTCAACATGAGCACTGATCCTGACCACAGTGGGCAGCACCTTTCCCTGCATTCATTCTGTTCCTGGGTGAAGAGGAAGGCAGAAGCTTCCAGAGGTTCAAAGCCCAGCCCCTCACACAGCACCCCCGCATAAAAGGAGCAGCGCCTGTAGAATTCTGTGTGGGTTACCCCACCTTCAAGCGCTCCTTCAGGTTCAACTTGACATCTTGAACACGGGGGGCAAAGACTGATCTCTGTGGGTGACTCTCAGAGCACTCTGTGGTCATCTCTCCATCCAGACCGTGAGCAATTCACATGGGACATGCTCGGCACGTTTGCTTATGTAAGCCCTGCGACACAGTCCAAAGGACCGTGGGTTAGGGACCCGGGAGCTTCCGGCCCTCGCCTCAATGCCACGAACTCTAAAACCACTGATGTTTAAAGCTGGGAGCAGCGTGTGAGATGATGGTATCTACATTTTACAGATGAGGACATGGGGAGAAGGAGAAGTGAGGTGATTCCACCACGATCATGCACTTGACCCCAGCAGAGGGGTAACTCAGCCCAGCATACTTCGCAGCATCATGGGTCTTGACAGGTTGACATTCTGAGCTTACAAGAGACATTCCTGTTCTTCACAAGAAGATGGATGAATCTGTAGATGAATCTCAGAGCATCTAAGTGAAAACACTGAGTCAGTCCGTCTCTCCCTCTCCCTCTCTCTCTCTCTCCCACCCCACTCCTTCCAGAGCTGTTCCCGAACACCATGTGTGAGAGAAAACAACAGAATGGAAATTGCTCATATGGAGCATGAGAAGGCTGTCCACCTCCCTCGCACAGCCCGTGCGCAAAGACAGCCCCTCAGCTGTGCTGCAGACACAAGGTGGCTCGTGCTCATTGTTTATTGTGACAGCTGACAGGCCAGCTGGCACGGATCACTCCTCACTTCCAACAGAGATGCCACCAGGACACGTGTGACAGGTGCCAGCTGCCGCTCAAGAAGGTGGGTGGTGTCCTTGCCCATCAGCGGGGTGCAGCCCGTGGTCCAGGCCCCATGTCCTATAGCCCTCCACGAGGCCACGGCCGTCCAGCAGAGCGCAGAAGTGGGACCGGTCCCAGGCGCAACGTCCCTGGGAAGGGGTGGCCACCCACTCATGCTAGCTGGGTCGCCAGAGCCACGGGGGGAGCCAAAGTTGGCTCTGATGCTCCCAGCAGGTCTGCGTTATATCCGGCAGAGGACCAGAGGTTCTGGACAGAGTGAGGAGGAGAAGGAAGAGGCCAAGTGTTGCCTGTGAAGACCACTCTGGGCGCCCCTGAAGTAGGGGCCGGACCTGAGGGATCTGGCAGTCTCAGGAACGGGGGTGGGGGGGGTGGTCCCATCCCCAACCTCGGCCAGGTCCATCTGGATTCACCGCAGACAGAAAGCAGCTCCTTGCAGGGCTGGGGGAGGGGGAAGGGAGAGGGGTTTGTGCCCTGACCCAGGGCACAGGACACAAAGGGGGCTCTCAAGTGGCGGGCGCAAAGCAACACAACAAACCCCTTCTGCGCTCAAGTTTTCCTTCGCCAACCTGCTCAGAGGGGTGCAGAGGACATGTTCTCAACCTCAGCGCCAGATAATTAATTCTTCATTGTGGGGGGGCTGTCCCGTGCACTGCGAGACGGCCAGCAGGTCCCCGGTCTCACCCCACTAGACTCCAGCAGCAAAGCCACCCCCAACTCTCAAAAACATCTCCAGACGTGGCCCCTGTCCCCAACGGAACTCCCAACTGAGAAACCACTGGCATCAAGGTCAAGAGCCCAGGCCTGAGACTGCTTGAGTCAACGGAATCCCAACTCTGTCGCTCACTAGACAGATACCTTTGGCCATGTCATTCAACCTTTGTGCTTGTGTCCTCAGCTGTAAAATGGGAGTGTAATAACAGAACACAACCTTATGAGATGGCCCCAAATGGCAATTATTTCATACAGGGAAAACTCTCACAGTGCCATGGCTCATGGTCGGGCATCCCTCTACCCCAGAGGAGCCCAGGAAAGTCTCCGTTCTCCCATAGTCCCTACTGGCAGGGCTCCAGCCTACATCCCACCTGTGAGGGGCATCTGTGCACAATTTGGAAAACAGAAGAGAAGGAGAAGCCATGATTCCCCTCCAGGACAGACCAACGCAGCCGTGTGCGGGCACAGGTGGGAAGTCTGCCTCAGCTTCCAGACCTCCTGCAAATCACCTGCTTTGGTGCCATCAGCGATGGAGGTCATCTGTGGCTGTCTCTTTTCATTTCTGCAGCCTCTTCGTTTTTGGAAAGCCAGATGCACTCTTTCCTGACCCTTCCTCCACCAGCCTGTCCAATGGGTGTGTAAGACATAACTTCCTGTATGAAATTCCCTCCCGCTTAAAATAGCCAGAGCAAGTCCTTTTTTTTCCAGACCAAATGCTAACTTAGGAACCAACTGACTCGATCAAGATACTAAAATCGTACCATCAAGAAAGTGTTCCTGGGAGTAATGATGCACTGGTATGTATGTATGTGTGTGTGTATATATATATATATATATATATATATATATATATATATATACTGTGTGTGTGAGTGTGTGTGTGTACGTATGTATCTACAACAGAGCATTTATTTCCAAAGAAAATTCGCAAACATGAACCAGGCAGAAGTGGAGCCTTTCAAGATGGCCAGGCGTGTGGAGAAGGGGTGTGCCCAGGGGGTTCACCACTTGCTCACACTTCTTCCCACACCCGCAGAACCCTAAGGCTTTCAAAGACCCTCTTTGCAAATCTCCGCAGTAAGAGAAGAACCCTAAAATACATGCCAGGCCCACGCACGCCAAGTGCTAGCGTGGAAGTTTGCATGAAGTGTTCCCAGGGCCAGAGAAAGGAGCGAGCGACTGCTGACCTGATCGCGGAGCAAATCTGTTGTGTGTTTGAGTGTGTGTGCGTGCGTGTGTGTGTGTGCGCGCGCGTGCAACCGCACTGTGCTCGGCCTGGGGAGAGAAAGGCTCATTAAGAAGCAGGGTCCCTGTCCTTAAGGATTTCATAGTCAGACGGCAGACGAAAGCAGAGGCAAGACGGAAAGACCAAGAAGATACGGCGCCGTGTGTTGGGAGAGGCAAGCGGCATTGAACGTGTCCTATGAACACGGCCTCAGTGAGCAGATGCTGGGCTGGGCTGGGCTGTGCAGCACAACGTGCTCCCTGACCCCCACATGTGACAGGAAGCCCACCCCCAGGGCGCTGAGAATATCCAGTTGCCCAGGCAGGGGAGGGAGCCAGAAGCTGGCATCCCACCCCCCTGGTGAGTCAGGAGTTGCGCTGCTCCGGGCCTGGGTCTCCCGCCAGGGCAGGCCCATCGATTAGGAGGGAGTTGCCATATGGTCATTATTTTCGAATCGATTTTTGGTAAATTGCTTTCGTCTGGTGGGTTCGGTTTGGATGGGCCAGACACCTTGTTCCCGTACTCCACGTTTCATCTGCTATGACTTTCAGAAAACTCAAGGTTTTCATGGGAAACTGGGCAGATCTGCTCAGAACACTTTTTTTTTTTTTTATTGTTTTGACACACCCGCCAAGAGACTGGTCTCTCTTTCCAGCACTGCTTTCAAAAGTCAGATTTTTATGGTTGAGAATTCTCATTAAAAATGATTACTTTTGGCAGGAGAAGTCGGAAAGGTGACAGGAGAGGGGGAAGTATTAGAGGCACTGAGATTTTTTTTTTCCCTTCCATTTGCAGAAAGCCTGCCTGTAAAACAAACATCGTGGGGAGAATGAAAAAAAAAAAAAAAAGTTTGAAACACACAACGAAACCCCTCCTAACCTTCACAGGTGGCATTCAAAGCAATTTCCTAAATACAGGGGTTCACCTACGGTCCCCATTACCTACTCCTCCCGACTCGGTAGGCTGCAAACCCGCTGGGTGTGGGGCCGTGTCTGCCCCAGCTCTGGTCTCTCTCTCTCTGCACGGTCTGAAGGGCCTGGTGCGTGAGAGCACCAAAGAAACCTCGCGAGGTAACAAGGCAACGGCTGATGGTGATTCGAGGCCTGGGGGTGGAAGAAGCCAATGCACAGTATGGATACCTAATGTAGGGACTAGAAATCCAGGCGAACCCAATTCTTCTCAGTAATGCTGCATTTATGCTTTCGTCCGTGTCATGGGCCACAAACAACAACAACAAAAATCATTCCTAACTCTGCAATCATTCTCTAAAGGAACTGAACGTACAGACTTTTCTTGATGCTTCTGTTTAGACATACAATTTCTTGAGGACATTGAGATTCCAGTCTTTTTTTTTCTTAGTTTTTTTTTTAATGTTTGTTTATTTTTGAGACACAGCATGAGTGGGGGAGGGGCAGAGAGAGAGGAGACACAGAACGGGAAGCGGGCTCCAGGCTCTGAGCTGTCAGCACAGAGCCCGATGTGGGGCTCGAACTCGTGAACCACGAGATCATGACCTGAGCTGAAGTAGGATGCTTAACCGACTGAGCCACCCAGGTGCCCCGGGATTTGTGTCTTTTTAACTATCGTGCAAAAATATCCCTCCTCACATTTCTGTGAAAACTAAGACATCCCCTCGTGAGCTGTCAGGGAATGTGGGGACCTGGTGGGTCCCAGCCCCATTTCTCCTGAACTTTGTTTCCTTCCAATACCTGTTCACATGCTGGATCTTGTCCCTGGTTTCCTGTATAGGATTAGAGTAAAAATGTGGCCTTTCTTTTGGGACTCTCCAGCTCTCTGTGATAGTTTGGGCCACAGTGTGGTGACACCAATCAATTATTTGGGGTTCTTTGGTGGCCCATGATGTCTCATGTCCTCAACCCTCCAAACACCACTGCATCCCTCTCAGAAGAAGTGACAGACTTCAAGGTAGCTACAAGTTTAAAAACCACGTCCACAGCAGACTCCATTTTTCCTTGTATATTTTCTATTTTGATGACAGTGTTGTGATTTTTATTACCCATAACCAAGGAAGCAGTCACGATTAAAATTCAAAGTACTGGCTGGGGGTGCCTGGGTCGTTCAGGCGGTTGAGTGTCCGACTTCGGCTCAGGTCAGGATCTCAGGGATCGTGGGTTCAAGTCCCACGTCGGGCTCTGTGCTGACAGCTCAGAGCCTGGAGCCTGCTTCGGATTCTGCGTCTCCCTCTCTCTCTCTGCCCCTCCCCTGCTCATGCGCGCATGCTCTCTCTCTCTCAAGAATAAATAAACATTTAAAAAAAAAAAAAGGAAGAGGCAAGGAGGGATTTTCCCTAGAACTACCAGGGCCAGCTCGGCCCTGCTAATGCCTTGATTTCACACTTCTGGCCTCCAGAACCGTGAGAGAGCTATTTTCTGTTATTTTAAGCCCCCCAATCGTGATGCTTGGCTGTGGACACAGAAAACGAATACAGAAATCAGCCAGTCCAGTGCCTTCAAAGTGCAGACGTACATGTGCACCGAAACCCAGGGACACCTGGAGACGGACCCAGTGGGACAGGGCTGAGTCCTGGTGGAGCTGAAACAGTTCAGCTGTTCACTCACTTGTCCGTGCACTCCCTCAACAAACATTCATCGAGTGCTTTCTTTTTTTTTTAAGTTTGTTTATTTTGAGAGAGTGAGAGAGTGAGCAGGGGAGGCACAGAGAGAGGGAGAGAGAGAGAGAGAGAGAGAGAGAGAGAGAGAGAGAGAATCCCAAGCAGACTCCACACTGTCAGTGCAGAGCCCGGCGTGGGGCTCAGACTCACAAACTGTGGGATCATGACCTGAGCTGACGTTACGAGTTGGACGGTCAACTGACCGAGCCACCCGGGCGCCCCTCATCAAGTGCTTTCTTACTCAGAAGATGTCACTGTGTACTGGAAAACTCGAAGACAGACCTGTCCCTGTTGGAGCTGTCCTTCCAGCAGAGTTGACAGATGATCAACAACCGTCTATACAGTCCATGATTTAATTACAAGTAAGGTAAACGCTACAGAGAGAGAAACAGATTCTAGGGATGAGAGCACAGGATGGGGATCCTGGAAATTAGGCAAAGGTCCCCCTGGAAGTGGCGTCTGAGAGGAAATCTAAGGGACACATTAGAGTTAGCTCACCACGCCACATAAGTGTGTATGTGCGGGCACGTGACGAAAGGGGTTTGGAGGGGGTGACGAGGTAGAATGAGAGGAGAACATTCCAGATAGAGATTGTGACCTTGTCATCAACCTTCCGTCCACCATGCTGCCTTTCCTGGAAACCCATACAGGACCAAGAGAATGCATAGTCCTATCAAGTTCTGTTAACCAGACAGTAACCATGAACCACAGCAGCCTAGAAAGACGAAGGAAACTCGTTTGCAGTATCCCCTGGACTACACAGGTCCACTCTAGAAATATCACAATGTTCTATCTGAAATATTTCACCTTTCGCGAAGCCAAAAACACCCTCTCTCCATTCTCCCCTACCCTATAGATAAAGTTACGTTGTGTTTTCCCCCCCTGTCTACAAAGAAGTTCAACAACAATCACAAAGACTTCCCTCCCCAAGAACTGGCATAACCAATCTGGCCCTGATAAATAGGAACTTGGTAAATACTGTACAGCTGATAAATTCTGTCCCAATTATATAGGCCTATCAAATTCAAAGGTGGTTTTGTGGTAGGCTATTAAATGCATGGTTCAATTACAACCTTCCTGCACAGAACATTTCTTCTCTGGTTAAGGCACCAAATGCTCATTCAAAGATTGGTCATATTTTCCACTCGAAGTTCATTACTTTCAGAGTAAATTGAGCACAGTGAATGACTGGCTGACCCCAACCACCCCTCACCCAGAAAGTCAATGGCCACACAGCACCGTCGTCCAAGAAAAAGCTCCACACATCTGAAGCTAGTTTATATGGAGTCGGCCACGAAGTCAGGGAGGACCAGAAACTACTGGAATTTCCATTGTTTCTGCAAGAGAGCTCCTGGCCAAGCCGTCTCATTTTCTTTCAACAGGGGGACCTTACGTTTTGTGATTCCTTTACTTTCTCGTTTCCACTTCACACTAAATCAACGAGAAGAATTATATGCTCCTAAAGAGAACAAAGGGCCAGAATGAGCGTCAGCAGCATACATCAGGCCGGAAGTGCCACGGGGGCGTTTTACAAGACTTCACGTGAAGTGACAGTGTGGCTCCCCAATGCGGAAAAACAACGCAAGTCCTCTGCCTTGAGATTCCCGAGCTCGTTTGCAGTAATTGCCTTGGCCCACCCATCCCATCTCATTCGGGGAAGGCTCTGATGTTTTCCTGCAATTTCTCTGCTCTGATGCTGACTTGAAAAAACTCCTCCACATGGATGCACTCAATCACCCAGCATTAAATGAGACATCTAAGGGTTCTGCCACTCACCATTTCTGTCATGTTTTCTCAGCCCTTGGAGGACTCCATTGTTGTGCAAAGCCACTACAATCCCATTACCAGCTGGCATACGATCAGATGATAACTAAAGTGAACACAAACACTTAACCAGCACAGGGAACCGCGGAGGCCTCCCTCTTGGGCAACGCGGCCCAGGAGATTTTCTGACACCAGATCCACAAGCCAAACAATCACATTGCAAAACGCTTTCAGTGTCGAGGAACGACCATTCAATCAGCCCTCACATGCCTGTCATCTGGTCCCCAGCGCTGAAGAAACAGTCAGCGTGGCCTTTATTCTTCTCTGAACACTTTTTCACAAACCGCTAAGTCCTTCCAGTCTCCTTCCCCCCGTACCACGACTCAGATGTTTGCGAAGGCCGGTTATTAGCGCCTGGCCTTGTGCTGGTCTCTGCACGGCAGTTAGGAGTTGGCTTGGGCGGACTGAAGAGAGACGCCGGTCTGGTTCTAGGGAAGCAACTACAACCAGTTCAAAGAGTTGTTCTGACTGTTCCTTGACCCCTCTTTGCTCTGCAGCAGGACGGAGCAGGCACCGTGCACTTCAATCAACAGATGATGCAGTGTGGGCCCTGTGCGCCGTGGAGCAGACAGAAGGTACACCCTCCCTGCCTTCGAGAAGCTGGCGGTCTATTTGAGGGCGCATATGCATGCTTGCACACGCACACACACACACACACACACACTATTAGTACAAGGCGATATATAAATGTCATGTGAGGGATAGAAAGAGAGGACAAGCACTCGGAGAAGCCTGAGAAGGCAGAAACCTCGGGCGGAGGTGGTCCCCAAGTCTTTCCAGAGTGCAGATCAACCAAATAGGGTCTATAAAAGCGGGTAGGGTTGACTTCCCCAGCTCCGAAGTTTGGGGAGATTCCCAGCGGGGGATGTGTCCCAAGCAAGGACAGACCTCTCAGGATGACCAGCCTGTAACAGAGGGAGTCAGTGGGGAAGCTGCGGAGGAGCAGGAGGAATGTCCCCTCCTTAAAATACATGCTCAGAAAGCGGTGCCCTTTCTTCGGTATTTAGGCGTCGGCGCTAAGGCTGAGGAGCAACTTTGGCAGTAACTCTGACCGCGAGGGTCAGCGGGCGGCGTGTGTGACCAGAACATCAGCAATAAGGTTGTGAGACGAGTTGGCCAAACTGACTTCAAGTAACATCGCTTCTAACGTGGCTGCTCCCTGGCCGGCTGCCGGGGGTTCCGGACCCAGCCCCAGCCCACGGAGCCGGCTTCCGATAGGAAAGCATGGTTACACGTTACACGCTGGTGCTGTGGTATCTTCACAAACACCTGATTTCTGAACGCTTGGATTGAAACAGGAGCGAAACTCATCCTGGGAAGTGATCACAATCCTCAAGCGCATCCTGCTGGGAAGGAAGGGAGGCAAGAAGGGAGGAACGGACAGCAATAAACTTGGCTCCTTGCCAGTGGCCCCTGTCATGTCGTGCCAGGAGGGATGCTGGACACAGAAAGGGCAAACTGGGACGAGGGGGGCAGACACAGTCCAGCCGGTGCTCCTCACCACCCCCCACCCTGTCCTTGCTCCCACAGGATTGGGCTCCGGCAGCCCAGGGGGTGTGCGCCTGTCCCCGGAACCCACGGCCAAAGGAGAAGTCACTGAGGACTGAAATAAGGTGACTCACCCCCCACCGGTTGTTCTTCGTGAATTAAAAGAACGTCTGGGAAGTCCTTTCTCAGTATAATTTACCATCTCTGAATTGAACTGAAACAGATGGAAAGGTAGGGGGTTTTGTGCGTTCTCGGCCGTAAGTGGGATCTTGACCGGGACTCAAGAAGGGAAAAGCTGGTGAGTTCGGCTTACAGAGTGGCTCTCCCACTGTCCGACCTCCGCTCTGGGAGCGGACAGTCCCCCGGGTACCAGCTGTGGCAGAGAGGCCTGGTCCCTGGGGAGGCAGGCACGTGCACACCTGCAAAGGGCCCCCCACGTGAGGCTGAACATGCCCCTCGGGATCCCTGCGACAGTGGGACGGCCCACACGGCAGCGAGCTAATGAGACCAACCGTCCCTGACGAGAAAAGAGACGTGACGCCGTCTCACTCGGGGGAACGAGCGTGGAGGATCCCGGAGGACACAGGCTGAGGTTCAGGTTCACGTTCAGGCCGCCCCGCCTACCGTGTGCACGGAACGGTGCACGGCGCCCCCTGGCTGGCAGCTGACAGGCGCTGGTGCCATCCTCTAGCGCAGCACGGAGCAGAGAGTGTAAGCATTAGAAGAATTAGGGGACGACAGAAATAGTCTTGGCTCTTTGGCACACAAAAATGCAACAGCAAAGGCTGCAAGCGTATGTGGGGGGGCAAACAGCGCTTCCACGTTTGTGACTTCTCAGTCTCTCGCACGCATCCTCGGGGGACCACGCTGGCCTGACCGCACACGTGTCGCGAAGAACGAGGCAGGCACCGGCCCCGTGTGCACATCTCTTGGATTATATCACACGGCCTAGGAGTCAGGCAACCTAACCACCCAGGATAGATGTACGTATTTTTCCAGCGCTCCTGACACCGATTTGTTCACTTAGCAAATATGCCTATGAGATGCCATTTGAACCCATCAGTGACCAGTGCAGCAAAGAACCCTGTCGTCGGGGAGGGGATGGGGGAGGAAAGGCCAACAGTGTGCAGGAGACGTATAAAGTAGGACGCGAGTGCGTTCTACAGCACGCTGGGAGTTGGTGAGCGCTAGGGGAAAGAGAGTGGGGCGGGGTCGGGGTCAGGTAGGCCGAGTGGGGATCCGGGGATCAGGAAGGGTGTGTGGGCTGCTGATTTGAATAAGGCGACGGGAGATTTCACGAAGAAGGTGACGGCTGAGCAAAGCCTTGGAGGAGGGGAGAGTCCGCACATGACTGGAGGAGAGAGCTCCAGAGAGAGGGGGCAGTCAGTGTGGGGCCACTAAGCCGGGGGCGAGTCTTGGGCGCAGGAGGAAGGGCCAGGGGCTCTGTGGCCAGGGCGGGGTGACAGGGGGAGGTCCGTCTGCTTGTTGTTAAGATGCCCACCAGAGGTCTGCATGCTGGGAGGAGACTGCAGTTCCCCCTTGCAAGGACTGCCCCTGCCAAGGCCCCCGCCATCCAAGGGTGCCCTTGTCTGTTCACATCCGCATCACAGCCAGCCACCTGGGCAATCCGGGGGCAGTGTCACCCACGCTTCGGTTGGTATTAGAGAACCCTGACTGTTTTTAATGCTGTACTTTCCACCCTTGAAACCAACAGGGTGGCTTGTCTAAGACCTTTAGGAAGAGTCACCCACCGCCTCTAGGAGACTCTTTTTCGACCTCTCCCCGGTTGCTTACATGGGGTCAGGTTACAAATGTCTGATATTGTGGGAATTAGCGTGGAGCCCCACGGAGCAAAGCAAGTAAATTAGCGGCAGCACACGTGGTGGATTCATTTCAAATTCTCTCTTGCTGCCACCCTGAGAGAAGCCAACGACAGTGGCCACGCATCTCCCTAGCACGGCCGCTGCAACACTCCCCACAAATCAACCTCCACCTGCTCGCCGTGCCAAAAATAGAGCAGCTCAGAGACTTCTGTGCACTGGAGAAAGCAGTGGTCTCGGGGACTCACAAGGACACAGGCCTGATGCAGAGCTCGTCCAAGAGTAAAAGGAACAGGCACGTGCAGTTCTTGGACGAGCCCCTGGGAGGACGTAGAAGTTTCTGAGACCATTACCTAAGCATCTCACTGTATTGTATGTAACATACGAAGGTCATACTTTGCTCCACTGGAATGTATGTCCTACCCTTTACTTAGGAATAAAGGTCAAGTTTGGAGCATGGTTCAGAACAGATAATGCAGACTATCAAAGAACAAACCGAATTATTAACTCACATTCGTTTTTCAATGATTATAACATTTTACATGTAGTTTTGATGCAACTGGATAAGAAACTTCTCTGCTGTTTGCAAAAGCTCTCGGAGTCAAACCTGCCTAACGCCTAGTTTAATGAGTCAATATCACCAACAGCAAGACCCAAGATTCTACACCCCGCACAGCAAATCTGCGCAGCCCTGACAATCCACGGCTCCAAATTTCCCTGATACGAGGTAACTTCAAGCCTTGGGTAGCTTCCCAAGGTTTTTATCTTGTGCTTTGCAAGCACAAGCCTCCGCTGAGCCCCAGTCAACCTTCCTGTTCAACAACGTAACAGAATCTCATCGTTAATTAATATGATCCAACGCTGCATTTCACACAAAGAGGCTGTTTCCGTGTTTCTAACAGCATGTACTCGAGACTTTCCCCAAGCTAGCTCTCAGAAGCCTCTGGTCTTCTGTCAGAAACAATCCGCAGAAGCACCTGTCAACCTGTACTTCCGGAACGAAGCATGCGACCAGCGAGCCTCCGCTGGCGTGGAGGCTCCAAAGAGGAGCCATTGAATATATACAATCACAAACAAAAATGCTGAACAATAGTTCTTCTTTTTTTTTTTTTTTTTTTTTGTCTTTCATGCAGCTAAGACACTTCTTAAAGAAGTTTGCTTAAGATACCTGCTCAAATACGAGAAAGATGAGGACAACTCAAGGTCTGAGGACGCGCTATGGCCAGGCCCTGTGCAAAGACCATTAGAAGGACTTTCTCCTTTAACTGTCACAGCAACCTGCTAAAAGGCCACCCCACAACTACCTTCCTCGTTTCAAGGATAAGTGAGTGAAGCACTCAGAAAGGGTGAATCCCACAGCCAGGAAGTGGTGGCACTCAAGCCCCAGACCCTGTGCTTGGCTTGATGTTTTTATGAGTAGAATCTACTCCATTAAGGGACAAAAGATAAGAGACTCTTCTTTTTTCTTTAATTTCTGTTTTATGTTTGTTTATTTTTGAGAGAGAGAGAGAGAGAGAGAGAGAGAGAGAGAGAGAGAGAGCACGAGCAGGGGAAGGACAGAGAGAGAGACACACAGAATCTGAAGCAGGTTCCAGGCTCTGAGCTGTCAGCGCAAAGCCCGGTGCAGGGCTTGAACTCACAAACTGTGAGATCATGACCTCAGCCAAAGTCGGATGCTTAACCAACTGAGCCATCCAGGTACCCGATAAAAGACTCTTAAATATAGAGAACAAACAAAGGGTTGCTGGAGGGGTTGTGGGAGGGCGGATGGGCTAAATGGGGAAGGGGCATTAAGGAATCTACTCCTGAAATCATTGTTGTACCATATGCTAATTATCTTGGATGTAAATTAAAAAATAAATTAATTAATTAAAAATAAAGAATTTACTCTATTAATATTTCAAACATCCCCCCGTCCTGAGAGTCTATTTTATAAAAGTACATTCCAGCGTGCACTTTTACAGAATATTCTTACCTTCCCCCACCCCCAACCTGGTTCTGTCCATTTAGGTAGAAAAATTAAACTTCCCAAGTCACAAACGGGTATGCGTTCCTTGGCAGCTGAACTTAGCAAAAATGCCCTGTCCTGATTTCTTAGAAGGTTAAAGCGATGCTTGCCAAATGACCCTCACGCTTTACTCCCAACTATGTGCCCAGGAGAGATACAAACACATGCGCACACTGGGTGAGACTTGTACACAATGTTCATGGCTGCTTCATTCACCACAGTCCATAACCAGTAACAGTCCAACAAGGAAGTGGATAAATAAATAGGTCGTCTCCACAGACTGGAATACTACTGAGCATGGTAAAGGGACGCACTATAGACACACACAATACCATGAGTGAATCTCAATTAGAGCGGTGCAAGAAGCCAGCCACAAACAAGCATGTGCTACAAGATACCATTTATTTAAAATCCCAGAAAATGTAAACTGAGCTGCAGTGACAAAATCCAGACCAGTGGCTGCCTAGGATCACGGGCAGAGAGAAGAACGGATCACCAAGGGGCACGTGGAAACTTTTGGGGCTGAGGCACGTGCTCTCTGTATCTTGTTTGGGGCAATGATATCACACATGCCTGACTCAGATTCTCTCTTTAAAAGGATATACTTGGGGGTTTTTTAATTAATTTATTTTTGGAGAGTGTGAGCATGCATGTGTGTGTGAGCAGGGGAGGGGCAGAGAGAGAATTCCAAGCAGGCTCCACACGGTCAACTCAGAGCCTGATGAGGGGCTCGAACTCACGAACGGGGACACTATGGCCTGAGCCAAAATCAACAGTCAGGCGCTTAACCGAATGAGCCACCTAGGCGCCTCAAAAGGATATACCTTGTTATGTACAGGATATACCTCAATAAATCTGAAAATAAGTATATCGGTTTATAAAAGGAATCATTTATATACTGAACTCTCGTTAATCAAATCTTTTTTAAAAACATAGTCATAATTTTCGAAAAGTGCCCAGTCCTCACCTGGTACAACATACAGTTTCAGCGAGCTATACTGTTTATTTCAGATTCTGAACTCCTGCTGGTTGAGATCAAGTTCTCATTTTTAGCTTAAGTTCTATGCAGTTCCCAACACAGCATTAGGCAGTGCAGCCGTTCAGAACACTGGGTCTAAACACATCTCCATTCTGTTTTTCCTTGCTTTCCAAAGAGATCCTGGGAGCAGAATCTACAGTGAGCCTGCTGGCACGGCCATTAGATCCTGAAAGAGTGTCACCGAGGAAATGTGTGTGAGGTTGTGTGGCCCCTACAGGTTGCGTTGCCTCTGAAAGCTACACGCAGTCCTGAGCTTGAACTTCAGGTTTTCTGTAAGACCAGGTATAAGGGGAAGGGAGGTGACGGGACTGAGTTTAGCCTACAAGAGGTTAGAGACCAGAAAGTACTCTAAGACCTACATATCCTCCCACCTCCTTCCTGTCTCAGGGAAACTAAAGCCTCTAACATTAGACTACAGGCACCAGTTCAAACTCTGTGTTACCGACCCTCAGAGAGACAGGTACAGAAATTGTGAGCGTTCAGAAGCTCGGGCAGCAATTTGACATTGCTGTGATCTGTGGACTCAATTCTCATTGAACAGGGCATACACCAGTCTGATATTGTCCAAAACTTAGGGTGAACCCAGTCATGGACAGTTTCATTATAGTGGCTTAACATATAAAAAGAAAAAAAAAAAAAACTAGTCTTCCTTCACACAGGGTTTGAGAGCATAATTTTATGGCATGGCTTACCCAGTGAAGGTTAGTTTTTCCCCATAATGAGAGTGAGAGCCAGAAAGAGGCCACTCTATCATCCAATCCAATCCATACAACCCTCAGCCTGTCTGTAGGTGTTAGGGACTGAGACTGTAAAATGAAATAAAATAAACCTTCTCAAAGAGGAAGTTTGTCAAAAGTGCTGTGTTTCCATTCTAATTACTATCCTGGCCATACAAGCTGCAAATATGGCTGTCATCACGTCAAGGATCAAAATGTAGGTCATGATAATGGCTGTGTGGATATAATTAATTTTTTTCCTTCCTTTTTTGTCTTTCTTGCTCCCTCTCTCTTCTTCTTCTTCCTTCTTCTTCTTATTCCTCTAAGGGGAAACTTAGGACCGCACTTATTTCTGAATCAGCCACATTCGTGTTTGGAGCAGCAAAGGTGGCTGACCCAGATGGGGCTGTTCTATGTGGCCACTGCTCACATCTAATCAGGGGGTGCTGAATGCAGCCCAGGAAACTCTGGCTCCTCGTTTCTAATATTTATCACAAAGGTTGGTTGGTGGGGAACTCAGAGAGCATGACGGACGGGCTGCATCACACCACATGGTTCTGGCGGGGTTGGGGGGGGCACGTGAGAGCCCCCAAAACTGTAACACACTGAAATGGGCAACAATGGAGGCCAAGCTCTTGAGTTTATATGCAAGGTCTTCTTAATGTTTATTCTTCCTTCCTATCTCAGCTCGGCCGTCAGTTTCCCAGACAGCCATCCCAACTCTCTCCTGATTGGACCACTTCTTCCGGTTTATTACAGACATCACGAATTCAGTCCTGTGAATCTTTGACTGGGGTCTACCTTTCGTTAGTAAGTTCCACAGCGCAACAGCCACACCCGTCCTGTCTTGCTAAGCACTAGTCTCTAACATTTAATCAAGCACAGTGATGAGCAACAAAGTACATCCAACAAATGTCTGTTGGAAGAAGGGATGGATGAATAAATGGATGAATGAAGTCTCTAGATACTAGATATTAGCATCCATATACCATGCTTTGGGCCTGTTTTTAGATAAAAAGTTAAAACTAATCATGAGTCTCACAGAATCATTACATTGTGTTTTTAAGTAGGCTCCACAGCCAGTACAGAGCCCCACACAGGGTTCGAACTCATGACCCTGAGATCAAGACCTGAGCTGAGATCAAGAGTCGGACACCTAACCAACTGAGCCACCTGGGTGCCCCAATCATAATTTTTAAAAAGACTGGGTAGGGGCGCCTGGGTGGCGCAGTCGGTTAAGCGTCCGACTTCAGCCAGGTCACGATCTCGCGGTCCGTGAGTTCGAGCCCCGCGTCAGGCTCTGGGCTGATGGCTCGGAGCCTGGAGCCTGTTTCCGATTCTGTGTCTCCCTCTCTCTCTGCCCCTCCCCCGTTCATGCTCTGTCTCTCTCTGTCCCAAAAATAAATAAAAAAAATAAAAAATAAAAATAAAAAGACTGGGTAGCCCATGAAACCCTTATTATCAACTCAAAAGGAAATAAAAATCTCTAAGACTCCAGAGGTGAGAAATACACTGAGGGTATATAAATCATAATTCTTGCCCACGGGGAGTTTTATAAATGAAATAGCTCTTTTCTTCTGGAAGGGGTGGGGAATAGAGAAAGAAATTTAGGTTTTTCTGTACTACAATTAGGATAAAATGTTACAGGGCACCTGGGTGACTCAACTGGTTAAACGTTGGACTTCAGCCCAGGTCATGATTTCATGGTTCATAAGTTCAAGCCCTGCGTTGGGCTCTGTGCTGACAGCTCAGAGCCTGGAGCCTGCTTCGGATTCTGTGTCTCCCTCTCTCTCTCTGCCCCTCCCCCATTTGCACTCTGTTTCTCTCTCTCAAGGATAAACGAACATAAAAAAAAAATAGTAATAAAAATTTTAAAAATAAAAGGATAAAATGTTACAAATCATTTCTGAAAACAAAAGTCATGGTAGAGAAGAAGAAATTTTATAATATACCCTTATTTCTGCTTTGGGTCAAACCACGATCCCAAGAACATTATCGGTTACAGATAGTAAAAACCTGAGAGAATGCGGTTAACCTATGCTGTAGACAGAATGTGTCCTCCCAGAGTTCGTATAGTGAAACCTAACCCCCAATATGATGGCATTTGGAGGTGGGGCTCCTGGGAAGGGATCAGGTCCTGAGGGTGCAGCCTTCATGAATGGGATGAGGGCCCTCGCAGCAGTCCCCAGAGACCTCTTGCCCCTTCTGCTGTGTCAGGACGCAGCAGGAAGACGGCTGTCCACGAACCAAAAGAGTCAGGCTCTCACCAGACATAAAATCTTTTTTTTTAATTAACATTTATTTTTTGAAAGAGAGACAGACCACAAGCAGGAGAGGGGCAGAGAGAGAGGAGGACACAGAATCCGAAGCAGGCTCCAGGCTCTAGGCTCTGAGCTGTCAGCACAGAGCCCAAAGCAGGGCTCGAATTCACAAACTGTGAGAATATGAACTGAGCCGAAGTCGGCTGCTTAACAGACTGAGCCACCCAGGCACCCCTCAGACATCAAATCTTGATTTTGGACTTCCCAGCCCCCACAGTTATGAAGAATACATTTCTATTGTTTCTAAAGTATCCAGTCTGTGGAACTGTGTTATAGCAGCCCAATTGTCTAAGACAACAAAGGCTTTCTTCCAACATCAAGATTATCAGTGCAAAAGTCCTTTACCAAAGAGGGCCTCGAAATCGCTGAAGCTAGAAACGAGGGGATTTACCCAGGCAGTACTTACTAAGAGAGCGACAGTAAGTCATTAGATTTGCCACAGAAGATTCTTATTGATCAAGCCCTGTAAGCAAAGGTCTGTTGTTGGGTTTTTTTTTTGTTGTTGTTGTTGTTGTTTTGGTTTTGTTAGCAAACATACAATTACTTTTATTATTTTTTTATCTCGTGAAGAACAATGATTTTCTGCCCATTCAAAGCAGTGATGACACAGTGAGTTTTATTAATGTGCATTTAAGTACAAAGGCTCAATGAAAGTTATCAAAACAGATCTATTTTAAATTTCTTCACTGTCTTCCATTTTCCAAAATAGAAGTTTGAGGTGGCCCCCAAAATGCACACATACGTGTACACACAGAGAGGAAAAAAAATCATCTGCACATCCAATGTTGTTCAAGTAAAATAATGCAGTAAGATGGAAATCATTTTGTAATAAATAATACACTTCTAAAACCTCGGAGTTCCTTCCCTAGAAGCCATTTAACATCTGTTTCCTTTAAGTATACTTCTTAGGCTCTATTTTAAGTAAGCGTTAAAGACACTTTTACCAATATTATTTCATCCATTCAAATGAGCAGGTGAGACAGAAAGCAGCAGAGGGAGAGTAACTAACACGTCACACAGCTGGTAAAAAGCGGGGTTGGATTCAAAGCCAGATCTGACTCCCAATTCCATGGGTTTCCTGGCCCTGAGGACGCACCTGCAGGGGAAGAGGAGGGGTCCCCAGCGAGGTTCCTTCCAATCTCACCTCTGCCCCATCTTTAGCTCAACAGTGAGCACAGTGGAACCTCTGCACAAAAACATGCACTTGATCTGCTACCTTGTAATTGGTTCCACCAGAACGATGGGGAGCCGTCCACCATGATACAATGTCAGTAATAAGCCAGCTAAAAGGACACGTCTACTTAACTAAACAAGCCTTAGTCCTTTCCCAGTTGCTAAAATGATTTCAGAAGATTTTCCAAGATCTATCCAAACAGGTCTTTAAGCCACAAGAAAAACAAGGTAATTCGGCAGTTGTTCACAGCAGGGGTTTTGCGAAAATGGTTCGCAAATGGATACACTACAATGCCTTTAGCGTTCCCACAGCTGGTAAAGGACAGCCAGTTCATTTGAGGATTGAAACATTTTCAAATTGCACTGTAAAATCAGACAGATTTCTCTCGTGCGCTCTCTCTCCCGCTTTCCTCTAAATGTGAGGCTCCTTCTTGTCTTTCAAATCTATTGTTCGGTTAATCTGTGCACGCCAGAATATTCTAATTTAAATCTGAGCCTGGGACATGCTATATTTTGTTTCTAGCTGCAAGAGTGTGAAAGCCATAAATAGCATGTACTGTGCTTGTTCTCTGTTCCTAAACAGTCTGATAAGCTCATATTGAAACCATTTCAGCGATCACATTTGACAGCTCGCTAGGAACCTGTTCAATCCAGCCTCCCAAGCAGTCCATTACCGCTGCCAGTTTGCAGGCGGACAAGGCACTCAGACACCAGGCTCTAAATGAGACGAACCCTGGCGGAACCCTCGTAGGAGAGGTGCACTCTGGCTAACGGGCCGTCAATCTGTCAGTAGCTCTTAAGATTCCTCAGCCTCGTCCAACTGCAGGTCGGCTTCGTGCTGAGAGGAAGGGGGAACACGGTGCACAGAGGGGTCCTGTCAACTCCATTTCCAGGGACCTGTCTGCAACCTTGCATGCCGGACCAAATCAGCACAAACCAGAACCACAGAGCTGCTGCAGGGCCCTTTCCTTCCCCTAAGTCCCTCACTCATCCATTAAATAAACAGTGATCAGACATCAAGGAGGTATAAAAACGCCTTGTACCTAGAGAACTCTGAACGCAGACGGCTCTAGGGCCAATCACAGGGGCCATCACACACAGCAATATGACTCTCTCCACATTTCTTAAATGTTCTGGGCCTCAGTTTCTCCATTTGCCACATGGGCATTATGTAACAGAACACTGGACTCCAGAGGAAATACTCAACAACAAATCAGTCCTCCTCCTCCTCCTCTTCCTTTCATTGGGACTTAAGATTTTCTCATTTTCTCAAATCAAGAAATGTTCTTATTTACATTGAAATAAAGAACCTATAAGACATCGAGGAAGAAGCAGGGTTTTTTCTTTTTTTCCTTCTTTTTATTTTTCAGTAGAATGTTTACTGAAGTGTGACATACAGAAGGGTATAAATCATAAGGTTCCAGGCCCCTGAATTTTCACCCAAGGCAATACGTCCAGATCGGGGCAGAACATAACCAAGGCCTCCGGGAGGCCCCTCCCACCCACCTCCTGCCGCTTCTCCCCGCAACGATAACCTCTTCCCTGAATCCCGATCCCACGGATTACTTTTGCCTGCTTCTGAATCAAGTAACATGTTAATAACGTGGACATGTACCAACTGCAAACGGAAATGCAGGAGACCATAGGGATTCACAGCCAATGAGCTACGTCAGAGGGACAGCATGTGACAAAAAGAAGTATACACGCTGACAGCAACGGAAGTAATAAAGGTAACATGTTAAGACTGTGCTGGGCTCTCTTCTCTCCTTCTTATTTTTAATCCTAACACTGTAGAGCAAAAATGAGAAAAGTCTTACACATTCCAGGGCTAGGGCTCATTTTACCTGCTTTCTAGAGTGGTACTAATTTGAGAAGGCATAATACTACAAGACAATGAGGAAGAAAGAGATGTATTTTGTAGAAAAGAATCCATTAATTTTGAAAGTAACTGCCATCACCCGAGCTTAAAATACAGATCAGTAATTTCCCCAGAAGACATCTAAAACTTAAACCTCACTGACCTCTTCCTTAATACTCTAAAAACCATCTTTGAAATCCTTGGGATCCTTGGAAAATAAATTTTAGAAATGCTCATCTAGTCAAGGGTAATGCTATTTTCCCCTTGGGATTAGAAATTAGAAAAGATCAGCAGCCCTTTTCTTCCCACTAGACTAGAATGGGTGCCCCCTCCTGTTCTACCCTGCAGACCTGGGATACACCCCCCCGCTCAGGTGAACGAACCAGAGAGATTCCAGAGAAGACCCTCAAAGAAGGCACTAGGCATTTGGGCATGAAACTCTAGGACAAGTCCCTTACAGCAAAGTCTAGGAGGACGGGGTCCAGACTGTGGATCCTCACATCCCCTTGGACCCATGGATTCCTTGTCTCATAGGGAAGGAATAAGATGGGGAAGGGCCCCCAGAGTGGGGCCTATCAGAGCTGTGCTCCATCAACAGGAGGGTGGACACCACTGGGAGCCTGCTAGAAATGGAGAATCCCAGGAACCCCCCGCCCCTGGGCCTGTTCCATCAAAATCTCCTGGCGATCCCCATGCACATTCAAGTTCAAGTATGGGTGCTGGCACAGGGACCCCTTTTGTCCAAATTGAAGCACGGTGCTGCATCTGACAACTGTCCATTCCTTGAATACACTCCTTAACCAACTTTAAAAATGAGAGCCAGTGACTTCAGATGAAATGGCATCCCATTCATGTGCACGACAACACAAGGACCTGTTCTATTCTCTGACGACTCAGGCAAAGGATCCGAGAAAACTGGAATGACATGGGTCCTAGGTCCTAGGTCCTTCTGGGTTCAGACTGAGTCATGAAGTTTCAAAACACTGCTACAGATCCCCCAGAAATTTTTATTAATTCTGTCAGGGCATAATACCATCAGAAAAGAAATAGACCCTGAGAAAAATCTGGCTCTATAATGAAGGGTAAGATTGCACAATCTAATTACTATATTTTCAATTAAGGCTGAGCTCTCGGTGTGTTTTTCCGCTGTTTCTTGAATTAGCAGAGACCTGTGAGCATGTTCAGAGAAGGGTATGTTAATTAGAGAGAGAATTCCCCAATAAGAAGCTGAGCCCATGATACCCAGGTAATTAGGAATATTATAACAATTCGCTGACCCTTCGGAGGCCCTCTCCTACCGCCAGCTGCCCTCGGGGACCCACAGAAGGCCACATCGCCATTTCCACTGCCTGTCACTTTCGCTGCTGCTTTTGCAGATGGTCCCATTTGCAAGTGTTCAACCACTAGCTTGGGGAGCCCAGGGGCACCGGAACTGCCGGCACTCCTCCTTCCAACAGCGTCTGCTCTTCTGTCCTTGGGGACACTTGGTTGAGTAGTTGAGTAGTAGAGTTGTGCACACCAAGAGTTCTGAATCTCGTCCTCAGAACCAGAACGTCACCTGGTACCCTGGAGCGTCCCTCCTCACCTAGTGGTGGGGGGGCACCAACACACCAATGTGGGGGCAGGGCGGGGGAATTCACCAGATCCTCTGGCAGCAGCAAGATGGCGCCCGACCTCACCGTATTGCTGTGGGTGAGGCAGGACACTGAGCCCCGCATGTGTTTGGGAAGCAAACGTCGCCGACAGAACTGTAGATGAGACAGTAAAGCGGAAGCACAAGGCTAGGAAGGAAAACAAGGCCAGCCTAAAAGTACCGGGAGTAGAAATAACCCCCATGAGACTGCTTACTAGGGCATTATAGTGTGCAAAGTGCTTTCCAAATGTGCACATCGTCCTTCAATCTTTACCACGACCACTCGTGGTTGATGTGACCCCCATTTCACAGATGGAAAAATGAAGGCTCGGATTCCTTGTGGAAGAACACATAGCTAGTGAGCCATGGTTCAACATGAATGTAGTCAAGAGAAGCCAAAGTCCTGGACCAGTTCTTGACTGCAGTCAAACCAGAAAAGACTGGTTTTGTCAGATCCCCGTGAACTGGATAACCTCAGCATATCCCAAACCTACCTCCTGATTTCTCCTGTTCTACATTCTATCAGTCTCCTAGTTCAACCTCCACATATGACCCAATCTTTTTACATTTGTCTCCCACAGACTCCCCACATTTCTGCTTTTCATTTCCACCGCCACTGGCCCAGCTGGGGCCCGGCCACTTCTCTGTTGTTGCAACTCTGCCCTAACTGACATCCCTCCGTCAGCCCCCCGCAGTCAGCCGGGTGACAGAGTGAGCCTCCCGCATGAGGTCAGGACACAGTCCTTCCCCAGCAATCATCCAACTCCCTCAAAGGCACAGCCTCCCACTAACCTCCCTTCCCATCTTGCCTTCCTCGTCCGTCTCCTCCTGCCTGACCCAAAACTCGGTCTCCTTGTTGCATCTCAAACACAAGCCCCGCAGCCTTGACCATGACTCCTAACACTCCCTACGGCCTGAATGCCCATCTCTTCATTCTCCTCCAACCAAGAGCAAATCCTCCCTTGGAGGCTCAGTCAGGTGGGATTTTCAGGCACCTTCCCAGACCCCCTGTCAGGGTGAGTCTCTCTCCCCCTCACACACCACACTGGCCTGCCCTTCAGCTTCTCTTATTTTATCTGTAGGCTTTAATTTGCTTGACTTACCTGCTAGACTAAAAGATTCAAGGTCACCTTCATACCCTCCGTGCCTACCACGCTTTTCACGCAGAATTACCATCTAAAAGGAACCTCAGTGAGAATTTTCCTTTATAGGCTTTTTTTTTCCCTTCCTCATCAACAAGAATTCTGGAATCAACTGCATTTTGCATTTTGTGTTTGTTTGTTTTCTAGCTGAGAAGCTAAAAGTCAAATCTCTTATCCTCAGGCCTCGCCCTATTCTCATTTTCTATCTTCTCTCACCCTGGTTTTCTACTTTCTAGTTGTATTTTGCTATTTTGCGTTTCCTTTAATTTACCTTAACTTCTGTGGAACAAGATGAAATATAAACAGACATGTAAAGAAAGATTCGGTTTTTGAGAAAGGACTGACAACTTGAACTGAACGGGAGATTCCCACTGGGAAAGAAGTGGACAAATCAGCCCAAATTCATTACAGTTTCTGTCAATAGCCAGTACAGGCCTGAAACAAGAAAGCAGTTTTCTCCTTGAGACACGAAGGGTGCTACGGTGGAAAGCAGGGCCGGGGACTACTCTGAAGCCCTGTAGCTTGAAGCCCTGGGGTCCATGTATTCCACAGGTGCCCAGTACACAGAACATGACCCAAGAACGTTTTACTTAACTCTGACTTCCCAAATCCATTCCCCCCATAGCAAGTGGCTGTTACTTGTTCACAGAGCAGGGACTAGAGAAGAACCATACGTGATATACCAGGAGGAACTGCAGAAAAGCTGGTATTTGGAGGAACCGTCCTGGATGCAAACACCCGTCCACACTCCTTCTATTTGAGTTAACTACTGACTCAGGAGAAATGAGAGCCAGAAGGAGGTGGGCTGGAAATAAAAGGGGCCGAAGTGGATGCCTGCTCATGGGAGTTACTACTCCACGGCAGCTAAGGCAGAAAGAAAGCCAGAGCTGAAGCCAGGGGGCATCCAGGTTCCCACCTTCGCCCCCTATAATTCGCTAGCCTTTGGGAAACTCATCCACTTGTCCGACCCCCATTTTCCCTGTCCTGAAATGGGAAGAGTTATGGCCTCTTTACTGGTACTTTGAGGATCAAATGAAATGACATGGGAATTTGCTTTATAAACTCTTCATAGATAAGACTTCTTTCCATTTCAACAAAGATTTATCGAGCAAAGCAACACAGGAGCATAGATCAACGGGCTTCCAAATCACAAGGCCTGGGATTTAAATTCCAGTCTGTCACTTCCTAGTTTTGTGACCTTGGGCAAATTACTAACCTCTCCAAGCCGCTGTTTTCTCGTTTGCAAAATGGGACAGGAGTGCCTCCCTATCTGACAGGTTTATCATGAGGATTAAGTGAGCTGGTTTTTTATCTAAAAAAGTAGCTGCCATCTAATACGTGTTATACACGTGTTTCATAAATACGCCAATTATGAATGTCTCATGAGCCAGGCTATGGTGCATGCTGTAGGGATGGACGGACGGACACACACACACACACACACACACACACACAATAACAGTGGATCCAGGCAGACCTTTCATGGCCCAGGCAGTACTGTAACCTATGACCCTAGGAGATAAACAATAAGCTTCTCAGGAACAGAAAAAGAAATGACCACCTTGACGAGGGAATCCTAGCTGGCATTCTCTTGCATTTCAAATTGCAGATTTTCATCCTGCCCTGTGGTCACTTGGTTAATGTACAGTATCTTTTTCCAAGAGTTGTTGTGATTCACTCATGCTCATGAAATATTCAAGCAGTTTAACAAAACAAAACAACAACAACAACAAAAAAACCCCACATTTATTTAATGAACTATTATAACGACAGCTGTGGAGAACTTTCACTGTGTTCAGTGTTTCAGGAGTATTTTATACACACCTTTCAGCCTGCCCACGTTCAAGGAAGACACGAAATTCAGGAAGGGCAAAATAAAAATCACTTCATTGGATAAAAACTTTTACAAGATCTCCTGTCCATCACTGGGAGCTCTGTAGCTGTTTGTTTTTGTTTGTGTGTTTGTTTTAAGTGGAACGTTCACCAACGAGAACCTCTCCTCCCTCTTCCTGTTCACCTGGCCTGGAAGAGGTGACCTGGTAAGACTTCAATGAGGCCCAAGTAAATTCTGTCACTCTTGGATAATTCATTTTGTAATTAATCAGAGGTCTTATTTAAGGATGATTAGCAGGCGGCCATTTTCCAGTTCTGACATTCTAAAAATACGGTCCCATGATTGACTACTTCTTTTGAAGTGTGGCAGAAAAGTCGTCCAACTTGTTACCAAGCTCCAGAAATCCTCTCTGTTGACACAGAAGGAAACCTCTAATTACATGAGTCACTGTAGTTTTACAACTGAATAAACTGTTAACTAAATTGGAAAAATTGTCATCAAGATGATAAAGGCCATTCTGGGGCTCCCTGCCAAGCACCCCTGACTTGCACCTTTCAGAGAATGACCTCTTGTAAAGAGACTGACGTGCGGGAGATTAAAGGTGAAATCCAATACACTCTCCCAGGTCTCAATAGGCTGCTTTGTCCTGATTAAAAGGAAAAAGAATTTCCTGGGCATGTTCCTTTAATGTTTTTATCTCAGGAGTGGGCACGGGAATCCACTCTGTAAACCACTGCTATGTGCACATTACAAAGATAACCGGCCTGTTGGCTTGTGACAGAGTTTCACCACATGTATTCAACCCTCCAGTGCTCTTTTGCTCATTCTTTTTCTTCCAAGTTTACATTTGCACAGCTTCCTTAATCTTTATTTCTTAAAGGGGTAAGCCCGGCCTTAAATGCATTAAACACGATGCAGACAAGTGTTCGTGTCTGTGGAAATATCAGGAAGACGACACCTTAGGCTCCCTCCTGACTCTGCTCACCTGCTCCCCACCTCCCGGTGATCCCCACATACAACCGAGGAACTTACCCCACACCTCCCTGCCTTCTCTCGCTGTGAGCCTCTGCGTAAAGCCAGAGAACCCACCACGTGAGGAGCTATTGCTCTCCTACAGACTTGGGCAAGACAGAAAAAAAGAAAAGCAGTGTAACTGGGGCTGGGCACCAGACCTTACTCTCATCCTGCCCTGTTGGAAGATTTTAAGAGCGAACATCTTTAAGGATCCTTTCTACCCCTAGGGTGATCCCATACGCTACCTGCTTAATACGGAATTTGCCAGGCCACCTCGTTATCCCGGTAGACGGTCCGGCCTATGTACCTAGTAAGGCATTTTTGCGTATATAAAAAATGGCTGTGAGGAGTAACATTCAAGGGCTTGAATGAAAGAAAAAATTTTCCTAGCTGCCCGCTGCAGTATTATTTAGCCACTGAAGGGCAAAACAGAGAGGCGGCCACCCACCGGTCTTTGCCTCTTCCAACCAATGTACGGCCTTGACGTGCCAACTGTGGGGACAAGTCCAGGGTTCACTTCCCTGGGGCAGTTCTGTTCGCGCGGGCCCGCAGCCTAAGAACAAACACATCACGTCTCATAATCACCGGGCACCGTCTCATCATGTCTCATCATCAGCAGTACCGGAGGCAGGCTTCCAGCCTGCCCGGCTTAACTCCCTCAACTTTCCAGACCAGGAAGGTGAAGGCAAAATAAACGAAGAAGCGACCTGTCCAAGGCCACACCACCGGTTGGTCCCAGAGCCTGGGTGACAGCCTGCTTATAGCTTTCCTGTCTGAAGCTCATTCCCACTGGATTTCCTAAAGCGTATTTGCTTTCTTCCCAAACGCATCCCAACAGCATCTGCTAGGGTCACAGAAAGGTCTGTGAGAAGGTGACTCTGCAAAGCCGAGGGGCAGATACCAAACAGGGACGGTCCGTCTCAAAATGTTTGGGAAGATTTGTGTGTCAAGAGGAAAGACAAAGCCAGGCAGCCCTGCTTCAAAGGATTCCAAGCAGCGGGTAATGGAGACCTCCTGTTTAATGAAGTGACCCCCTCTGGTCACCTTGCAGAAAAGCCCTCTGCATAACCCTGGGACTTAACTCACCAAATATGTACCCATGAATACCTTCTTTATTTCTGGATGGACAGTCATTTTAATGGGAGACAGAAATAGGGACATGTGGGTTGGCCTTGGTCTTCCAAGAGGTTGAACCTTCTAGAGCAACACAATCATGTTTTAAACGAGGTGTTTAAATCACGGAAGCTTGTACCTCATAGGTTTAAAAAAAAAAAAAAAGAAAGACCTGCTACATTGAATACACAGTCTCCTAATTCCAAAGGTTTTCTGTCAAAAATTCATTGTTTGAAAATGGTGGTAGATTTCTAAGTTAGCCCCCCAAATTGATTTCAATAACAAAGTGTTACAACATGATACAGTGAAAATGGAAGAAATCCCCACTGATGGTTTATCACCAAATAAGGGCAATCTGAAAACAATAAAAGTAAATAAAAGGTATTTCCCTAAGATCTTTAATGCTAGGCAAATGGAGAAAAACACATTCAATGACTATGGTTAGGGAAGGCATGAGAAATTTCTGGGTGGAAATTCTGAGCACTTGCACGGACTGTTCAGGTTGATAACAGGAGAGAGCCTTCTCTAGAACTAAGTGGGCCATGAATCACGCGAGATGGAAAAAAGAGAAAACACCCTGAGAAGATGAAGGGGTGAGGGAACAAGGGTGTTTGGTGAGTACTTCTGGGTCTGTCATTGGGTGGTGCTGTTGACTTGGGACATTGGAGCCCCTGCTCCTCAGGTAAGAAGGTTCACGTGAGGGTCATCAGCAGGGGTTCTCAAAGACGCTTTGATGGTCCAGTCACATCAGCACCACTTGGGAACTTCTCAGAAATGCAAAACATCAGGTACCACCCCAGACCTAATGAAGCAGAAAGAGTTCTTTCTCAATAGGTAGCCCTCTGGGTGACTGTGATGCAAGGTGAAGTTTGGGAACTACTGGTAGTCAGTAGGTGGTCAGTCACATGGGACATCTGCCAGCCAGGCCATGTGCCGCACCTTAACTAGTGACCGTACTTTAAGGCACTGGTTCTCACATCTGGCTGCATGCTGGAATCCCTAGGAAGCTTTAAAAACCCCGAAGGTGCTGTTCTCCCCTCCGAGATACTGATTTTAATGGACACTGGGGTGTGGCCAGGGCGTGAGAATTTTTAAAAGCCCCCAGATGATTCTAACACGTGACATTTGGAAGCCAATGTCTGAAAGAGCTTCAGTCCCATTTCGCACTCGATTTAAAAAGGCTTCTTCTAGATTCTCTCCTCATGGGTCCATGACCCAGCTTGGGCTTCGTAACCTGGTTACCACTGGGAAAACCCAGACCAGTTAGGGTTTGCTTCCCATAGGCTGGCAATCCTCAGCTGGGGGGGGGGGGGGGGCAATTGTACCCCAGGGGAGGCTCGGCAATGTATGCCTGGAAACGTTTTGGTTGCCAAGACGAGGGCAGACGAATTTCACTACTGAAATCTGGTGAGGAGAGGCCAGGAAGACTGCCAGACATCCTATCCTGCTCAGGACAGCCCCCCACAACAGAGAATTAGAAATGTCATTCATGCCACTTCCGGAAAGTCCTGCCGTAGACAAGTCAACTGTTGTCCTCAGTCCGCTTTAGCTCTTGCACCTCGGACTGGGTGGAAGAAAGGATGGGTCTGTTCCATAGGCACACCCATTCGGACGCACTGGGGCCCCAGCAAGGCCCCCCTTCTTGTGCGGGTGATTCTGTGAGGATGTCAGGTGTCTGCTCCACTGTTAATGACACAGCGCTTCCTTTCCGATTTGAATACGCTTCCTTTTGTAGATGCTCTGTGGGCCAGGATCCCTAGCGGGAAGAAATAACAAGTAGAGGGTCTGGGTGCCAGCATCTCGCCCGACACCCTAGCGGTTCCCATGGCCAGCCTTGACTCCACTGCAAGTCTCCAAGCTTGAAAACATATCAAGCCCGGGGGGGCCTGGGTGGCTCAGCCGGTTGAGCATCCGACTTCAGCTCAGCTCAGCTCATGATCGCTCAGTCCGTGAGTTCGAGCCCTGCGTCGGGCTCTGTGCTGACAGCTCGGAGCCTACTTCGGATTCTGTGTCTCCCTCTCTGTCCCTCCCCTGCTCACGCTCTGTCTCTCTCACTCTCCAAAATGAATAAATGTTTAAAAAAAATTTTGTTTTAATGTATCAAGCCCAAATACTGGCAGAATAGGGAAGTGAAATGGAAACAGGGTCAAACGTGGACTAAACCTAAGCGATCTACATTCAGACACAGGCTCTGGAGCCACTGCGGGTTAACCTGCGCCCGAGTGACAATGCCTGCTGCAGGCAATAAACTCTAAGGAGCCCGACGCCTCCTCGTCTGGTTTTATTTTGCCTCACAAAACGAGAAGAGCATAAAACCTCTCGCCATCTACTCTCTGTTTTACCCCAAATCTTCAACACCCACTGTTCCGAGATTTCCACACGGATTCAGAGCAATTTATGGCGGCCCAGGTGTTTAAAGTTCCAGGTTGAAACATTTGGTTAATTAACATCATGCTGCAAACGCTCAAAATCACTTCAGCTGCCACTAGAACAGTACAAAGCTACCAAAAACAAAAACTGTAGGGAAAATACAAACAAATGGTGGTATCCTGTGAAAAGCGATATAGGATTAGAGCGACAATAAAAGCTGCGAGAGCTCTCTTGAATTAATGCTGTGCTCCTGGAAAATGCTTTTCCAAAAGGACAGTCTTTCAGTAAAGACTTGAGAACACATTTGTAAAGAGGCTGCAGCTAAGTGCCAGGACACAGAACCACTAGCACTTTCCTGGAAAGAAAAACGGTGCATGAGAAAACAGGGCAAACCCAAGAGTGACGATTTTGGAAATATCAAAAGAAATGGCCATTTTTCTAGGGAGAACCCCATTTCGGGACCATGACGCTCCCAGCACAGGTTCTCTACACTCACAGCTCAGGTCCCTCTCCCACCCAAGGGTCCAGTTACCTCCTGTATCTTAATTCTTGTGAATGCCTACCTGTGCCTTTCTTTCCGATCGCTTTCAGTAAAAGATTACTTCTTTGGAAAGGGTCCTGAAGTGGTTCTGTCAGACTTCATTTTTGTAAAGTATGACATAATGGGAGAAGATGCTTGCAAATGACATATCAGCAAAAGGGTTGGTATCCAAAATCTATAAAGAATTTACCAAACTCAGCGCCCAAAAAACAAGTAATCCAGCAAAGAAATGGGCAGAAGACATGAATAGACACTTTTCCAAAGAAGACATCCAGATGGCCAGCAGACACAGAGAAAGATGCTCAACATCACTCATCATCAGGGAAATACAAATCAAAACCACACTGAGATACCACCTCACCCCTGTCAGAATGGCTAAAATTGAACTCCGGAAACAACAGATGTTAGCAAAGATGTGGGGAAAGGGGAACCCTTTTGCAAGGCTGGTGGGAATGCAAACTGGTGCAGCCACCCTGGAGAACAGTACGGGGGTTCCTCAAAAAATTAAAAATAGAGCTACCCTATGACCCAGCAATTACACTACTAGGCATTTATCCAAAAGATACAAAAATGCTAATTTGAAGAAGCACATGCACCCCAATGTTTATAGCAGCGCTATCAACAATGGCCAAGTGTGGAGAAAACCCAAATGTCCATCAACTGATGAATGGATAAAGAAGATGTGGTTTATATATACAATGGAGTATTACTTGGCAATCAAAAAGAATGAAATCTTGCCATTTGTTATACAACCTGGATGGAACTAGAATGTATTATGCTAAGCGAAATATGTCAAGTCAGAGAAGGATAAACATCATATGATTTCACTCATATGTGGAATTTGAGCAACAAGACAGATGAACATAGGAGAAGGGAAGGAAAAATGAGATAGAAACAGAGAAGAAGGCAAACCGTCAGAGACTCTTAAACACAGAGAACAAACTGGGGATTGCTGGAGGGGAGGTTGGGTGGGAGGATGGGCTGAGTGGGTGATGCACATTAAGGACAACACTTGTCTGGATGAGCACTGGGTGTTGTACGTAAGTGATGAGTCACTGGGTTCTACTCCTGAAACCAATACTACTCTGCATGTTAACTCAAGTTTAAATACGTACATTTTAAAAATAAATAAAATATTGCAAACAATTCTTAAAAAATAAAGTATGAAGTGTAGAGAGTTGGAAAGAAATACAGCTTTCCTAGTTTTGAGGCAGGGGTCAGGCTGAGGTACAATGAGTTTTCTGTGGCTTTTCTTTCCAAGTATTGGAGAGTGGGGAGGGTGGGGAGGGTGGGAAGGGTGGGGTGGGTGAGGGGGCAGTTCTGGCTTGCTCCCTGGCTGGACTCCCAGGTGGTATCCAGGTGTGGCTGGTCTAGGCTCCACAGGGTCAGTCTTCAGGAAGGGCTGGGGAGGGCTGTCACGTAAGATTAAGGAAAGAGACTATGAGGTCACAAGTTGGTCCTCAACAATGCCTCGGTTGTTGGAGGGCTGGGAGGGCATGGTTTCGAGCATTGTATTTCATCTGTTATTCAGATTGCTCTCAGGAAAATCTTCTTCCCCCACAAGTCCCGGCTGCCATAGATTTGTGCATGAAGCCCAAACGAATAATCGGAAAGATAAGTTTTGCTTCCATGTCTGAGCTACTGGGAACTGAGACAGTACCTCTTTAGGAGAATGTAACCGAGTAACACAAAAGGGAGACAAGACCCTCATTTAAGACGAGAACAAGATGCAGCTCCAATTCATCTGTGGTTCTAGAAATGCAATACAAATTTGGTGGAGTGAAGGCTGACAAAGACTCTCTCCTTGACCAAACGTCACACGGGCTCCTCCAAGCCCTCTTTCCAATAAGGCCTCATCACGGAGCCCCATCCTTGGCTTGTCTAGTCCACTGTAGTAAGAATCCCTCCATCCCCGATGGCCCGTCTTGGTCATTTTCCACCTACTGCTTCATTTTCCCCTTCATCCTGCTCCTTGGCTATGACTTCCCACATATATTTGGACTTGAGCCCACTTCTACACTGGCGTCTCTTCTCCTCGATTGCAATAGTTACCGAATAAAATCTGTCTTCACCACTTTAGCTAGTGTCCGGCTCTGAAATGCTCCGACAGGGCTCCAGGTGTAGCAGCTGTAGGAGAGGCAGAGCCTAGCACCTGGAGCCCCGGCCAGCACCCACAGCCCACTGGAGTCCCCAACACTGGGGGACAGTTGAGAGTACAGATAAGGCCAAGAGGCGAAGCAGGCAAACGTCACCAAAAGGGGCCAGCATGGAAGAAGAAAAGGAGCAGGCACCCCTTCCACATCTCAGAGGAGCCAGAAAACCGCCAGGGGATGCCCAGCAGCACGGATGGGAGAGAGGGGTCTACTCAAGAGGGAAGTGGAGCTCCTACAATAGGAGAAAGAGTAAAGTCTTCGAATCAGTGTATAGCTCCTAACTCACCTGCAAAACGTCCCATTTTCATCCTCATGTGCCAAGTTCTATGAAATAGGCATAAAGTATTTATGTATATGAATATACGGATCTGTCCAAACGGACATGAAATACACCTGGCCCCTTTCCCTTAGGCAAAGAGCACTAGTCACTCCCTGGTCTCTCAGAGTTTCTCTCTGGGTTTTTATCTCCCTCTCCTGTTTGCCTGGTCCTAGTTCCGTTTTCAGTTAAGAGCCTTCAGAGAGAAATAATCTGATTGGCCCATCTCGTCCCTGTGTGGGAAGAACTTTCCGCTGGCCAGTCCACAGTCCGGCTGTCTTCGGGTCAGGTGCATGAGTGTCATCCAGCCAGCCATGTTGGAGGAGTGTTGGTCATGTTGGTCAAGTGGAGGAGAACGTGGCAGTCCGGAAGGTAAGCGGTTTTCCTCAGAAAGAGACTGTGTGCGTGACTTAGGCTGTGACTGCTCACAAGACTGTCAAAGAAGTAGAGACTTTAGCAAGTTTTCTCAGATCTGTTTGAAGAGAAAAGCAAAACCCCCAAAAATGCTCTGCTCTACTAGGACAAATACAGATGACTTAATTTCTCAAAGACTTGGCGCAGGCTTCTCCCTAAATTACCGCAGACACCATCTTAAAAGGCCCCCCTGGACAAGAGAAGGGGTAAAGAAATCAACCACAAGAGGCTATTGATGAGGCAAAGTTTTGGCTGAGTCAAAAAGACAAGGAAATATAAATTCTGAGGTACAGAAAGAGACACTACATTGGTATCATACCAGTAAGAGACAAGGCAAAGAAAGGAGCTGAGGAAAATAGATAGATAGATAGATAGATAGATAAGATAGATAAATAGATAAATAAATAAATGAATAAATAATTAAGGTCTGAGATTGGCTGTAGGGGCAGGGGGGAAAAGAAGGAAAAGAAGTTGGATTTACTCTTGACATAGAACTGCTGTTCCCGCGGTGACCACAAGCCCAGGCAGCACTCAGAGTGGCCACAGATCTCCCAATTCCAAGACCTGGCCATTTCTTGATTCCATTTCATGTTTCTAAGGAACAATCTTTTGCTGGTCTTGCCCCTTACATCCTTATAATAAGCTCTTTTACTTGAAGAAAGACACTTGCAAATCAAAGAACCCAAAGCACACACTGGATCTTGTGCATTTAACCTAACTAGAAAGTTGTGTGAGGTCTATAGTGTTCTGGATTTTTTTTTTTTTTCGCTATAATACTTATTTTTTTTTTTTAACTTCTGTACATGCAGTGTAACAACTGGGAATACAAAGTAAGTTCTGGTCCCGGCAGCCAAGGCCTGGAAAAAAATCTGACAGCAGGCTTAAGGTGAAATTAAACATAGCTTCAGAATCACAGCCTAGATATTCGAGTCCCAGCAGTAGAGACCGCCAGAGCTCCAGCACCCTCAGAAACCTCTGAGTAATCCTGGAAAATGGAAGATGTGCCAAAGGCTTGGAGGGGGCTGGGGGTGGGGGAATGGCAAATGTCACTCATGTTTTCAAAATGAAGAAGAAGAAGGTAGATTCAAAAATTGTATACAGGTCACCTCGGGAAATCTTGGGCAAAATCAAAAATGGTTTATTAAAAGGAATTTTCATGGGAAGCCAGAAAAAGAAACTGCAATCACCAAGAGGCAGCAAAATTGTACTCAGAATTGGCCGTATCTGCCTAAGCTCATTTTCCCCTTTGATTATACCAAAATGCAGACTTCAACGATGCATTTTATAAGGCCTGTTATGATAGTCTTACAAATTACGGGGTAGAGATGTAAAACTTGTCCTAAGTCATTCTCAGAGTTGACATCCACCTCAAGAGCGGTTTCTAGCAGTATGCCACAGAACTCTGTCCTTGGTCTATCCAGCTTAACATCTTTATATGAACTTGGATAAAGACACTAACAGGAAGGCGCATCCTCCTCAAATCTTGAGAGGTCACAGTGCTAAGAAAGGTAGCAAATACGCCGAGTGGCATGGTATGGAACCAGAGAGGTTTGGGAGATCTGAGAGATGGGCTAGCAGGATGTGATGTTCTCTGCTTGGGTCCCAACAAGCAACTACATCAGGAGAGGCCGGTAGCTACCTGGCCTCAGTCGCAGCACAGGAAAATACTATGTCTTCATCAAAAGAAAACTAAATATGATTCAGAGATGGGTCAGGGTCATCAACAGAGCTAAGTGAGTTAGGTTGCATTTAATGTGCATATGGTTTCTGGAATCAGACAGGTAATAAACTCTTTCTATGCTGGACCATAGCTGGAATACCCTTTTCAATTCTAGTGATGTATTTTCTGAGGAATGTGCATTCACTAGAACACATTCAGAAGACAGCTACCAGGGTTGTGCAGGAACTGTAAATTATACACATGAGGAACGGCTGAATGAACCAGGTGTGTTTACGTGACAAGTGTGGGTAGGGAAACATGCCCATTTTTCGTGAAATTAATGAAAGTCTGTCATGGGGAAAAGAAGCAATACTTTCTCTAGGTATCTCCAAGGGACAATATTGTGGATTAAGCTATAGACGGTATTTTGGTTTATTGTGAAAATAGAATAGGCTCCCTGGGCAGGTGTTCAAAGGCCCAATAACCACTACAAGGAAAGTTCTAGAAGAGTCAGCTGTAGAATCTGTAGATGGGTTAGGTCATCTTTTAAGGTCCTTTTAAATCTCAAGAGTCTCTGCTTTTCTCAAATACTACATTTTTAGTCTTGTATTCCAGTTCTGATCATGTCAATCCACTAAAACCTGCTACTGTTTCCAATTACAAACGGACTCAAATCCACACCCTTTCATCTACCACGTAAAGACCTCTAGCAGCTGGCTTAATGTGCCTTTCATTTTAGTTCCACAAATATTTACCGAGGACCTACTACAATCCAGGCACTACGCTAGGAGGCAGAGATATAAAAATGAAAAACATACAGTCTCTGGCTTCAAGGAGCTCACAATCTAGGGGGAGAAAGAAGTTTAACCTAACGCCGTGAAAACAGGGTGAAAACAGAGCGGGCTCAGTGTGCTCCCCCACAGGAGCACCGGAGAGGGGTCCCCCGGCTCAGCCAGGGAAGGCCTCGTGAAGAATCTCGACTTGGCATTTTGGCTCCACAGTTGCATCTGGTCGTGGCTGGACACTCTTGCTGTTATGTGGGAAAGTAACTCCGAGTAGTTTAGACGAGGCCAATGGGCTTCTCTGGGATGGACTGTGCTGGGACAGAAGGGGTCTCTGCATCCCCATCCCCGTACATTCAAGAGAAGAGAGCAAGGTCCTCCTTAGGAGGGAGCTTTTCCATGGAGGATTCTGGTCCCCCTGGCCACTCCTTGGGGAAGAAGAGGGACTAACGCCAAGGACAGTGTGACATCCGCTGAAGCCGGTCAACTAGGGAGTCAGCCACGCCCTCCAAAGCCAGAGCTACGAAGGCCTCTGTTCTTGCTTCCAACTTTTCCAGCAGTCTCCCCAGAAAGGAAGTCTGGGTAAGTCTCAAGTCTCAGGCAGGGAGGGAGGGGGCCCCACTGTGCTCTCCAGTCTCACCTATGGCCACGGGAGCCTAAATAAAACCGACGCTCTGCCCCATGTACCGCAGTTCTGTGTGTTCATACCGAAGTCAGCCAAATCCGGAAAACGAGGGGTGAGCGGGAACATCTGACCCTCAAACCCTACTCTGACCCTCTAGTAAATTCTATCATGAAGGGCATATTAGAGTTAAACGCAATGCAACATTTAAGCCAAGGCATGGAAAGCAAACATTTTATTTTTAATTCAGAATGACTTCCGTGAGGATCAAGGGAAGAGAATGTTATTTAGGAGAAGAGGTAAGGCTGCACGTGAAGCTGTGAGATGGCTCGCGGGCTGTGAGGGATCCTGCTGAAAACTCATTTCCCTGCGGATCCACTCCAACAGGCCACCTTAAATGCGGATATTATATGGGGGATCATATAGTCAGGCCACGGCTCAGTACGTGCATAATATAATGTAAGTCAGTCTCGCAAATAGAAAAAAGGTTAGTTTGCACAGTCAGAAACAGCTTGCTTAACCACTTTATGGTATTCAACTGTGTGCTTATTTTTAAATTCTATTAAATTGCTCTGAAGGCAATGACCAATACGAGGAGAAGCATCTCTTCATGGGGCGCATGAAAGCTTCTTTTACGACGAGGATAGAAAGGTGGCATCGTCCCTTTTGGAACTGAGGTCCTCTCTGGGGTGATCAGACGTCCCAGCTGCAAACTTTCTCGGGAATTTCACCCCACTCAGATGCTGTCCTTCCAGCCACCCATCACATAACCAGACCTGGCCTGTCCACCAATTCAGGCTCCTGCACAAAATCTCACCACCTTTTTTACTGCCAACATCTTTGCCCGTTTCTGGAAATAGGCAGTGTAGTCCTCCTAAAAAACCAACTTTGGAGTGCCAGTAACTTTACTGTATTCTTTCACTCTGCAAGAGTCCCCAACAAGCACGAAGACGGGTTCAGAGCAGGCTAGGACTCAAATAGCTTCGGGTTCCTGATGCAGTCAGCAGGCTTCTGCCTGTACTGAATGTCACAGGCACAGAGATCATGGGGGATGAATGGCCGGGTTCTAACCAGCTCAGATGAACACCAAGGATGTCTGAGCAAATTCTCACACGAGCACACTGATCAACACACAAACATTTAACAACAATCATCACCACCAATAGCTGCCTTAGATCCCAAGTGGGTTATATCTTGATAGGAACTGCTTCAGAAGTCTGGGATACAGAGTCCCAGAGCTGCGGCTCATGTGTCGATTGTCGAAATATTCACACGCATCCGCACAGGCTGGTAAATAACCACAGTCCTGAGTTCCCCTTCTACTAGGTCCTCCTGGAGGACCCGTCCACCACCTTCCCCACAACATGATGGCCCAAGAAAGCCTCGCACAAAATGTATTGTCCAGGACCCTGCTCTAGTGACATAGGGGGCATTCCGACTGGCCAGTGCCCATGCCAGGCCAGCTATTAAAGACTGGGACTGTTGGGGCACCTGGGTGGCTCAGTCGGTTGAGCATCCGACTTCAGCTCAGGTCACGATCTCGCGATCTCGCGGTCCGTGAGTTTGAGCCCTGCGTCGGGCTCTGGGCTGATGGCTCAGAGCCTGGAGCCTGCTTCCGATTCTGTGTCTCCCTCTCTCTCTGCTCCTCCCCTGTTCATGCTCTGTCTCTCTCTCTATCTCAAAAATAAATAAACGTTAAAAAAAAAATTAAAAAAAAAAAAAAAAGACTGGGACTGTCACCGATGCTCATAGCCCAGGGGGATTCTAGAAGGAGTGTCCTGTGCTGAGCCCATTCTAATAATCCAATTCTTTCCCTCATTCTCTTTCATACACATCTCTCCACTTTTAACACGCATGCACCTAGGAATAGCTGTCTGCATAAGGATCCTCTGAGGAAGGTCTTAAGGTCACAGAGTATATGTCTCTATAGAGAAAAAGCTGTGCCACGCTAGGAATCTTTCATACCTTTCTTGCAGGATTCAGATCTTTAAGTGGTGAGACTTTTTCAATCTGCAAATATTAGCGTCCACTGAAAGTCACTGACCTCGCTTTTATTAGCCTGGTGAGGCTCTTACTCCCACACCCAATCAGATACAGGCCTCCATGTAAGAGGGGATAAAGAGAATAAGCCTTCACACCTGCAGATGAAACCCTAAACCTGCCATCGGGGTCCTTGTAGCTGGGGAAAGCTGAACATTTCACAATAAACTACAAAGATTTATTTTTCCTCCTGTTTGAGAACAATAAACTCCTTCTGGAGAATGTAGGATCCTAGGCGAGTAATTACTACCCAGGCACACGTTTCAGAGGACCGTCTGAAAGCATCCATTGATAATCTCCGGTGAGGCCTAAATTTCCCTCTACTCCCAGTCCCAGAAGAAACTGGGTCAGAATGAAAACAGACAATGGGCCTCAAACAAACAGAACAGAATGTGGCTCACTTCTCTCACGTGCTTGTGAGGGAATTCAAACATTACTTAAGCAAGACATAGCATTGCTTATTTCTGATGCGGAGTGTGGTAGGAAAAGCAGATGAAGACAAAGGAAAAGTTCTGTGGGGGGATAGGGGAGGAAGGGAGGTTGACATGCATAAGTGGTTGGGAAGACAGAACCAGTATGGGACATTCTGGATGGTTGGAAACTGTGAGAGTCCCAACATTTTCTAACCCTGCCTGGTGGAGTACTTTATACCTACGCCTAAATATATCAAAACCCACCTCTTCAAAGACCTCGCAGTAACCTCCTAGTAACTGTAGAGCAGAGGAATTGATGGAAGAAACAAAGAGGGCTAGCAAACATTTTTTTCCATGTCACTCAAAAAAAAAAAAGAATAGAGTCATCCTGATTTGAGATGCTACATAAGTATCACTTGAGAAATAACCTTTAAAAAAAAAAGAGCATAGCAATCATCCTAACCAGAGGTTTGAAAACTCTTTAGACGTCATCAGTAATTTTTCTGGGCTGCAGAATTTTCACCAATTTCTCCCACGCTAAGAAATGTCGGATGGACGCCATGCCAAACTCAATGAAGAAATAAGGGACTAGTGCTGAGGCTAATATTTTAAAGTTAGATCAGAGGTGTTTATTTTTCCCCATATGTATTTACTTTAGGTAAATAGGCTTGAGGAAGGTACCAATTTTTATAGATAACACATACGTATGCATGTACGTGAATGGAAACAACGTGCTGGGGGCACAAAGCTGGTTAGTGTTCTCGCCCTGCCTCTACTCCACTTCTCTCTACTGTCGCATCTTGAACTTAGTCTTGGGGGACCTGTCCAAACCCTCTCCACCTGTTTTAACTCCAAGGCTGGTGCTCTTGATAAGGAATGCCACCCCCTACCCACTCCTCATCCCCAGAGTAAGACCCCAGGAGCATTCGGCAAGTTGGCAGGTAAGAATGTTCCTCATGTACAAAAACAATTAGAGATGAGAGTACATCAGGGGGGAGGGAGGCCCGTGTATAAAACACATCCTGTTCACCTCCAAATACTTTACAGCTTTAAAGAATGGATTCATTGGAGAGATGGGCACACCTGTATATTTGCACACCTGTATTTGTACTCAGTTCTATTTTGATAAGTCCCTGAAAGCCCCGTTTCAGAGGGTGTGGGCCTAAACAAATACCAAATAAAACTTTTCCTCCCTGAAGTAAAGGGCTAAGCTAGACAGTATACGGTTAGTCTTCAGGATACGTTTCAAGTGTATATAAATGTCCTCTCAGTCTGAACTGGTGTCAAACATCATACTTGGGTTTAAGTTCATTGTTTATTTTTTTAACCGCGGTAAAATACACATGACATTTTAACCATTTTAAAGTCTACAAGACATCTGTATTAAGTGCATTCGCAGTGCTGCGCAAACATTACCGCTATCTGGTTTCAGAACACGTTCATCCCCCCGAAGGGAAAGCCCGCAGCCATTAGCTTTTGCGCACATCCCTCACTCTCCCCAGCCCCCCAGTCAGCCATGCGTGTCCCATCCGCCTCTGTGGATTCGCCCTATTCTGGACACATCATATAAGCGGAGTCGCACAGTATGTGGCCTTTTGTGTCTGGCTTCATTCACATGGCGTGTTTCCAAGGTTCACTTGTGCCGGGGCATCCATCGGCACTTCATTCCTTTTGACGGTTGAATAACATTCCAGTTTGGCTAATTACCACATCTGGTTTATCCGTTCGCACGCCGACGGACATTTGGGTTTCGTCCTCCCTTTCGATCTTAGGAGTAGTGTCGCTCATGAACATTCACGTGAAAGCTTTGGTCTGAACCTCCGCAAACCCCAACTGAAGCGGCGACTCCTGCCCACACACTCCCGGCACGACTCTCTTCACGGCCCTCTCAGGTTCTCTGAAATTATTAATCTGTTCATCTGCTTGTTAATTCCCACCTCTCCTTTCTAGAGTATGAATCCCACGAGAGCAGGATGCTCCTTGTTTTGTTCACGATTCCATCCGCAGGGCCTACAACAGTGCCAGGCCCAGAGCAGAGGTTTCTTTAGTGGATAAATGAGTAGTGCTCAAAGCTAAAATGAATGCCCGCGACTGAGCCAGATTCCGTGCCTGTCAACTTCCTTCGCAAAGGAGACAAAATTCTGGATGGCAACGGGCTCTGAAGCCCAAAGAAGAGAAAGGAATGTGGCCCCAAAGGAATCTGGCCGAGTGAACACCGCCAGGGACCAACAGTAGAGTGCTCAGATTTCAAGTGTTCATTTAAGGCTCTGCCTTTCCTTCAGAGACCAGTCAACACTGCCATTGGCTGTTTCTGCTCCTGGGGTGAAGCCAAAGGAGTTTACTAGGAGTCCTTAAGGTAAGTTCGCTTCATCGTTCCGTTCTGTTGTGTTCATCAAATAGAAGCCTCCAAGCACTTACTTTCCCGTCACAGCAAAAAGTCACGTTATCTACAAGATCCTTCAACTTGTCCAGGCTCACACTTTACCCAGTTTGGATCCTATTCACAGCGATCAGATTCTTGCCGTTTGAACGAGAGAGAAAGAGGGACAAAGCGGAAATGGGTGAATCGAGCACGAAGCCTTCCAAGGATCTCACTCTAGCCTTCAGGAGATGAAAACACGCCCCGGCACAGAGAGGTTACAGGGCTTCCTCACGGTCACAGAGCTCCCGGGGGGCAGAGCGAGGAGCCCATCTACACTGGCCAGCGGGACATCGGCTCCGCGGGGGCAGAGACCTCGCCTTTTGTGGTCACGGCTCGACGGCAGAACAGACCGGTGCTGGCAGGGTGCTCAGCAGCCGCTCCCACAACTCCACAGTGTTGCCACATTTCCGAGCTCTCGAAGGCACAGCACAAATAAACATATTTTCCCAACCTCCGAGGAACCACCTGAATTTACGGGTTGACAATAAACACCTTGGTTAGAGTCACGTGAGGATGTGCCCTGGAGCGAATGCAATAGTTGGAGCCCGTGGGTTGCGCAGGTGCAGAAACGGCCATCTACGGAAGAAGGAGGCCAACACGGGCCTCGTCAGGGGCTCAGGTGGAACGGGATCACAGAGTGACAAATTCGAGGTCTGAGGACGTCATCTTCTTTGTTGCTGGAACAGGTCTATGGCTACGGACCTGCACTGCCTCCCAGCTAGAGTAAATAAATCAAGAGCACATCATGGAAAGCCAAACTATTTTGAAACGAGAGATTTTGTTGTTTAATTTTGTTTTGTGTGGGGGTGCGTGTGTGTCTTCTTGACCAAATCATCTGAAAAACAGCAGTTTTCAACACCTCGCTTGTAGGCACTCCTGACCACTATGGCCTTCGGGACTTGGAAGATTCCATTTCTTTAAAAAATGAAATCCATATTGGTCCCGATGAGGGGCTCCCAAGGCTTTCTCCATACGAGCTACTAATTAACCTTTCTGGGATTTAAAAAGGACCACCCTGGGGCGCCTGGGCGGCTCAGTCGGTTGAGCGTCCGACTTCGGCTCAGGTCACGATCTCACGGTGCGTGAGTTCGAGCCCCGCGTCCGGCTCTGTGCTGACAGCTCAGAGCCTGGAGCCTGCTTCCGATTCTGTGTCTCCCTCTCTCTCCACCCCTAACCCACTTGCATTCTGTCTCTGTCTCTCTCAAAAATAAATAAACATTAAAAAAATGTAAAAAAAATAATAATAAATAAAAATAAAAAGGACCACCCTAACACTGATATCTAGGACCTTTTAAAAATGACGATCATACCACCTTGATTTTTAAAATTCGATTTTCTTCTCTTCCTGGTCTGGTGGGGAAATGGGGGAAAAAAGTGATACCAGACAGGCTTCATCTTTCTCCCTTCCATTGCTTCTGCATCCTGGACCAAGAGTGAACAGTACAACTGGGGCTTTCTGCTTCTTAGCATATGGAGTTGTCATCCTTGACATCAATAGATTTGGCAGGAGCCTCCGTGTTCTCTTTGCTGGGCTATTCTGAGAAATGCAGCCACAGATGTCGAGTTTGACTAAGCAGAATTCGGCCTCGCGTTACTCTAAATTCCAGGTGAGACTAAACCCCAGGGTGCCTCTGTGCAGCCCTGTTCCGGATCTGACTGCTGAATGTCTTAGCATCACCAGCGAGCTCCTGGACGGGGCACCTGCCACGTGCCCAATCCGGGGGCAGACAGGGGGGGGCTCCGAGATGATCGAGAAAGAGAAGCTGCCTGTCAGGGGCTTGCAATCTTGAGATAGACGAATAATTAAAATGGGTGATTACAAGACCGAGAATGTGCAGTGTTAAACCTTCCAGGAAGGCCGGCGGAACCTTCTCATGAACTGGAGGCAGACACGTTGCTCTGTGGCCCTGCTGGAGATACCAGGAGTGCACAGGCCTTGGTGATCAGGTTCAAGGCAGAACGCGGAGAAGCTTTCGTTTTCTCCGGAGCAGCAACAGTAAGCCGGCTTGTGTCCAAGCACAGGGTGTTTTCCAACAATGGCCAGCCCGCATCTTTGTTGCGGGGAATAAAGGAGCCCTACAGACAGTCTGGCTTTTCGTCTTCCTTCTTGAGAACGTTTCTCTTGCAGGTAAAACTGGGTGACAACGAACGTCATAGGGCAGCCCCGAGGAAGGGGAGAAGTCTTTTCTCTGGAGAGGGCGAGCAGGCAAATGAAACCATCCTTGCCCTGATGCCTGGCACAACGGTGAAGGGATGACAGGATGGGTGATGAGGTGTGCAACTAGCCCTGTGTCCTGCGGTTGGTCAGCCACGTCCACCTCTGTCAGAGTCCTCATCCAACAACACCCCTGGGGTTGGCCCGGGTTATACGGACCCCAGACAGGCTCCGGCAGAAAATCTAGAGCACTGGACGGGCTACGAGTGGGGCTCACGGCAGCCCCTTCTCATAGCGTGGGGCCCTGCAAAGTGGAACCTCTACTCCGTCTCCAAGATCCCCTCCAGCTCAGAGAACCTATGCTCGAGGCCTCACCTTGAAGGCCTGCAGATCGGACTGTCCTCCTGGGGACTCTATTCCTATTCCCCTGTCATAGAATGAACTCCCCAGGGATGTAGTTTCAAATTCCTGACTCCTTTTTAAGCGACTGGCTTTAAGGGTGGCTGAGATGGGTACCATCTGTTCACAGGGTTTCCTTTAAATTGTTATAGATCTCCCCTCTCCCATTTAGAACTGAGTTTTTTAGAAGGCACAAACTGAATGAAATTCAGCCTGAGATTCGAATGCCTGTGCCTCAGGAGACTTTCTATGGATCCGGGTTTCTGGGAGCCAAAGTAAAGGCTAGAGAGAGAAAGGGGAGTGGAGGTGGGGAAGGAAAAAGCAGGACAGAGAGAAGAAACAAGAGAAAAGACAGAGAGACATGGGTCTGTGAGGTCATGTGGGCACTTACAGCCACAAAGACAAATTACATCCGTACAGGAGAGAGAAAATCTTAACGGGTAGGGAAAAGGAAGTTGGCAAGAATAGCTACCTATTGCCCAAACAGCATCTTTGTACGCTATAGAAAGCCTTCCTTCTGTCCTTGGGACCGTTTTTGGCATGTGCCAGGAAAAAAAGAAAAACGCCATAATCATCGTCTAAAGCTAGGAGGACTCAGAATGTAAACGGTACTCCCTCAAATTGTGCAGTGTAAAACCTGCACAGCCTCGCATCCTGGCCACACAACCTTCCTAATAACTAGGCTCCAAAACTTCATCTCCCTTAATTAACACCATGATTCTAAAACACCTGGATGAGCATCCTCGTGGAAGGTCAACGACATCCTAAGGAACCAGAAGCTGAGATCCTCCTAACGGCAGGGCTGGCTTCACAGGCATGCAAGCTGTCACACAGGACCCCAGCCTTACAAGGGCTCCACACATGGTTCCATGTTCTGCTATCACCATCTCAAAGAGCCCTAATAATTTTGAACGAGGGGTCCCCTATTTTCATTTTGTGCTGGGCCCTGCAAACTACACAGATGGTCCTAATTGCCAGCCAAATTTTCTCTGGTTGGGTCCACCCCCAAGAACAACATCTAATAAAGATTTAACACTTTTATTCTAAAGAGCTGAACACGGAAGCATAAAAATGGGTGACCACGACCAATTTTCAAACTGGGTAATCGCAGGTAAATAAAGAGAAGCACCTTTTCCATTTCCCAGAAAAGGCTTAAGTTCAGCAGGCACTTGGGGTCTGTTTCAGACTCATTATTTGTCCTTCCCTGAAAGGCACAACGTAAAGTCACGTCTTGTGTGGACCAGTTCACTCCTCTTCAAATGAAAGAAAATTGAAAAAGAAATGAAAAAAGAAAGAAAGGTCAAACCGACTTCCTAGGGAAGAGAAGAATGCAGCTTGGGGGGGAAAAAAAACAGAACAGTTTACTCAATTTTTCAATGATACCAAGAGGACCCTTTGACACTTCTTGGCAAAGACATTACAGTACTTCTAATGCTGTAAAAAGAAAGGGGGGGGAGGGGTGGTCTTCACCGAGAAAACTTCAGAAAAGAGGCCTTCATGATGGACGTATGCAAAAATGCACAAGCCCATGGCTATGAACCTTAACCTCTGTTACATTTAAAAAACAAAAAAAAACTGTGAAGAAAATAAAATATTCTCAAAATATCTATAGAGGCTTTGGAACTCAGACATTCTCTTCTGGTGCATCTGCCCTTTCAAATGAGTGACTTCTCCAAAGCTGAGGAAAAAAGACAAAGAATCATCACCTGATGTGTGGACCGGACCACAGACACACCTACTCAGAGAGAAAAGGAAGTGAATCCAGGATTGAGCTGTGCTTCCTCCAGCCCAGGAACTGCCTGAGGGGCTTTGCTTTTTTGTTTTGTTTTCTTTTGCTTTGTTTCTGTTTTTCTATATTTAACAACTAGGAACCACACAGGCACAGCAGGCAGAGTTAAGTACTGCTCTCAGGTACGAAGTCCTACCCCTAAGTATAGTGTCTTACTTTGACTTTCTAGGTTCTCCCGCCCCTACACGCATGTGTACACACACACACACACACACACACACACACACACAGACCAAAACAAAAAACAAAAAAAAGGTTCCCATTGCTGCTGAAATTCCACACCTGTTTCGGCATGTTATCCATTGATCCTTGAATATGCTTAGCATAACCATCTAAATCTTGCCTGATAAATTCCAAAATTGGACCCTCTCCGTGTCTGCCTCTGGCCATCGACTATTTCCCCTCGTGGGCAAGAGTCACATTCACTTGTTTCTTCATATATCTTCTAACTTACTTTGTGGTGAACGTTCTGTATAGAGGAACAGCGGAGACTGAATCAATAATGTTTATGCACAGAAAAGGGCTCGCCCCTTCTTTGGCAAGGTCACTGTTGGGGACAGGGGCACAGAGTCAGCCATCCACAGCTGATTTGGGTCTGGAGTTACTGCAGCTTTCATTTCAATTCACCACTGGCTTCAGTAGTTTAAGGGTGGGGTCAGGACTCTTTGAGCACGACTTGAGATCTGAGCACTGATGAGATTCCAAAGATCTCTTTATGCCTTGCAGTCAACCCATCGATTTTCCAAACTGGGCTATGTCTCTTTCAGCTTTCAAGTCGGCCAGGCATCTTTCTGGGTCATGAAGAAACTCCCTTCCTTCTCCATCACAGCTCCTCGCTTTCTGCACTGCTGACCATCTCCCTGCCCTGCTTCAGGATGCCCTCAACCTTTGGATGGTGAGTACAGAACACTCCAGAGCCACGACAGGATTTCTCTCGGCTCTCCTGCCCTGTTCCCAGTGAGCCTTCACCAGGCCGCTGCCTTGCTCTCAGCAAAGGCCACACACACCTTAATGGGAACCTCTACATGCTTCTCTGCCCTACTCTCCCTACAACCCCTGTGTGCCTGGAAAGACCCAGAAGGTGGTGGAGGCTTGCTTGGTGGCTGGGGATCTTGCCTTTCTAAAGAAACAGGCAGGCACCCAAAGTTGGCTAAAAGTTGGGCTAATCTCTTCTCACTCTGCCTGTGACAGACTTCTCCTCTTCCTACCACTCTGCCAGGGGTGAGCAGCCCTGGATTGCTTCTCTCCTAGGAAGGGCTTGTCACTTTCTGAAATTTCATTTATGTAGATTTCTTTGGGTCCTTGGCTCTCTCGCTGGTTTAAAAACATCTGTGTTTGTGTTGCTTTTTCTCATTGTTAGAGGAGAGTGTGAAGAGGAGGTGTGAAGGTCTCTTGCAATTTTCTACACATGAACCAGAACCTTCCTCATACTTTTAAGGCCACGTTGAATTCTAGATGCATCCTTCTTCCGTGGCCCTCAGGCTCCTGGCCAAGCTGGCTGGCACCTTTGAGCCCACTGGCCGGCACCTGCACACACACAAACTCCCAACAGGTACACACCAGACACCTGGCTGGAGATGTCTTAGCCAAGCCTCCAGTCTGGAAATTCCAGCCCACCGGAGCCTCTCACTTAATGCAATTTGAACTCTTCACTTCATTCTGTCCTCAGCTCTCCAAAACTAAGTGCCTTTCACTTCTGTCTTTACTTCCACGTACCAGTTTAACAAGCACTGTCTTTCCAACTATGAAACTGCATCCTGATTCTCCTCCCAGCCAACCTCTTTCTTATCACCTTGGGTAATGGTCCCTCTCAGTTCACCTAATGCTTTGTCCTGTCACCAGGGGGGGGGCCCGCCAGCTCCCTAATGGTGGCATTAGTATAGCATTCCCTTTCTTCTCCATAAGTCAACCAACCTCTGCCCCAGAATCAAAAGTCTCAACATGCCCACAGGTACCATTCTTACACCCTACCCCTGACTGTGGGTTTTCTCAACTCAGAGCCTGCCTGACGGTCCCTACCTTTTGGCCTATTCCTTGTATGGTCAGCTCCAGTTTCTACGCCAGTCTTCTGGCACATTCAGTTAGACTCGCACACCATCCTCTGTCTGCCCGCTTTATGACGGCTGCTTCTCTACTGTTAACATCACGTTGCAACATAAGAAGGAGGAAAAGAAGGAAGACTTTCCACTCTCTACTCAGACACTCATATAGATAGCCAGACAATGGTTTCACTAGACCCTCTAACGTCTAACATTTAACTGTAGTAAAGACTTGAATGACACAGAATATATATCAGCATAGCTTAGGGTAAAAAGGAGATCCCCACAATTCCTTTGAAAGCCTAACATTTGCATAACAGCCCAGTAAAATATCTGAATTACCAAAAGCACCAGGAAAACCAACATCACGATATCTTTGAACGTTTTTTTAAAGGAAGAAAGCAGCACGTTATTCTTTCTCCAAGCTTGTCCTGTGCCATTCTAGGAAGAAGAGTTAACACGGGGAAGCCACGCATGCGGGCTAAGGAGCGGCCACCGCACACTTCACCTGGGTGACCAGGGCATCCTGAGACACACTCCTGTGCCCGGGACAGCCGAGGTGCTTGAACTCGGGTGTGGAAACAAGGGTCATGGGAAGCAGAGGCTGCCAGGCCCTTGCGGTCCTGTCACGGCACTTGTTCCCAGGCGGTCCCAGCACCTCTCCCTGACAGGACCGCGGGACCACAGTACTCGTTGCTGTTCCACACTCAGTAGCCGGGATGTGAACATCAGTGTCCGCGCGGGACTGTGCGCTCCTCGACCCAAAGGAGCCCAACACACACAGTCGTAGGAAATTGCTACATTGCCCCTGTGGCTTAGTGGCTACCTTAATTTAGGAGACAAAGAAAAGGCAGTTCAAAATGTAAATCTTGATGATGCTGTAGAAGGTGTTCCTTGAGGAATCCTTGCCGGTTTCCTCACACTGGAGCTCCTGGCCCGAGTGGGCGAGCGGCGAAGGGGAAAGAATAGGTTCAAAACTTGCTTTGCCTCTGTGCCGGTTTCTGCCACTTGGAGGGTCTATTTTTCATCATTAAAAACTCTGAGGCAGAGATGGGATGGATACTGGTTTAAGGCTAAGAAGACTTAAGGTCTAGTTTCCACTAGATCTCTTACTTGCCGTGTGACCTTGGCTGTGCCATGTATCCCCTCCGAACCTGTTTCACACTCCCACAGAATGGGGTGCCGACAGCCCCACTGCCTGCCCCCCAGCACTGCTGTGAGCACTAATTTGGGTGGCGGGTGCTAAGGACGCCATGCACACAGTAGGTCCCATGTACGTGATACCAATCTCGTTGTTCTGTTGACTAAGCACTTGAAATAAACTCATTTATATCCCTCGCATCCTTATCTCACGACACTAATACACTGATGATTTAAAAAAAAACAAGTTCCATTTCTGCAAAAAACAACACACAAAGAAAAATACTATTTCTGAGCCGACACCATCCTAGGTCTGTTGAGAGATGTGATTTGTACATTTTAACAATATTCCCAGGAGCAAAATGTGTGAGACGGTCGTTTCTAACTTCTACCTTTTACTTCTTTTTTATTCCCCACTTAGTGAAATTCTAACTCTTATAAAACATGTAACACAATGGATAACTCGGACAGTATGGCACAGACTTTTAGAAGTATGTAACAGATTATAGTAGAAAGAGGGGAGACGTACTTGACCTACTGATGCAGGAAAGCATAATATTATTGAAAACCAAATCCTACCAGACAAATGGTTTACCCTAGGAATGAACAATGATTAAACATCTGGAAATCTAGTCATGTAATTCAGTACATTAACAGAGTCAGAAATTCAACCAGATGACTGTCTCAACAGAGGTTAGAAAAGCTCTTGGTAAGATTCAACCTCAATTCATGATTTAAAGAAAAAAAGACGAAGAATTCTAAAAACGGCATTGTATCAGAAGCATATTCACTGAAATCAGAAGCAAGGCAGGCATACTTGCTTATCATTACCTCACCACTAAGAACTCAACCACGTATCGAAGGTCTTGAATAAGGCGCCTACCCAAGAAAACAAAGGAGGTACGAATATTAGAAAGGAATACCCAGTAAATTAGGAAAGTCACCTAAAAAGAATTATTAAGGCAAATAAGGCAACAGGTTGGGTCACCCACAAGGTGATCATAGAAAAAAATACCTTTTCTACTCACAACTAACCAATTAGAAAAACTATTCACAATGTGTGTGTGTGTGTGTATGTCCAATATCCAGTAATAAACCTACTGATAGAAGTGAAACAAAAATGTAAAGAAAGCCACAGTACATAAAGGAAGACATAAACAGGTAAAATGCCAGAAACCAAATGGTGAGACTCAATATCATTCTGTGAAATGAATGCGATTCCTATCAAAATCAAAAGATTTTCTTACAGAACTTATCAACTGAGTCTGCAGCCCATCAAAACTAAAAAAAAAAAAAAAAAAAAAAAAATCGGTTAAGATCAACAAAATTTTGAAAAAGACTAATAATGAGAGGAAACATCTTGTCCAGATGTCAAAACATATTTTAAAGCTATAAGACATTTCTTATAAACTCTGAAATGTAGAGACTCAATAACTAACAGGCTACTGAGAGAGAAAACCAAATAAAAGAAAAAGGCAAAAATCAGAATGCAGTTTATGCTAACGGTAGCATATTATCTCAGTCGGAAAAGAACAGACTTTATTTAATGACGCCAAATCAACTGACATTTACTGAAGAAAAAAATAGATTTGTACCTTGTATGATACATGGAAATAAATGCTACAGAAAATAGAGACAAAACTGAGGAGAAAAATTAAACAAGTATTAGAAGACCACACCAGAGAATTCTTTTAATATTAGGATAAAGCAGGCCTTCTTAAATGAGATAAAAATCCACAAATAGAAGTGATTGAAGGATGTGACTGTAAAAACTGTAAAGCTTTTATTCAACAAAGCACAGAGGTATTACTTACATAAAATTTATACATTAGTTCAAGGTTTTCCTTGACTGTCACTACTGCACCATTAATTTTTATTTCAGAAAATATATCCATTGGATTTATAATATGGCTTTCACAAGATTTGCATCCATTTGGCTAATGCCTTTCCTATCAGTCCTCAATTCCAGACCCTTTGCTCAGAGAAGATGGATAAAAATTAACCAGTGTCAGAAAGGAAACTACTCAACTCTTACTTCGTTTCCATTTTCTCATATAGAGAAACGGGCTTGAAACTGTGAAACTGAAGACTAATTTGGAAGGAAAAAAATAGCAGGAGAACATGTGGTCATGTAAACTGGGTCCCAGTGTCCCAGGGCAGATGGGTCCTAACCCCCCAGGGAGTCACATCTACAAATGTGACTGGTGGGGCACCACCGTCCATGGTCTGGGAGCAGAGCAGAGACACCTGAAGATGAAAAGTTGTACTGGTCTGGGGCGCCTGGGTGGTGCCGCTGGTTGAGCATCCAACTTGCTCGGGTCATGATCTCATGATGCGATTTGGGAGATCAAGCCCCGTGTCAGCCCCGTCTCAAGCCCTGTGCCGTCAGCACAGGGACTGTTTGGGATTCTCTCCCTCTTGCTCTCTCTCTGTCCCACCCCCGCTCATGCCCTCTCTCTTTCTCTCTCTCAAAATAAACAAATAAACATTTAAAAAAAAAAAAACCACTGGTACTATTCCTAGGAATTTGCAAACCAGTGCCTCTCAGGGACAGGGCACCTACCTCTGGCCCCTTCTCAGGTTTTCTCCAACTCAGAGCGGTCCCTCCACAGGGTCCAGCTGGGCGAGCAACACAGCCCAGACAGAAAATGAAACATTGGGAGACACTGAACAAAGGATGAGTCAAAGGCAAGTGGAATGGCTTCTTTTTTTTAAGTGGTATAATATTTGTTTCATTTCCACACGCTACATAAAGCCCTTCACTTTTCATTTTATTGTTTTTGAATCTTTTCGTACCAATACCATGCAACAGCCAAAGTGAGAAATTTTCTGTCGTTTTTCAAAATTTAATATCAAATTTGTTTGTTTTGTACAAATTCCCAACTCCTCTGCCTTAATGTATTAAGTAACACAAATGTCATGTTCTACCAATTAGTAAACAGGCTTACTAAAATAGAAAGCTCTCTGTATTAACCTTATACATTTCCTGCAGGCCAGAAAAAAATAAGTAGCAGAACCCAAATGCTTCTAAATCCACAAGTCAGTGTGATGCTAATTAACTGAACTGAGAAGCATGGAATATTCCAGGTGAAGAGTTCTGTTTAAGATGCTAGATTGGCTACACTGTGTGTATAGATGGCACTCATAAAAATTGAACGGTTAGAGCATGCTGTATATTTTTAGCTCTGAAATGGGATCATGCAGTTCTAGATTCAATTAGAAAGGGCGCAGAAAATACAGACTAAGAGACTGGACTTTTAATTTTTTTTTTAGAGACAGAAAGCATGAGCAAGGAGAGAGAGAAAGCAGAGGGGGGAGAAGAGAGGGAGGGAGGGATGGAGGTATGGGGGAGACAGAGAGAGAGAAAGAGAGAGAAGGAGGGGGAGAGAGAGAGAGACAGAGAGAGAGAGACAGAGAGAGAGAGAGAGAATCTTAAGTAGGCTCCATAACCAGCATGGAGCCCGACCTGGGGCTCAATCCCACAACCCTGTGATCTTGACCTGAGCCAATATTAAGAGTTGGACACTCAACTGACTGAGCCACCCAGGCGCTCCTGGACTTTTTAATGTAAAAAAATAAGTACAGGAAGACAGATTTGTGGTACATTTAGAAATGCAAGACTTCCTGGTGATTAAGTACCACATATAACTCTACCTCCTTCCATAATCTCATTAAAGTGACCCAAAGAATAGAAAAAAAAAAAAAAAAAAACAGAAAAAAGTTAAATCCTTTAAGGCAATTAGAAGGGGTAACTTTCATACACCAGAAATTTCAAGGCATTTCTATTTAATAAAAGAGCAAACAGCACTGGTCCGGAGGGAAGGCTGGCCATGTACGCAACTCCCTGGCGCAGTAGTCCAAGAGGCTCCAGCAGGAACTCACTAACACCCATAACTGTGGGGGCAGTTGGGAACCTAACTGACCCCCCACCAGGGTTTCGAGAAGCATCCAGGCAGGGAGGACCCCTGGGTGGGAAACCCTCTGGAGTGAGTGCTCCCCGTCTACCCTCGAATGCGGATGTCCCCACCATTTTCGGAGCAAGGCATCGTCCCAGCCACCTCTGGGTTGTCAAACAAGAATGAAAAAGAAACTTGCTGGCACAAAGCTGAAGCTCCTCACCACCAATGCTACCTACAGCTCTCCCCCTGCTACTCCAGGCTGCTCGGTTTCTGACCAGGTAGTATAAAAATACCAAAACTATGCCTTCCTTCCTTTTTTGTTTAATATGAAATTTATTGTCAAATTGGTTTCCATACAACACCCAGTGCTCATCCCAACAGGTGCCCTCCTCAATGCCCATCACCCACTCTCCCCTCCTGCCCACCCCCATCAACCCTCAGTTTATTCTCAGTTTTTAAGAGCCTCTTATGGTTTGGCTCCCTCTCTCTCTAACTTTTGTTTTCCTTCCCCTCCCCCATGATCTTCTGTTAAGTTTCTCAGGATCCACATAAGAGTGAAAACATATGGTATCTGTCTTTCTCTGTATGACTTATTTCACTTAGCGTAACACTCTCCAGTTCCATTCACATTGCTACAAAAGGCCATATTTCATTCTTTCTCATTGCCAAGTAGTATTCCATTGTGTATATAAACCACATCTTCTTTATCCATTCGTCAGTTGATAGACATTTAGGCTCTTTCCATAATTTGGCTATTGTTGAAAGTGCTGCTATAAACATTGGGGTACAAGTGCCCCTATGCATCAGCACTCCTGGATCCCTTGGGTAAATTCCTAGCAGTGCTATTGCTAATAATGAAGCAACAGAAAGACAAATAAACTGATCCCATTCACAACTGCACCAAAAATCATAAAATACCTAGGAATAAGCCTAACCAAAGATGTAAAAGATCTGTATGCTGAAAACTATAGAAAGCTTACGAAGGAAACTGAAGAAGACACAAAGAAATGGAAAAACATTCCATGCTCATGGATTGGAAGAATAAATATTGTTAAAATGTCAACACTTCCCAAAGCAATCTACACATTCAATGCAATCGCAATCAAAATTGCACCAGCATTCTTCTTGAAGCCAGAACAAGCAATCCTAAAATTTGTATGGAACCACAGAAGACCCCAAATAGCCAAAGTAATTTTGAAGAAGACCAAAGCAGGAGGCATCACAATCCCAGACTTTAGCCTCTACTACAAAGCTGTAATCATCAAGACAGCATGGTATTGGCACAGAAACAGACACTTAGGCCAATGGTATAGAATAGAGACTCCAGACTTGGACCCACGAAAGTATGGCCAACTAATCTTTGACAAAGCAGGAAAGAATATCCAATGGAAAAAAGTTTCTTTAACAAATGGTGCTGGGAGAACCGGACAGCAACATGCAGAAGAATGAAACTAGGCCACTTTCTTACACCATTCACAAAAATAAACTCAAAATGGATAAAGCTCCTGAATGTGAGACAGGAAAACATCAAAAACAAAAAACAAAAAACAAAAAACAAAAAACCCTAGAGGAGAAAGAAGGAAAAAACCTCTCTGACCTCAGCCACGGCAATTTCTTACTTGACACATCTCCAAAGGTAAAGGAATTAAAAGCAAAAATGAACTATTGGGACCTCATCAAGATAAAAAAGCTTCTGCACAGCAAAGGAAATAATCAACAAAACTAAAAGGCAGCCCACAGAATGTCATATTTGCAAATGACATATCAGACAAAGGGCTAGTATCCAAAATCTATAAAGAACTCACCAAACTCCACACCCGAAAAACAAATAATCCAGTGAAGAAATGGGCAGAAAACATGAATAGACACTTCTCTAAAGAAGACATCCAGATGGCCACCAGGCACATGAAAAGATGCTCAACGTCACTCCTCATCGGGGAAATACAAATCAAAAGCACACTCAGATATCACCTCATGCCAATCAGAGTGGCCAAAATGAACAAGTCAGGAGACTATAGATGCTGGCGAGGATGTGGAGAAACGGGAACCCTCTTGCGCTGTTGGTGGGAATGCAAACTGTTGCAGATGCTCTGGAAAACAGTGTGGAGGTTCCTCAAAAAATTAAAAATAGACCTACCCTATGACCCAGCGATAGCACTTCCTTCTTTCATCTGAGTCGCAGAGAGCCCAGCTTACTGGGTACCAGCTTACTGACTGTGAACTCCAAATCTACCCTGTTTTGCTCTGCTGGACATTGCTATAAATTTCTCCTTTGCCAAGTGGTGTAATATTATGCTTTGCCAATAGAAAAAGCTAGACGGTCATAGCAGAAGAAGGGACTCCTCTTCCCACTTCTGATGTGCTTTTCTAGCATGTAGGGGCCGGCTGCAGCCACGTACGGGAGGCCCAGTGGCACATATTTTCCAGTGACTTTCGGCAGGACTCCAGTGCGCACCATCCTATAGGCCCGCCCCAGGCCCTGGCACCATGGTGCGTGACTTCCTGTTCAACAGCTGTGACCAGCTGACCTTCCAGTGGGGACTTCATGTGGCATGGCTCTGGCTGGCCGGCACCCCAGTGAGCTTGTCCAGCGCAGTGAGCAGGAAGCCCGGTCTTCCCAGTGAGGCCTAATTCTCAACCTCAGTGGGGCAGTAGGGGATCTGTCTTCCAAATTCTTCATTCCTTCCTTGCCCAGCCCCTCAGCCCTAGAGGGGGCGAGCACTCCCCTCATTTTTCATTCCTGCGCTCCCCATACTGCTCTTTTTCCCTTTTTACTAGTCAACGCCTTTGACTGGTTAATAATATTTTACATTAAATTGTCTCTATTCAAATTACTGGTGCGGTTTTTCTGCTGCCCGAACCCTGCCTGACGCACTGTCTCGGCACTATTCTACGCTGATACAAAGCAGCTCCTTTACAGGACTGAACAAGGAGAGAAAGAGCACAGAACAAAGGAAAAGATGGTTTGTTAAAAAAAAAAATGCTAAAAAAAAATGCTAAAAAAAAATGCTATATAAAGTTGTTGCCAAAAGAAGGAAATAGCCATGAAGGATCGGAGGAAAAGCATTCCTGTGAAATAGTTTTACTTCAAGAACCACGAGAGTATTTCTGAGAATTTCCGACATGTCTTTGCAACAAGATTCAGGTAGGCACTGTGTGTATGAAACTGCAGAGCAAATCCTCATGGAGAGAAAACTGCTAGGAACGGCCCAGGGTTGGAAACCAAACTCGCCAAACTTTTAAGCCACAAGAAAGACAGGGAAGAGCAAACTGCATTCTGGGAGAGAACACACATTAATAACGTCTCGTTTCAAGGAGAAAAAAAACCAAACCAACAACATAAGCATCAAAGCAAGAAAAAAAACACAGTACTAGCAAAGACTGATCCCAGACTTCTCCTCTACGATATCAATAACTGGAAATAAAATGAGGCAACAACCAATGAACTTTGAAAGAAAAAGATGATGATATAATCCCTCGAGATCCCGTAAAGCCATCTCTATTGAGTAAAGATAACAGGAAAACTCCTCAGAAAGTATTATGCTACATATTCTTCCTGAAAGACTTCTCAAAATACCACCAGCTGGTAAAGAAAGGACTCGAAATGAAGAACTCAAAAATGGAGAAGTATTAGCACGAAAGGGCTGGTGGTAAGCATGAGTTCAAAAACTAAACATTCCAATTGAAATTCAATGTCATTTATAAGATTATAGAAATATAAAGCAAATTCTTAAAACTGTTTCTGAATTACCAATGCAACATGTAGGGGGGCGCCTGGGTGGCTCAGTCAGTTAGGTTAAGCGTCGGACTCTTGATTTTGGCTCAGGTCATGACCTCATGGTTTATGAGATCGAGTCCCTGCATTAGCAGCACAGAGCCTGTTTGGGATTCTCTCTCTCTCCCTCTCTCTCTCTTGCCACTCCCCCACTGGCATGCATTCTCTCTCTCTCTCCCCCTCTCTCTCAAGATAAATCAATAAACTAAAAAATGTAAAATGTAATAAAAACAGTCATTTTCAAATTGTCATTTTCCAATTATCATAATGACTGAATTCTAAACTTCCAGTTGCAGGGAAGTTGTTCAAAGGATGTTATATTTCTTACATTATGTAAGTGGAGAGAATCGAGAGAGTATTTCATTCATGATTTTGATGACTGGAGAAAAAATTCTACACTATTTAATTATAAAATTAATCTTAAGCTAAAAGCAGGATTTTTCAACTTCCAAATCACAAAAGAAAAAAAAAGGCAAACAAATACATACAAAAAACAAAAAACAAAAACAAACAAAAAAAAAAACAATGACTAAACTGATATCCAAAAACTGTTCACTGTTTTTCTGAATGGTGAATTTAGACTTTGTCCTCCTTTAGATTTTTCTGTACCTTCTAATTTGTTTACAATGACCAAGTCTAATCTTCATAATCAGAAACAAGAGAGTAAATATTGGGAGAAAACCCTGGGCCTCCAGGAGCAAGAATTTCAGAAGAGACACTCCCTTCAGTCATTGATGTCAGTCAGTCCAGTCCACATGCTACAACAGCCGCCAGGAGACAAGAGGAGTCTGACCAGCCACACGGAGAAGCCCTGAGAGAGAGTTCCGTCAGGAGCGTGTTTTCTTTCTTGACTACAGGGTTTTGGGGGTTTTGGGGGTGTGTGTGTGTGTGTGTGTGTGTGTGTGTGTGTGTGTGCGCGCGCGCGCAATATGTCCATTCCATTTCTCTCCTCAATGCAGATTTGACCAGTAAATCAGGTCTGATCACTGATTAATAAAGAATATCAGAATAATGGATTTTAGAACCCCTAGATAATCCAACCTCCCGGTCTCACTCATAGAGAACTAAGGCCCAGAAAAATAAATGACTTGTTCAGGTCCAGCCACCAGAGTTAGTTCCAATAAATGTATGGGATTAGCAGAAATACCATAAAACTCAAAGTTTTATGAAGCCTGGAGGGCCTCGGATAAGGCTCAATAAAAATGCCTTGTTGAATATGTAGGAACTTGCTGAGCAGAGTAGATTTCTCAGATACCGGCCAGCTCTACAACTTTACGGTTGAGGAATTAATTGGCGACCTTGTCTTCCAGATATTGAGACTTGCAGGTTGCTCCTTTGGGTCTCCTTACTGCCTCTGGACCTAAAACCATTGGAGGGGCGGCCCGGCTGGTAGCTAAGCTTCTGGAACAGCTCCTCAGCCCTCTAAACCCCAGGCTCATAAACCTTCCAGCTGCTATCCCCAGGAGGGAGCAGGATTAGAGATAAGATATTTACATATAAAAATCATTAATAGGTTTAAATGTGCATGGCCTACAAGCACACCAAAGGCCCCAGTCCCTGTGTGTGTCACAGTCCACAGTGGCTTTCACAGACACTTACTGTCTGAAAAACCTAAAGTTTCTTCTTAACCTACCTGTCAAACACTGAGCTATTTTTTTCTACCGAACATCAAAAGGTTTTTTTTTCCCCCCACTGCAGGCCTACTTCAGATTGAGGCAGAAAGTACCTTGAAATGAAAGTGTGTGCGGAGGGGTGCTTTTTGGTCTACGGTGCATACTTACAGGGAAATTAAGCCATTAAATTTACTCCAGGGCCTTTTACAGCTGTTTTGCTGTTTTGCCAAAGCTCTTTTATGAAAGATTTGGGAATCGTTCTAAAATACCACGGCGGATTTTAAAGACAAACCAACCCCAAGGACACTATGCGTCTTCCAGCATGCAGTGTAACGCTCAAAGTTCCCATCGGGGAAGTGAAGCCTGTGGATGACAGGAGAGAAACTCTGGGCATGCCCTAGCCACGTGTGACGTCCCTGTCGAATGGAGGCAGGGACCCAGGGAACATGGTTCCAGGGCACTCAAGCAGCCGTTTCACCCACTGTCCAGTTGGTCCGATTTGATTTGCGTGTAACCAAGATACTCAAGCGATGCTGTCTGATTCAAAACATTAGGCACGTGCACACACACGCACACACTCCATACTGTATTGTGTATATACATATGGTTTACGTATTGGATCTCAATTCTGTCCTCGCTATCTCTGCTGGAGTTGAGATTTCATAGCTGAGATTCCTTTAGAGAAAAGTGCTTCAGATACTTTAGTTAGCTAACCCCCTCATTATAAGAAGGTTCTAGACAGATCCATTCTGCGCCAAATTCCTCTCCCTTGAGTATAACAATTTAATGGATAATGACTCAGGATCAGTTCAGATTTCCTCCGGGGAAGGATAATGAACAAACTGAAAAATAAGGACAATTTCTTGGGAAATTCTGTTTGTTTCTGGGATCTCTCAGATACAGGTGACTATGTCCCCAGACACAAGTGTGGTGTCTCTAAACCCTCTGGGGCCAAAAGCGACCCCAGAGGAGGTGGTGGTCCCTTTGTGCGTGTGTGTGCGTGTACTCACCCACTCGGGCGAGAGAGTAGGAATGGAGTTTTTACTCTGCCCCAAATATTCAGATTCTTGTACCCCAAGTAATCAGCACTCAAATATTTAAACAATGAAGTAATCAACTAATTAATCTGGTGCCAGTGAGTCTCCAATTATTTACTAGGAAGCTTTTTACAGTTCCTTTATGAGCCAGCCAGAGCAGCCCTGCTAAGAGAGAAAAGAGCTTTGCAACATGGCAGCAAGGTTAACCGCCCCCCCCCCCCACCGTCCTTTATGCATCGATACTTTACTACTGAGAGATACATACAGGTACACTCACAGGAAACAGCTATCTTTGTCATCATTTTTTCCTTTCACCACCGGGATCTTTTTTCTTCCCCTAAACCTGGCTTGTGATACTTTGACCAATATTATGCAAAGAGATCTGTAAGGCCTTTCAATTTCAAAGCATGCTAATACACCAAAAGCTCCCACTCAGGAATTAGCAATTGTCACAAAGCATTGCTTGAATTTAAATCAGGAGACAATGCATCACAGGAAGGCATGGGCTTCAAAAGCCTATGGTACATTTCAAAGGGACAACGTGATGGGAAATATTCACGGCAGAGATCTGCTAGGTAACCACGGGGCCAATGTGAATAAGGAAATAAAGTCATAAGTACTCATCTTTCATTAAAATCTTGTAGTTCTTCTTTCTTCAAGGTATAGAAGAACCCCGTAAACAATCCAGAAATGATCTGAGGGAAATGCAAGTAGGATCAGTTCACTGTCCCGACACCAAACCCTACCAGCTCTGCCAACACAGCGTGCTGGGGTTGAATTAGAATAAGGGTCTGAAATGCGCTATTCCTAATTTATCCGTGGCCTTGAAGTCTCTACCACTGTGCGTTTCTGGTCTTGGACCTCAGATTTTGACTCTTAAAAGCAGTACATGGATATCTGTAAAGTGTTAAGCAACGGAGTACTAGGGAAAACCTTAAGAGACAGCTGCCAATACGGTTACCTTTAAGAAGCTCCTACTACTTCCTGTGGATCTGCTCCTGGGACTGCCAGGATGGATCAAGTTCGGTGTTCCCTTTGCCATCCTCCTTGGAACCCAGAATTCCTGATTTGGCATTTTTACTCTTTGGAAAACCTACTAAGGTGGTGTTATAACTTGTAATTTCTTAACAGATCTTTTTAAAAGTCAGTCGTCCTAGGGGGCGCCTGGGTGGCTCCGTCGGTTAAGCATCTGACTGTTAACTTTGGCTCAGGCTGTGATCTCACGGTTCATGAGATCGAGTTCCGCGTCAGGCTCTGCACTGAGAACACTGAGCTTGCTTGAGATTCTCTCTCTCCCTCTCTCTCTGTCCCTTCCTTGCTTGTGTGTGTTCTCTCTCTCTCTCTCAAAATATATAAACATTTTTAAAAAACTCATCCTGAGAGTTTTATAAAAACCATACAAACTCATCCATCACAAAGCAAGACAGAATACAATATCAAGAAACAGACCTGAAAAGGACAAGCAACAAATGGGTAGCATTTCCCTGCCTTGGTAACACTCTTTTAGGCAGAGAATGAAGCCAACAGCTCTTGCAACGTAAAAGATAGAGCTCAACATATACTCTCCTGCTGGATCATCCGGTCATCTCAGATGCTAGAGAAGGCCAGGCAAAGCTAGGCAGGGATGCCTCCTTAATCATGGAAATAGTCCCCTCATCCTCTACTTCCAGTTCTGAGCCTCTCTCAGGGCTTCTTTATTCTATGGGCTGTTTCCAAGCTACTCAGCTTCTGTGTTAGAGTTCACCTCAATGATATTTAGGCTTGACCATTTTCTGAACGTAGGCTCCCGCACAACTCCAGTCCCTCGAAGATGGACTGCTCGGTGCTATTCATGACCACTGCACGGTTTGGGCTATTATGAAGGGGTCAAGCCATGAAGTCTTTAGTTGATCACTGCACAGGGACCAATATACAATGTTCCCACATGGAGAGCGGGTAGAGTTTCGGGGAGGGTCCATTCTTCCCGGACAGTGGAGTCAGAATGTCTTCAATCCATCAACGATGTTTGGGCAATAGTGGGTTAATTTTCAGGGAACAGAAAGAGTTTTCTATAAAACTTACAGGGACATTTTAAATAGCCACTACTGAGCTATCGAGATTTAGTTCCTATGTATGAAATACATTCGGTGTAAATAAAACATGACATTTTTTTCTCTTTACAATTTACTGAGAAGTCTAGCCAAGCATGAACTTTTTTTATGACATCCTGCTTATTACAGAGATTTCTACACATTACAGAGAACTGGCTTTCGAGACAGGACTGTACCTTCTTGTTGCTGTGCAGATGCTGTGATTATTTCGTTTCTCTCTTCTATAAAAGTAGAGTGGATTCAACAAGAGAACCCGGTGGGGCGCCTGGGTGGCTCATTCGGTTGAGCATCCAACTTCGGCTCAGGCCATGATCTCGCGGTTTTTGAGTTCGAGCCCCGCATCAGGCTCTGTGCTGTCCAGCTTGGAGCCTGGAGCCTGTTTCGGATCCTGTGTCTTTCTCTCTGCCCTTTCCCTGCTTGTTCTCTCTCTCTTTCTCTCTCTCTCTCTCTCAAAAATAAACATTAAAAAAAATCATTTTACAAAGAGAACCTGGTGATATACATGAGCAGCCTAACAAAGCTACACGCATCATTTTATAGTTCACATATAGCCCCAAATAGAACTGAAAGCCCAAATTAGTAGTAAAATAACTCTTAAATAAAAAGCATATGCTTTAGCCACAGAGCATGGTGTGTGTAGTCATAATCCATTTTTGATTGGGTTTATTGCTTTGTTTTTTCAAATATTGGCCCCTGAAGTAAGTGCTTCTCTCTCTCTCTTTTAAATGGCTGCCAATCTCAAATTGGAAACCAGCTTTATAACCCTGTAGCCACCACATTCCTGCTCTACACCTGTTCCTCTAATACCTACCACCTGACTTCTACAGTACAGTAGAGACAGAGACACATTCGTCCGCAACAGTTTACAAGAATGATCACTACAGTCGGGCTTGCATGAGAGCACTGATGGGTAACATCCATCTACATACAGGATGCTTAAAGCAGTGGCTCTCAAATCTCATGTGCTCCCACATCACCTGGGGCTATGTTACACCTTCCGATCGTCGGGTCTCACACCTCCCAAGCTTCAGATTCGGAAGATCTTGGATGGGGCTCAGCATTTTGAGTAAGCACTGCCGTCACTCTGAAACATCCACGAGCTACAATACTTTGGGACTCACTTTGTAAAAGGAGCCCGCCTCTCCATTCCCAGGCTTAAAGAGCTGATCCACAGACCCGTGTGGTATGACAAGGGCAGAACTGGCTGGGAGATACAATACATAGCCACAAAGCAGAAACTCAGGATGGTCCCTTCTGGGTAACATACCACTCTTCCCCAGCCCTGACCAGGACTTACCAGGTACAAGAGTAACACAACACGGTGGTGGACAGTGTAAGTCATGGTCAGGCTGCCTGGGTTCAAATCATCCCTAGTTAAGGACTTAACTTCTCTCTAGTTCAGTTTCTTAGTCTCTGATGTGGGAATAATAATGAGCATCTACCTTAAAGAATTAATGGGGAGTTCCAATAAATGAAAACATGCACAGTATACAGGGCAGCACCTGGCACCCAGGAAGTGTTTAGTGATGGGTCTGTGCGTATCTGATGTGTTTTACAGAAACCCCTGCTTACGATACAGGACACAAAATAGTTACTGAAAAAGTAACTCACAGAATCCCATTATACAAACTGAGCGCCAAAGTATGGGTGTCCAGTTTTGTTCACTGAACTTTGTACAAGGAGTGTGCTGCAATCCTTTCTCCCCACTCTCTAGCATTTCTTTGTCTCTACCTCCCCTCTAGCTGGCTATCTCCTCCTTCCTTCTCAACCCAGGGGGTTAGGGTCTTCTTGACAATTTACTGTCGAGCTATACCCAGGCTGGGGACGGTCAACGTTGTGAACCAGGAAGTCTCTAGAGAAGCAGGGTCATTTCCAAGTGGGTCCCCAAACCACGCTTTGATTTGAGGTTGGAACAGTGCCCCACCTAAGCCATGATGTGGTATCCTCATCACCTGGGCTTTGTCACAGAAATTCTAGGAATTTAGTTATCGTTTCTGAACACTTCCTTTCTTATTAGCCTTTTGTGGCTCATATGCCTCTGAAAACACTCAAGTTCTCCTCCTCATAGTACTTTCTAGATATTGCCAAACCCCACCATCTTGGGAGACTCAGCCACATCCCTGTTCTCCGTCTCTTCAGTTGTCAATCTCTAAACTCTTTCCGTCCATTGTCAGATTTGGGGGTTCTACCCAACTAATTACATCCTCTTGTGACTCTATATTTTATAAAGTGATCCCTTATTACAACAAAGATTTATTTTGTTTTCCCTATTCCAATCATTTGTAAATGCCATGAAGAGCCATGTTTGAGGCCCTATCCCTGTTCCAAGATCTCTTCTTAGATGGCATTTGTTTAAATCATCGACACAGGACCCAGTTATATTTCAGTCACCTGGTCCTAGCCACCTATGTCACCTACAGAGCAACCATGATCTCGGTAAATGGGATTTTGCTTCCATTTGGTCCATCGGGCATTTTCACCAAACCACAGAATCCACCGCTAACGCCAGTCTAAGAAGGATCATCGACTGCAAACTTCTGGATTTTCCATATACAGAAACTTAAGTTCTTATTTAAGAGACTTGCTTACAGTCATACAGTCAGGGGGCAGCTTCCAGTGTCCTGGCTGCTCCAGTAATCTTTCTGCCTATGCATTGCCCAGTGAAGATACAAAAGACGTATTCGTCAACAAATGTAGTCGACACATGATGAGGATGTGTCTTTTACCTAAAAACATAATTGGACTCTCTTCCTCATCATCACTTATACTACCTGCCAGGTACCCCACAGTACAACCAATCTCCCATTCTTGAACATTTCTGGTTTCTATGAAATTAAAAAAAAAAAAATTGTCAGCAACTTTGAAAATTAATACCCTCACAGTTAAATCTCTATGCAGAACCATGAAAAATTCGTAAGGATAAATTCCTAGAGGTAGAACTGCTAAGACAAAACGTATGCACGGTCTCGAGCCTTCCAGCAGCTGCCGACAAATTGAGAACTGTATTTACAAGAGACACTAACATACTGGAAGGTGTCCAGAGGATGACAACCAAAATGTCTATTCAACACGTCCTCCAGGCAGGCTGAAGGGGTTGGGTGCACCTAGAATTCTTAGGGAGGGAGCCTAATTCCCTCCAAAGGGAAAGGACTTTTGTTTTCTTGTCTGCTTCTTTTTCTCATTTAAGGCTGATTCAACAATATCAGAGGAAACCTTGGTGGAAAGTGGGTTCCTGTGCCAGTTGTTAAGCTCCTACCTCTCAGCTTCTGTGCTGTGCTTTGTGATGCTGGGGCCGGGGACCTGCAGCCACACCCCGCCTTTGCCGGGCCGGTCTGGGGGGCCCCCCATTGGCCTCCACCCACAGGAGCGCCAGGGGAAAACCCCAAGAGGGAGAAAGGCTGGCTCCTTCCACATTCCTCTGTCCCCTCCAGCATCTCCCCAGGAACAGTCCCCCATCTTGGCAGCCGCAACTGATTACACTTTGTAGTTTTTCCAGGGCTCTTGGGACCAGCCTCATGAGCGCACTTTCCTCCTCAGAGACCTGGTTCCCAGCTCTTCCCTGGGACCCTTTCCTGAGCTCCTCAGTTCTCATCATTCTGACTTCTTCTCCTTGCCCCCATCTCCAGGGGTGACAGCTGCTTCGTCCTCCTCTGTACCTTTTCATTCCCCTAATACCCAGTTAACAATTCTATAGGATGGATTCTCTCTGTTAAAATGGTGGGATTCCGGTGTCTTTAGTGGACCCTGGCTGATACAGTTTCCCTATCGCTGGGGCTGGTAAATTCAGAAGCATTTCCCTCACATCTAGAATATAGTAAAGGAAATTCCTGAACGGAGAGAAAGTTAAACCAGGTCAGCCATCTTAAAAGTATTTCTGTCAATGAAATTCTTTTCACAAATACAGCCTTGGGCCAAACTCAATATATATAAAAGCACAGGTGCTTTGGCTAAATTGTGAGCCTTCAGCATCCTACCCTTACCTGCCTGGCCCCACCCCGACCTGCAGCTTCTCCAGAGCCCTGCCCCCACCTTCCCCGCCCACATCCTTCTGTGAAACTCTTGGGTTCAGTGGAACCCTGTCTGGCAACCACTCATCTATACAACTTGAGTTCTCTTCCAAATCTTATGATTCTATAACTAGGTAATTCTTCTTGCACGGTCCCAGGGCTCTCTGGACATCTGCGTGGCCCCAGTAATAGCTCAAGCAAAACACAAGATCTCAGCCACGCACATAACTGTCCCATCCACAGCCCCATCTTCCGACCACAAAAGGAAACCCAGAGGAATCACCGTGTCACTGCCATCCCTACCGTTAAGAATACGTCAGCGTCTTTCATTACAACTGTCCTTCTTTCAGAGGTTTCTAACATGATTTTAAAAATCTGCTCCAGCTTGAAGTTTGGCATGAGAGTTCTTGGCTCCTCTTTCTTTCAGTGAAGCCACTAAAAGTATGTTTAGCTACTTCAGAGCTCAGAGAGAGCCTTGACAGTCCTGAGTAAGAGAAATCTCAAGTTGGAAATGCCTCCTTCCCACCCCCCAAATCCATTAAGCTTCCTTTTCTTAAAAAAAAAAAAAAAATGTCCAGGCTATTCGCTGAACATGTAGCTTTTCTTTTTCAATTGTTAAATTGAACCAGGTCTTGGTGATACTCAAACTCTTCAAACATGGAAGAGTTTAATGCAAACAAGATATTTCACATTAGAGGTGGTTTTCCTGTATCCATCTTCCACGATAGCTAGGTTTTCCACTTATGTCTTTATCTTCTTTGATCCCCCGAAAATGGGGTCATATTGCTTTTGAAGCAAATCCCAAATATTTTGCATAGGTGATATTTATGACGTGGAGATACTTTTTTCTTTGTGCCTTCTCAACTACTGACAACAAAGGGGGTAAGTGAGAAGTGTCAGAATTATTCCCTCTTCACAGAAGAAAAGATGAAAGTCCAGAGAACTTGACTTGTTTAAAATCCTGGTCAAAGCCTGACTAGGAAGTAGATGGCCTCGATGCCTACCCTGTGCTTGCTCTGTTGGCAGGCTGCTTTCGCAAACTCCTGCAGCACACGCAAAGCAGAGCGAAGCCAGCGAGAAAGGGAGGCCACCCGATCCAGAACTGTCTGCACGCCTGGAGGGCCTTGTTCCACTGATGGGGTTTCCCTCTCCAGGAAAGTTTCTCTGTTCCTCTGCTTTGGGGACACAGTTCAGGTCACAACCTGGAAAATACCTTCATCCCCAAGCCTGTCCTCAGTGCCGGGAAGAGCCTGGGCTCTGGAGAAACCCGTAGAAGCCAAGACTGAAATCCTAGCTCGACCACTCTGAACCAGGGTCAGAAGAGGTTCCTCCTCTGATACACACATAAAACAAAAACAAAAACCAAACAAAAAAATCCAACCCACTACCTCAAAAGGTTTCTGCGATCATGAAAAAAAAAATCCAACACACAAGAGAAATTCAATAAACCGTAGCTACTGATAAGCAAATATAAACATTGCCCCCCAACACACATGCAAAAAAAAAAAATACTAAAAAGGAAAGAAGAAAAGAGAAGAAAAAAAGAGAAAGGTAGGTATTTGACAGATATCTGTTGATAAAAGAGGAGATACTATGAGTACTGTCCTAAAAGATGAAAAATATGCACGATCGTTTAAGACTACAAACAAGGATCCATCTGGAAAATACTGTTGTAAAAGTGCGCGGGAATCTGTCAGCTGGTGAGACCCAGTGACTCTGGGCTCGCTGGGCCACTCCGCAACCTGGCTTTGCGATTCAGCCAGTGACTGCGCGCTATGAGTCCCAAACCCTCCTATCCTTTCTTCCAATTCCAAGATGCCTCACCTGTTAGTTTACCCATTTATTTTTCCAATATTCTTGCATTCTTGAGCATCTCCCAAGCTTTGTGTTAGGCACTGGGGATACAGAAGAAAGTAAACCAAGGCTCAGTCTAGGATAAGCTGTGAGGCATTCATCTCAAATATACAATTTAAGAGGCCTCGAAAAACAGTAATCAAAATAAGTAACATTTTGGCACAATACCTTCAATAATCAACATCAATACAAAAGAGCCCACGATAAACAAAATATCAAAATTTTAGGTAACGACAATATCATGAACAGGTTGTGCCGATCCATACTGGAGCTGGGGCAAAAGGAAAAATCAGGGGGCACCTGGGTGGCTCAGGCGGTTGAGCATCTGACTTTGGCTCAGGTCATGACTTCATGGTTTGTGAGTTCGAGCCCCACGTCAGGCTCTGTGCTGACAGCTCAGAGCCTGGAGCCTGCTTCAGATTTTGTGTCTCCCCCTCTCTCTGCACCTCCCCCATTCATGCTCTATCTCTCTCTATCTCTCAAAAATAAATAAACATTTAAAAAAAAAAGGAAAAATCAGGAATACTGATTCTGTCCTATTTTAAATTTTGATATTTTGTCCAACATGGATTTCTTGGTATTAATATTGATTACTTCAAATATTACAGTAAAATATTCTTTATTTGGATGAATGGGCTTCTGGCATCCCCTTAGATTTCTGACTCTAATCTTGGCCCTAAATAAGATGCATCTTATAGTCAGCTGAAACCTGAAATCCCACTGAGTCACCAACAGAAGCAATCTAAAGGCATCGAGGATGTATTATGGATGTCAAGGCTGAGAAAGATCAAGTGGGGAGGCCAGCGGCACAAGGCTGGTCAGCAGTGACACCCAACGCCAGGCCTTCTGTTGGATCTTCTTTGCCATTCACGGCCCCTGTACACACGCAGGTCCACAAACCAACCAGATTCCCACAGCCAGGCTCTGTGGAGCATTTTTCCAGTCTTGGCAGGCTGGCTCTCGGTCATGACGCCAGAGTCTGCTCCAAGACTGAGTGACCGAGGCCACCACGGTTCCTGTAGCTGCGCCTGGGTTACACAATGAGCTTCATGTTCAATCCAAGTCCAAACGCTCAAATCCCAACACAGCACCAAGGATCGCCACGCTATGCGGGAACATGACTGCCAGACTCAACTGGTATAAACGTGACCTGCTTGATTTCTTCTCAAAATATTCTAAGGCATCCAGTTCCTCTCTCCCAGGCTTCTCCAGGCAGGGCTTTGTCCCTTCTGCCCTAACCACATTCAACTCTTTCTACTCTGTGGCACGTTCCTGCAATAAGCAAGTACACCTCTGGGGACAGAGGCTGTCGGCTTGCACCGTATCAGACTACATTCCCTGGCCTCTCTTGCACCTGCATTTGGCCATGCGCCTCCTTTGTAGCCGATGAAGTAGGAACAGTAGGGACTGTTTTCAGACCTCCCATATGTAATCCTCTTTTCCTTCGCTCCTCATCTGGCTAAATGGAGAGAGCACTGTAGGCTTCCAGGGTAAAGGAGCCAAGGCGGGTAGAGCATGGGTCCCTGGATGAGTGTACGAAAAGCGCCCAACTAGATGGAAATAAACTTTCACTGGAAACTCAAAAGTGAGCCCGTTGAGATTTGGGGGTCTCTCATAGCAACTAGCTTATCCTAATATACTTCCCCAACTAGACTGCAAACTTTTCACTGGCTGGCTCTGTATCTGACGCACCTCTGTATTCTCAACAGTGAGCACACCCAGTAGGTGTGCAATACAATCCTGTGGCAATTAGCCACCTGTATTTCCCTCTTGAAGCTATTGTAAAAAAGTGCCTCTGCCACCATTACCGGCAGAATGACTAACGACGAATTGCTCTCTCTCTCTTTATACTGAAAATGAAGGCACAATATTCCTAGAAACCCCTGCTAATTATGATCACTAAATAGAATGGTTCATGCTTCTTAAATGCCCCTTCATAATCAGCTAATAATCTAAATATAAACAAACATACAATGGCAGAGGATGGAGTCAGAGTGGGAGCCCCAGACACGTACTTGAGTTTTCCTCTGGAAAGATCTTTAATGCACCATAGTGTCTTAGGATATGTTTCTGCTCTGTGCATATCACAGCTGACATCTTGTCAAAACCAAGGGAAATAATTGCATCCCCGGGTAAGAGTATCATGCAGGCAGCAATTTAAATGTGGCACGGCTTATCAGCACCGATTTACTAACATCTTACTGTATATAACCACGCGTGGTAGGAGAAAACTTCTACATCCTTACCAAGATTTAGGCATGAAAACAAAATCTGTTATGCCTCCAATTCAAAAGAAGAAAGAACAAAGGAAAAGGGCATGAAATAAGCTGTGTGTCTTCCTCTTAGGAACAAACTTTTAAAGAAATCTAAATCCTGGTCTGCTCACCTTCGTTTGAGTTGGGTGGACAAGACATAAGCCAGTCTGCTCAGGTCTTGAGGGAGAAGAAAAACAACCCATCTTATGAGCTTATTAAGCCAAACACCTCAGCAAGCCGCAGGCATGCTACTCATTTATTACACAAAACCAAAATCTTCTGACAGTCCATAATTATGTGCTGAGAACTCTAATGAATAACTCCGCATCAGAAGGATTCACCAAACTTTGATCAGTGTCCCGAGAGACAGCGGGTCAAGATGAACCTTGAAATCTGATTTACATCACCCGTCCCCATCTAGCATTCTAAAACCACTGGGGTTTTTGTTGTTGTTGTTGTTGTTTTTTTTTTTTTTTTTTTTTTTTTTAGCTCTCCATTCTTCACCTGGGTATATTTTGAAAACATAATTTTGTCAAACATCCTAGAGCAATTATAAAAAACGTTAGTAGTCGCCTGTGAAACAGGCTTAAGACAGAGTTTATATAACTTCCCATATGTAATTCTCCATACCTTTTTGATCCTAGGGCCATGATCATAAAAAAGTCACATTTTAGGGCTCAATGCTATATCAGATTAGATGGGTAACTAGCTATAATTTTGTATCCGGTCTTCTGCAAGTGACCAAGGTTTTGGTTTGAAGTAGTGGTGTGTTTCAAATGAGCAGTTCACACACCCTTTTCTCTATTCCCTTTGGTTTTAAGACATATGAAGCAGGAAACAGAAATCTGATTTCACTGAAGCTAAATAATCCAGAAAAGGAATAGAGCACATGCTGAGGGTTTTCATCAACAATTTGGTACAGATGACAGGGGTGTATGTGTGGTGGTGGGGGGTGGTGCATGCTAAATGAAAACACAACTGCCTTATGGACTTTCTTAGTAGGGCTAGAGAAGGAATGGTAAAACACACACACACACACACACACACACACACACAGGCCACCACCCCTAATTGCTGCATTTAAGGCAGACATCACTAATCAATACCACACTCTTTCCAACCGAGCCTATCAGTCTATCATCCCTTCCCTGAGCCCTCTCGGTACCTGCTACCAGACCCGTGGAATTGAAATACTAAGTGAAATCCAGTTTCCAGCTCTGAATCTGTCCAATTACTAATCAATGTTTGAAATGGAGAAGACATTAGGGTTGCTCAGGGCCCCCTCCATTTACAGGTAAAGAAAATGAGCAATGGAGATGTTAATTGACTTTTCAAAGGGCACACAGCCAAGCCACAGGGATTTTTTCCAGTGAAATCTCTAGACTGCTAACATATTCTTTCTTGGGATGATTTATACCATTGAAGACACGTACAAGTTTTTAGAGTAAAGGGATTTGAGGGGAAAAAAAATGCAGTGTGTTTTAGAAACCTAGCCAAACAAACAAAACTCCACTGCACAAAGTATAAGGAGAGCTATAAAATCACTCTCAGCCTTGAAATTGATGCAAGACGATTAGTAAAGCTTACTGGAGACCCTTGTCTCAGATATCCTTTGCCTATGTCGACAATTTCTGGTCTCACCTGCTATCTCACGCCGGAATACAGGAGGATGCACACAGAAATTACCTCTAGAGGAAGAGAGCGCCTCTGTTTGACCCCTCTGGGTTCACAGCCATTTGCACCATGGTCACATCTGATCTCCCACCTCTCTCCGCGGGGTCAAAGTCACTCGGGGCCCAGTTACCACTCAAAGTCCAAGGTCAGGTTTTTAAGAACAAAACAAAACTTTTCCAGGCCCAGTTTAATAAAGGTTACTCTGTGTTTGGGGCTTAGTAGCCTTGAAAACTCAGCAAGGAGTCCCTCTGGGAAGAGAGACAACTCTGAACCCCTCAAAACCTGTGATCTACCACCCGTCACCTCTCTCTCTCTCTCTCTCTCTCTCTCTCTCTCTCTCACACACACACACACACACACACACACACACACACACGTGACCCACCATCTTGGAGGCTCTCTAAATGTGAAGAACCCCTCGCGAGAAAGGTCTGCGCGCGGAGAGGGAAAGACAGTGGCCGACTGCTAATGCTGCGAAAGCCAAAAGCCTCCAGCAGGTTCTCCGCGGTGGAGGAGACACAGCCACGGGGAAGGACTTCCCACAAGGAGCCGGGGAGGAAGCAGCTGGGGAGGGGGTGGAGGTGGGTGACAGAGACGTGGAGCCAGAAACGGAGCTGTGAGGAAGAAGGGGAAAAAAGGCTGAGCAGCCGAAAGCCGGTGGTTAAAATAACTCGTGCTAACAGAGTGTTCTTTGTTACCATACACTGCTCCTTGTTATCACACATTACAGAAAGTTACGAACAACAGAAGCACGCCACTCACTCCAACCGCTCCTGCAGCCCGGGGCTCTGGTGACCCAAGGGACCCCCTGGCTTCCCCCCGGGGGGAGGCGGCTGCTGTGTCCAGAAGGCCCTGTGGGGACCGCGGCCGTCAGCCGCCCGGCTCCCCGCACCGGCCGGAACCTTCTCGGCGGCCCGGCCTCGTCTCTTCCCCGCGGCGCGGTCCGTGTGGGTCAGGACGGCGCGGACACGGCCGGTCCCGTGGGGGACGACAGGTGACTCAGCGAGCTTTACGGGCAAAGGGAGGCACAACTTTCCCGGGGGAATCAAAAAGCCCAGAGAAAATGATCTCATGTGGGTTTAGGCACAGAATTAGACGCTCCACAGCCAACGGAGCAAACAAAACGGCTCGCCTGTGAAGGCAGCGGGCAGGCACAGCCCGGGTTCGGGGCCAGGCACGGACGCCCCGGGGTGGGGGGCTCTGAAGAACCTTCTCCCTCTCCCTGCCTCCATCACCGGCTTCCTCGACTGAGGAGACGGCAGGGGCAGGAGAGCCCTCCCCCTCCCCCTCCCCCCCCCCATCCTCTGCCCGGGCTGTCCGCGTCAAGGCCAATGGAGCCAGGCGCTTCACCCCCGCCCCCACCCCTCCACACACCCCCCACCCCCACTCCCTGCAAGGCCTCCCACTCGGACCTTTCTTTCCCCGCCACACCGGTCATGTGTGCCCCTACAAGTCACCGCGTCCTTCGGGCGCCTGCGGGGTTCAGCCGGTTAAGCATCCACCTGTCGGTTTCTGCTCAAGTCATGATCTCACAGTTCATGAGTTCGAGCCCTGCGTCAGGCTCTGAGCCGACAGTGGGGAGCCTGCCTGGGATTCTCTCTCTCTGCCCTCTCTCTCTGCCCCTTCCCCGCTTGCACTCTGTCTCTAAATAAATAAACAAACTTAAAACAACGTTATGGATGTCAACTCGGCCGCTCTCTCTGCGTCTCCACTAGACTTCTCGCAGCAGTGGTCAGACACTAAGAGGCACTTTCTCCCTGCTCAGACTCCCGCCGCGGCCCTATTCTAGACCGTGTCCCATCCGCCTGTATGATCGATCACTTTTCCTCTATCGCTGATGGCTTTTTATACGTCCACCGCTCAAGTCTTGATGTCTTCTCATGGTGGCCTTTGCTTCTCGTCTCTTACTTCTGCACCATGAGAGTGTGGTTTCTCACTAGACGGCAGGCTCCTTCGGCACAAAGACTGTGTCTAGCTCACTCGTCTCTGACTTCCTCTTAGCAGGTGCACGAATCCTGAAACAGGAGCGTGCCTGATCCCTTCCTGTCATGATCAGAACGTGTCATGTGTCCCTCTGTGGGATCTCTCAGGTGCGTTTCCTCGTCATTCCCACTGCCACCTTCTCATTTCATCCTGTCCAGGTGACAGCCAGGGTTATAACCTAACTGATCCCCGCACCTGTACATCCTCCCCTGTCGTTCCACACATCAAGAAGTGGAACATCCTTCTGAAGACAGATACGCCTCACCTCCCTCCCAACTCCTTCAACCTCTTCCCTTCACCCTTACAGGGGATGATTGATGTCCAAATTTTGCAGGATGAGAAATTCGGTGTTCTTGATAATTTGGCCTCAACCTCCCGATGTTATCTGCCACTGCACATATCCTACACCCTACCCCTACTGACACACTCAACATAGATTTCAAGCCTTCTCTTTCTTTGAGCATATGGTTCTTTGGGCCAAAGATTTACTTACCTACCCCCCCGTCCCCACATCCCCGAGTTTCATGGTCTCTGTGAAGCGGCCCCAGCCCCACCCAAGAGTGGGGAGTCATTTGTCCCGTCCCTGGGTTATCAGAACACTTAGCCCATATCTCCATTACACCACAGAACATGTTATAGACTAAGTTATATCTTCATGTGTACCAGACCGTGAACTCTCACAGATCAGAATCCTAGTCTTGGTGTTCCCAGTACTTAACACAGCACCTGGCACATTTGACAATGTTTAATACACTGGGTTGAAGTCAATGAAATTTCGAAAGAATCTATCAGCAACACATCTTCAGCAATTAATCACACACAGGAAATTGTGAAAAGTGGGTGTCTCTAGAGAGAAAAAAAATGACGGAATGTGTTAAGAGACAGACTTACTTTCCACTGCATACCCTTTTAATGAGTTTTGGACTTTTTACCACGTGTACTATTTTCCAACACACTCAGAGGAGGTGTTATAGTATGTGCCCAGCACTGTGCACAAGGAGGCTTTCAGGCACCGTGGAACAACTCCACTAACCAAAGAAATTCACGAACGTGGGGTAACTTCTGTGTAGATTTTCTATTTGCCCACCCATGCCCACAGAGCCGTGATGTTGTTCAGTTGCTGAGTTCTGTGCTGCCTGATAACAGAATGATTTATGGACACGTCCTCTCTCCTGGATCATGAGCCCCTGGAAGGCAGAGACCCTCCACTCCTCCCCTCCATGGCCTCTACCAGCTCCTAGTGTAATGCTCTGCACACACTTGGCCATCAACTTGCAACTGTTGAGTTGAAAACACAGCGAAGTTTGGGGCACCTGGGTAGCTCGGGGCACATGGGGCACCTGGGGTTCGTTGAGCATTCGACTTTGGCTCAGGTTATGATCTCACAGCTCGTGAGTTTGAGCCCCACGTTGGGCTCTGTGCTGACAGCTCAGAGCCTAGAGCCTGCTTCAGATTCTGTCTCCCTCTCTCTCTGCCCCCTCCTCCACTCGTGGGCTGTCTCTCTCTCTCTCTCTCAAAAAATAAACATAAAAAATTTTAAAAGAAATACGGCATAGTTGCAAATTTGAAAGAAAAGCAATAATGATATTAGTTTGTAGCTAATAATCCGTGTTAAGCCACGGCAAGGAAAAAAAAAAAGGCTAAAATACTGCTAATAGGTAACAGCAATAAATATTAGGTTTACTATGGTCACACTGAATATAGAGCTAGAATAGCTATAGAAACGTATCATATTTTGTCATTCCTTATTTAGGTCATGGATTGATATATATTATTCCTTCTCCACTTACGCTAGCAAAACAAGTATTATCCTTTTACGTGAGAGCCTTGAATACACACACAGCCACAACCGTCCAGAACCACTGCTCGGGAGATGAGAGAAAGTTCTGAGATGAAAGAGGGAAAAAGGAAAATGGGCTCTGAGATGATATCCTTATAAACAAAATAGGACAACAATCAGTAATTCCCAGATAGATCGAAACCTAACTCCCCTGGGGAAAATACTCCAACTAAATCCTTTAGTGCCTGGGAAGCAGTCTGAAAGCCGCCTGCCGTGAAAAAGAACAAAACACACAGGATGTACACTCCATCCTCACAAAAGCGAAGGGACAGTCATATCGACAACCACATTAGAAGTCAGAAAGCAGTGCTCGCTTCGACAGCACATCCACTAACACTGGAACGATACGCAGAAGATCAGCATGGCTCCTGCACGAGGGTGACACGGAAAAATTAGAAAACAATAGGAAATTTAAGGAAAAAAAAATACAACAACACAGGATTCATCTAAGTGAGATGAATGTGTACCGAACGCCAAACACAGAAATACTCGGTATCCGCGTGCCTACGTGAGACAACAGATTACCAGCGCCCCAGCCCGTCAGGCAGCCCAAGCCTCACCATTTCCTCCCCTTTCTTCCTCCCTCTCCCCCACCGCACGTAATCGTTCTCTCTGGCCCCTGAACACACCCAGAGATTGATCCAGCTCTGCTTATCCCTTTTTACCACTGTCCATCCTGTATCGTGGTCAGTGACAGCTATATAATCAACCCAATGAACTTCAGGTCACTTGCACAAAGACTCCGCAACTCATTTGCTCTCTAGTCAACTCTACTAGTTGATGCTGCACAAAACACAGCCTACTAGCTAGACCACGTCTGAGCACAGCCTTGTGGATCTGGCTTTGTCCTCTCTCCCCACGTGTCCTAGGAGCATTCTACCTCTCAAAGGGAGAAAGACAAATGAATATGGGAAAGAGAAGATAATAAAAGAGGTTAGTGGCATACAGATAACTCCTTCTCAGGTCACTTAGAACAATGACTTTATTGACCTGTCTTCTTTGGGAAGCGAGTATTAGATTTTATTTACCTCTGTAGTCCCGCAGCTTAGCCCAATCAATCATATAAAACATATGCTAAATAAATTGTTGGTGACTCGGTTAGTTAAATAAAGGGAAGAGAAAGGTAAGAAAAGGAAATGTTCTCAATTCATACTCACTGAAGTGAGAAACAAGTAAGGTCACCAGAAGAGAAGCGTAATTCTCCCTTACTTTTCCTGACCTAAGCGTGTCCTGAAGTGATTCAATATGGCGTCTGTCTGTTATACCAAATTTGAAAGGATATTAAAAGTTCATAGGACACATGGCAAAGGAAACAAACAACAAAACAAAAAGACAACCTACTGAGTGGGAAAGATATTTGCAAATGATATATCTGATAAGGAATTCATATAAAAAACTCTAAAGAAATTACACAACTCAATTACCAAAAAAAACCCCAAAAATCCAATTAAAAAATAGGCAAAGGACAAGAACAGACATTTCCCCAAAGAAGACATCCAGATGGCCAACAGATACATGAAAACATGCTCAACATCACTCATCATCAGGGAAATTCAAGGCCATGATGAGATACCACCTGACACCAGTCAGAATAGCTAAAATTACACACACACACACACACACACACACACACACACAAGAAACAAGAACTGTTGGTGAAGATGTGCAGAGAAAGGAACCCTTGCACACTGTTGATGGGAATGAAACTGGTGAACAGTGTGAGGGTTCTTCAAAAAAATTAAAAATAGAACTACCATATGATCCATAATTATACTACTAGTTATTTACCGAAAGAATATGAAAACACTAATTTGGGAAGATCTATGGTCCTCTATGTTTATTGAAGCATTATTTACAATAGCCAAGATATGGAAGCAACCCAGGTGTCCATCAATGGACTTGCTTCTAAGTGAAGTAAGCCAGTCAGAAAGAAACAAATACCATATGATTTCACTTATACATGGAATTTAAGAAACAAAGCAAATGAACAAAGAAAAATAGAGACGAACAAAAAATAGACTCTTAAATATAGAGAACAAACTGGTGGTTACCAGAGGGGAGGTGGGTGGGGGGGATGGGTGAAACAATTTTAGATTGAATTCACCACAGTAAATATTTGCTGAGTACCAACTATATATAGGGTTTGTTTCCAAAACAGGGAGAAAAGAGATAAATAAGGCTTCTTCTTTCCCTCAAGGATCTCACAATCTAGTATCATGCTCCTTGAAAACTGCACTGCCTTTTACTATGATGTAAAAAAAAAAAAAATCCCAATGAAATTTCACAATAAAGTCATACATCTTTAAGGCCATAGCCAAAAGAGACATACAGTATTCCATTTCAAAAAGCCCAAATACTTTATAGCCAAATCCTACAGAGCCTGCCAATTCAAAGGGCCTCACCCTGTAAGGCCCATCTTCATTCCTAAGAAAATGAAATAGACCAGTCTTCAGAAGGAGTTTACTAATGACTTAATTCTGACAAAAACATCCATATCCATATGTCCATGTTAAGAGGAAAAAAAAAACGTGATGTTAAGGCTATCCCCCACAACTTCCTTTAAACAAAATGTAAGTGTTTGCTACTTTTATTTTTATGGGCTGCTCCCAGAGATTTTGATCTGGGCTAGTTTTTCAGGTTTCTTAACCCAAGTATTCATGTCTGTCACACTGCAGTGTGGCTGCTGAAGCTCAAGTTATTGGGGATGCATCACTCCATTATACCACAGGGACAGATGTCACCTATGAAACAGCTCAGCATCATAAATACATGTCAAAAATTAAAAGTAAAGATGTCTGAAAAGTCTAATCTTGTATAGAGAATAATATTTTTCCCTTCATAAGAGTTCTGAGAGACAACAAATTACATGCATATGTGTATGTGTTTTTACGTTAAAGATAATACACAACTACATGCTGACATATATAGCTTTAAGAATTCAAACAATATATGACTAAAGGGGAGAGGAAAACAGATTACTATTTCAAAATTATTGGGGAATTACTGAGGAAGAATACTGCCGAAACATAAAAATATTAAAAACGTAAAACATGAAACTCTCATGTGTCTTCACTAATAACGTATTGAAGAGGGAAAAATCCGCACTTCCCTGTGACCACAAAGAAGAGTATTTCTTCTTAGTCAGACAAAATGTCACCTCCCCTTATGTGTCATGTCCTTGGCATGAGGGGTGTGACGTCCAAGGACGCTGCTCTTTGTCTGGTCTCGTGTGCCCTGCGTCAGTGAGCGTGGCCCTGTCTGGGCTCCGGGGGACTTCAGGATTCGTACTTCCCATTCCCACCCCACCTGGGCCACGGCACTTCTTCCGGAAACACGCATCAGGTGGAGCTGTCACGCAGACCATCTGTGCCACTGCCACCCTTCTGCAGAGGCCCAGGGCCCTCGCCCTCTTCTGGAAAACACTGCACTTCTCCTTACTGCTGGTTTCCTGCCTAAACCCCCACCAGATCCCAAACTGTGATCCAGGCTTAATCAATATTTGATATGAGTTTAAGAAAACCCTTTAAATTCATTCATGTTGAGGATTATTAAACTGACCCACACTCAACAAAAACAAAACAAAATAGGACTTTATTACAGTTGCTGTGGTGTGTCCCAGGAGAACATGTATTTTAACCTTCTTTGGGACTTTAAAAAAAAAAAAAATTAGAGAGCCAGGTGAGAGAGACCTAAGAGCAGAAGTCACGAAGAAACCTTCCAAGTTCACTGAACGCACAAGTCTGTCCTGCCTGACGCACTCTGGCTGCCTGGTCTAGGACATGGAAATCAGGCTGGAGGCATTCAGGATGGTTTTCAGGCCAAGGACACTGGAATCAGGCAAGTTTACACTCAAACTGTGGCTCAGTCCCATGACACCTGCCACAGTAGCAGTGTTTCTCGGCTTCTGCATCTGTAGGGACCGTAATACTGCCTCCCTCACAAGGCACAGGGAGCAGTAGGCAATGACACCTGGCATACGCTGTGCCCTCTCACCGCTCAGCTGGGGTTATTACTGTCACTGACATTGCCGGGACCACCAATGTCACCACTGCCAGCCTGTTAGAGTCAATATATTATACTTTCTGGGAAGACAAGTTTCATGCACAGCAGTTATAACCACAAGCTCTGAAGTCTGAGTTCCTTGAACAGTTTATTTAAGATCTCTGGGTCTTAGCTTCCATGCGTGAAAAGGGGATGATGGCATCTATGGAGTTATCGTGAGTGCAGGTAATATGTGTGAAGTGTTTGCAAGAGTTGTACATAGTAAGCATTTTTTCCACTTAACCTTAGAGTGTCTGAAATTTTTTTAAGAAATGATTTATGACAATAAGCATACAGATAACTTATTGTAAGGTAGGCATTTTGATAAGCTACATGCATCCACACTCATATAGTTACACATGTGTACTGTATGTGTATTTAATTAGCCTCATTTACAGATGAGAAAACTGAGGCACAGAGTATGGAAGCAACATAGCTGAGTGGCAGAGTGATGATTTAAACCCAGGCAGTCTGGCTCTGGGCCCCATGTACTTAATCACTATGCTGTGCTGCCTTAAAAAATGTTGAAACAATGAATGAATGTTCCTGCTGGAAAAATACTGAAAAGAGTCAATGACCTTGACCCGCCTGTTTTCAATGAGCAGGGACAGTTCTTGCAAAGTGCGCACAAAGGGAGGACAAAGGCATGTGGAGGGCAGAGGAGGGCAGACTCAGCGTTCCCTCTGCAGGGCTGGCAGGGGTTTTCCAGCCAAAGTCGGAACACAAGAGTGGCCTCAAGATTCAAAAAGGAACCCAGAGTTTTGGCCTCAAATCCAAAGTCACTTAGTTTACAGCAAGTTTTAAACTGACAAGGAACAAATGCTTATTATAGGCTTGGCCTTCCGTGGTAACATGAGGGATGTAAATAATCAGAAGATTCAATTTGGGTCTCTGAGGAAGCTTACTCAAGGCCAAGGTATCTTCAACTTCCCTCCTCACCCAGTGGTGAGGCCAATCTGTCCATCTACAACTTCTCCAGACTTCGGAGGGTGCACGGGGCTTGGTAGACTAAACAGCCTCCAGTTGACCTTTAGGCTATTTGAGGTCAAAGACATATTCCACTACTGGACAAGGCGACCAGAAGGCCTTGTCAATTCATCAGTATCCCTAAGGCTTCATCTCGTAAAATCCTACTCCAAAAACCTAGGAATTTTAGGTCTACTGTGTGTTGAATCAGTGTTGTGCTATTGACTAATTCTTGGGAGTGATTCCTTGCTTTTCTCAGCCTGTTTGAATTCAACTTCCTGTCAGTGTCTCAACTTCTGGTCCCTCTAGATCTCCTTTGGATCTCCTTTGGATGTCTCCCAACATGAGACTTTAAGCAACCCAAAATCTCAACCCAAAACACCAAAAGTGGACATAAAGAGATGGGGAATAAACATGGTAGGGGGGGCAGAGGGGCTGAGGAACAAGGGAGAAAATCAAAACGGGTCACTGAATTCTTGAAAGGATGAACATTTTTCAGCTACCAGATTAACAAATACTGTGTTCATAAGGTGTGGGAGCAACGGGCACTCCCATGTACCGCTAGTGAGAGTGCCAGTCTGTACAACCGCCTGTGGAGGTGAAACCTGCCGACATTTGTCCGATTTGAAATGCACACACCCTTCAGACAAGCCATTCCTTGGACACAAATCTTACAACTGGGTGCCACCTCATGCTACCTGAAAAAGACATCCAAATGGTGAGTACTTCTAAATTTCAGGCGAGATTTAATGAAAGGGTTTCCTGATAACCAAAGGACAAACAAATTATACACAGCATAAGCTTATATGAATTCACAAGCTATGTTATAACAAACATGAAGTCCATGTAGACAGAGCTCATATTTGCTGGTCCCTTTGGTGACTGTTTGTTTAGGTGGCTGCCACATTTTACAGAATTCAAGAGCAAAGCTTACTGGACCACGGGCCAGGTCATACCACAAGAGGAAAGGTCTGCATTTGAGAAAGGGGGACACAGGAGTTCTAATCTCTCTTCTGCCAACAAACTATCCTCTTGAAGAAGGCACTTCACTCCTCTGATGTCTTTCGTCCGTGAATGGCAAATGTGAACTAGCTATAAATTTGCTTCACTTTTAATGATCCATTTATACTGCAACTAAACTGAGCTGAACCTCAATCCAGCCACACAAAAGAAAAAAGGAAAGAACATTTAAGAAACGGGTTCCAAATAACTGATGGGCGTCGTAGCTGTTGGTTACAGTTGACCTTGAACAATGCAGGGCCTAGAGGTGACAACCCCAGTTGGTTGAAAATCCATGTATAGTTTTTGATTCCACCGAAACTTTACCAATAGTCTACTATGGATTGTAAGTCTTACTGGCGATATAAGGAGTCAATAACATACTTTATAAATTATATGTGTTATAAACTATCTTCTTATGATAAAAGTGAGCTAGAGAAAAGGAAATGGTGTTAAGAAAATCATAAGACAAACTACATGTACAGTCCTGTACTATAAAAAATCTGCACGTAAGTGGAACCATACAGTTCACACCCGTGTTGGTCAAGGGTCAAGTGGACTTCTCTAAACCCCGCCAACAACTTCATAAGGTAAGTATTATTATCTTCCTTTTTACAGTTTAAGAAACTGAAACTTGGAGGAGTTAGTGATTTTCTGGATTCCAGAGCCACCAAGAGAAAGGGCAAGGAATTAGACCAAACTGGATTTTACCCCAAACCTGGGTTCTTTGCTCTTTGCTGTATTTCCTCTATACCTGGTAACCCAAACTTAAAGAAAAAAGTTGCCATCACTGATTTTGTCAAACCAGGGAATGCATGTGAATGCAAACCAAAGAGAGAAATACATTTTTATGGGAAAATAAAGAAAAAGAATAAAGCTAAGTTTGTTCACCAAAGGACTAAATAGATAAAAATAAAAACTTCTCTGAATCACCATAAATGACTTAAAATCTACGTTTCTACCTAGTGCTAAAATAACCAGATGACCTGTTGTTAATTGACTCTATTTAGACTAAGGTAAATATGGGTGGTTTTCTTTTCTCTTTTTTTTTTTTTTTTTTTTGTTGTTGTTGCCCATCGGTTGTGTTACAAAGACATAGACTGAATCACTCCTACACCTAGTCCAGGAATAGTTCCAAGTAAAAGGTCATTTGTATTGTTAACTCATACCAAAAAAAAAAAAAAAAAAAAAAAGTAACACACATTCATCCTATGAATAACTCCAGAACTCTAAGTTCTCAATGGTCCTTTCCTTAACTTGGTCACCATTTATAATTTTTAAAAAGCAGGGTTAGGGGTAAGGGGGTGCAGCCCTTACTTAATGTAGTCAAATCCATCTAGTGCCTGAAGGACTAAACTAAAAATTAAAGATGAACATAAAACCTGGAATCGTAACACTCCTGGAAGAAAACGTAGGCAACAAGCTCCCTGACACAGGTCTTGGAGATGAGTTTTTTCTCAATCTGACATCAAAAGTGAAAGCAATAAAGCCAAAAATAAACAAGTGGGACTACATCAAACCAAAAAACAAAACAGAACAAAACAACAACATCAACAACAAAAACCTTCTGCACAGCAAAGGAAACCATCAACCAAGTAAAAAAGCAATTTACTGAATGGAAGAAAATACTGGCAAATGATGTATCCAATACGGAATTAATATCCAAAATATATAAAGAATGCATACTACTCAACCCCAAAAAACCCCCCATACCAATCCAATTTTAAAAAGGGCAGTTTAAAAAAGGGTGTTTTCCAAAGAAGACACACAAATGGCCACGAGACACGTGAAAGACGCTCAGCATCACCATCAGGGAAACGCAAATCGAAACCACAATGAGGTACCACCTCACACCTGTCAGAATGGCTAGTCTCAAAATGACAAGAAATGCCAAATCTTGGGAAGGACGTGGAGAAAAGCAAACCCTCGCACACTGCTGATGGGACTGTCACTGGTGAGGCGACTGTAGAGAACAGTATGGAAGCTCCCCAAAAAATTAAAAATAGAATTATTATACAATCCAGTAATTCCACTTCTGGGTATTTATCTGAAGAAAACAAAAACACTAAGTCAAAGAAAATATATGCACCGCCCCCCCCATGTTCACTGCGACTTTATTTATAATAACCACGATACGGAAATAACCTAAGTGTCTATGGACAGATGAATGGATAAAGAAATCATCACACACACACACACACACACACACACACACACACACACACACACACTGGAATATTATTTTTTCATAAAAAAGAATGAAATCTTGTCATTTACAACATGGATGGTCCTTGACAGCATTATGTTAGGCGAACTAAGTGAGACAGAGAAAAAGAATACTGTATGATCGCTCATGTGTAGAATCTTAAACAACAACAACAACAAATAATAATAACCTCATGGATACAGAGAGCAGACCGGTGGTTGCCAGAGGCTGGAGGCAGGGGAAGAAACAGGTGAAGGTGGTCAAAAAGGTTTGGTTTTTTTTTAAGGAAAATATTGCCTAGATATTATAAATTGGCGAAAGTTGAGGGGAAAAAATGCCTTGCTGTGGGCTGTGGAAAAATTCTAACATGACTCAGGTGGAAACAATCTGTTGTTCATAGAGCCTATATGAAGTGCTGAGGGCTTTACATGCATTATGTCTTTTGGTTCTCCCAAGACTGTCCTCATTTTACTGAGGAATACAATGAGGCATGCTGCTGGCCTGTGGCATAACTGAGATTTATACCCAAGGGTATCTGGCTACAAAGGGTACTTGCCCCTGTGGGAACAACGCAGGGGTTAAAATCGTTGCCACTGGAATAAGGCAGAAGTGTAGATACTGAGACACGAAGTCCAACCTATCATGAATATAAGTTTAGTTGTGTTAATTCGAAGTGTTAATTCTGACCTCCCTACATCCCACCCCTCCCTCTCATGCTTCCACTGGCTTAAGAACCATACTGTTTTTAAAATCTTCAAAGAGGGCCACCTGGGTGGCTCAGTCGGTTGAGCATCCGACTTCAGTTCAGGTCATGACCTTGGGGTTCTTGAGTTCGAGCCCCATGTCAGGATCTGTGCTGACAGCTCAGAGCCTGGAGCCTGCTTCGGATTCTGTGCCTCCCCTCTCCCTCTGTCCCTCCTCTGCTCGTGCTCGGTCTGTCTCCCTCTCAAAACTAAATTTAAAAAATATTTCAAAAAAATAAAATCTTCAAAGAAAAGGAAAAGGAGAGGAAGGAAGGAAGGAAGGAAGGAAGGAAGGGAAGGGTAATAAGCTATCATAAAGGGACCTTAAATGCAGATTACTAAGTGAAAGAAGCCAGTGTGAAAAGGCTGTATTCTGTATGGTTCCAACTCTATGACACTGTGGAAAAGGTGATACTATGGAGACAATAAGATCAGCACCTGCCAGGGGTTTGGAGGAGGGAGAGACGAATAGAGCGCAGGCTGTTTAGGGCAGTGAAACAGTTTGGATGATACTATACTGATGGATACGTGTCACTTTACATTTATTGAAATCCACAGCACGTATAACACCAAGAGTGAACCATGATGTAAACTATGAATTTAGGGAGATCACAATGTGTCCATGTCGGTTCATCTATTCTAACAATTATACCACTCTGGCGCAGAAAGTTGATTAATGCCGGAGGCAGGGAGTATGTAAGAGCTTTGTACATTCCATTCAATTTTTTTGTGGACCTAAAATTGCTCTAAAAAATAAAGTTTACTTTTTTATTTAAAAAAAAAAGGTAATTATGAACTCCAGAGAAAAACAAAATTTGTTTAGAAAAGAATGGGCGCTCACAGCTCACCTTATGGCTCAGCGGGGGTCACATCCAGGTTTTGTGGGGCCTGAAGCTTAGACAATTGGGGTGGGTGGGCAGTGAGAGGGGGGCTCTTTAAGAAAAGAAAAACACTAAATCAGAAACAAATCTGATTAAATCTCAGAGAATTTCTAGCATTGTTGTTCACTGTAAAAAAATAACTGAATACAATTGCAGGGGCGTATCCTTCGTCTGAGGGTACTGGCAGTGGGGACCACTCTCTCCCTGAGTTTCTCGACATTTTCAAAGCTATGACCCGGCCTTCTAAACAAGGCTGGAGGGAGGGGGAGGGAAGAGGCAGAGATGCCGTGAGGGTAAGGCGGCTTATAAACCGACCAAGGAAAGGAAACAAAGGATGGAAGAAGCTAGAAAGAAGTCATTCATTGCTCCAAAGGAAGGGGTCTGGTTGCAGAAATCTTTCTTCCCAGAGGGATCCACAGGTCTGGAGAGCGGCCCATCTCCGATCTGTGGGGGCGGGAGCATCTGCTCTTACAATCTCCTGCCGTCTAGGGCCACTTGGAACCAAGGCTGCCTCTACTGTAAATGATGAGACAAAAGGAAAAGATTCTTCCAGGGTTGAGAGGAAAAAGATGCGAGTGAACCTCTGCTTGAGTGAAGACCTATACCACTAACACGACATCAACCCCATGAGGGGGAAGAGGGCGAGACACGAGCCTCCGTGAACTCCTGGGCTTCCGGGCTCACCTGCGGGCGGAAGGATGGACCCACTTGGTGCTTCCGTCACTTGCTCTTAGAGGTCATCTGGGTGGCCTTCAGTGAGAAGGGAGCTGGAAGAGGTAGCATCTGCTATGACCACTTCCAGCCCCTCCCTCTTCTGGAACTTCGGGCTGAACACTTCAGAAGTTAAGTGGACAATCCAGAGCGAGATGTCCAAGACTCTACCGGCAAATGTTGCTCTCACGGAGCAAATGTTTTGCCAGGGTAAATTATTTCCGAAGAAAGACGACCAGGGACATGTGACGTTCTGTGGTTGTAGTATGTGAAGCACTTTGCCCGATGTCAGTTAAGAGTCTCTTCATTACGTCCTGATTCTCATCAGCTTGGACAGTTTATTGGGACCATGTCCCAAGAACCCAGTGGTGCTGGATTTGCAACATCCTCAAAAGCAGCAGGAAGGCCTGCCACTCAGTTAAGGCAAACGGAACGAAACACAACAAACACACAAACAGCAACCACAAAAAAGTGAAGTTCTGAACAATTAACTGTCCGCTGACTGGTGGGTCATGTCTGCGCTCTGCTCTGATCCAGGGCCCTCTTTGGACATTTGCTGTGTTATCCTTACAGCTTCACGTGTATAAGGAAAAGTCCGTAACTTTTTAAAAACAGGGTCTCAGTATCACACTGAGAAGCCCACAGATTCTTCGCCACAGCAGGACACTGGATGATTAAAGAAGGAAGGGCTGGTGTGGTTGAGAGATGCGGAAATAAAAAACCAAATTTCTCTCTCTCGGAATTTGGTTTCTCACTGAAACTAAGGAACGGATCCATTTACAAGACTTGGTAAAACTTTCTTACGTGCTAATTCCCTCTTGCAAGTGTGAATAATGACTGCCTTTTAAAATCCTGCAGCAACAGACAGAGCCTTGCCGTTCGCTGACCTTGGAATATCCCCAGTGAGGTGTCCCTCTGTGATACAAGAGTTACTAGTGGGGGATGGGAATAACGAATAGGGGAGCCAAGTTGAATGATATACGGGGGACCCCGTTAACAGTTTCCACCAGCAAGATCGGTACGCTGTGTAACAGAAACATAACAAATCGCTTCATCAACTAACCCTCACGCCTGAAGAAAGCAACTCATAGGTTTGGCGGCAGAAGTCAGTAAGCCCATTACCCTGAGAGATTAATTGGATGTGTACTGAGGTCTCTGTGGCATTTCTTTCTTCCAACTGTACATAGTACCACTGTGCCTTGAAACTGCCAGGATGGCTCTAAACTTCATCTAATTTCTGACCTACTGAAACATTCTGTCTTATCCCCTTCTGTAACATCGCACTTCACCTTTTTACTTTCCCCTTCTAGGAAAAGACCACGATCAAAGTTGAGACAGAGAATTACAGGGATCTTGATTCAAGTACAGATAAACTCAGGATTCAATTTCCCTTAGGGGCTCACTCACTCGTCTTTCCAAGTTAGCTCTCACGTACCGCTGGGAGACAGGATACGGACGTGCTTGCTGAGCTCAAAGTGAGGGATGCCTGTGTCCAGGGCAGAGTGGGATCATCCCCAAACTCCCAAGAGATGGGCTCAGAAGATACACAGCCCAAGTACGTTTGGGGCCCTGATGCATGACAGGCCAGGATGTGCCCCCGGGAGATACCTGCTCTACCCAGCTCCGGCCCACAGGCTGAGAGGCTGAGATGAACATTCCAGAAACCTCAGGAATGAAGGATGAATTCAATGCCTCCTCACCTTAGGTTGTGCCCTCACTGTCCCTCCAGTATAAAAGTGGATCAGTATAAAACTCTCCTTACTGGTCCACAGTCTTGCTCCCGGCGTGCTTCCTAAATCCATCCTCCACGCGGCGGCAAAAGTGAGAATTTATAACACAAGTGTGATCAGTTCCTTCTCCTCTTCCATACTGTGGCTGCCCAGTGCTTCGAGATCAAGTCCAGGACCCTGCTGTGCGGCCTGCTACAGTCCTGCTGGCAAGGAGGAAAACCAGCAGCTGTGCACCTGGGCAGTGGCCGAGGACAGACATGGGGCAAAGTCTGTATTAGGATGTTGTGACAAAGTACCACAAAGGGGCGGCTTAAAATAACAGGAACTCAACGTCCTCCAGCCCTGGAGGCTCAAAGTCCAAAATCACGATGTGAACAGGGTTGGGGGGCCAGCTCTGTGCTCTCTCCTGGCCTCTGGAGGTGCGCTGGCCCTCCTTGGCTTCTAGACGCATCACCTGGTCTCTGCCTCTGCCTTCCCAGGGTCTTCTCCGTGTCCCTCTCTTCGTATCTTCTTCCTTGCACGCATGTCTGTCTCTGTGTCTGACTTTTCCCTTTTCACGAGGACACCAGTCACACTGAGTGAGGGCCCACTCTAATGACCTCATTTGAACTTGATGGCCTCCAGAAAAGGGCTTACTTCCAAACAAGGTCACATTCTGACCACTGGGGATAATGATGGCAGCGTATCTTTTTTGGGGGGGACACGACTCAACCAAGAACAAAGTCCTGCTCCAAGAGGAGGCCTGACTCTCTACGCCCCCTCCAACCCTAATTTCTCTGTTTCTGTTCTGCAGGGCACATCAAATTACATATTAAGCACACCCAGAAACACGTGACTTTGCATTTTAAAATGCTGTTTGCATTTTATTTCACCTGACCTCAGCCCACAAAGAGCTTAAATTGCTTGAGATGTGTTTGCACCCTCCAGTTCCTCCCTCACCTTCCAATATAAGGAAGGCTGTGGTGTAACTGATCACCTTGGGTAATTCTCTCACGTAACTTCACTGAGCCTCAGTTTCCTAGCCTGTGAAGTGGAAACAGTAGGACTTCCCGTTCCACCTTCTCTACTGAATGTTGCCACAATAAAACGGCACAGAGTGTAGAAGAATGATCTGAAAAGGTATGAACTAGTATTAAGGGGAAAGATTGTGGCATTCCAACTCTGACTTAGTTTTCTCTGTGCTGTATATTAGTACCAGGAATCGGAGCTCTTAACAGAGAAACTGGAGCACGTGAGGCAGTGCAAGCCTAGGAGGCTTACACTGGAAGGTCGTTTCTCCCCCGTCTGAACTGGCCTCCCTCCCTGCCAGGTCTGACCTGTTACCCCACACACTCTCCTGGTCACGAATTCGTCTTCTAACACGCATCCTGGTCCCACAAAATAGATCACTCACGAGATGAGGGCAGATAGCTTCTGGAAAATGTGAGACAGTATTTTAGTATATATCTTCTTAAAAGGACGTCTACAACAAAACCGGGTAAAAGACAGTTGACTAATTAAGAAAAACAAGTAATTTTCTTAAAAGCTCACTTCCAATAGCTCTTGATAACATGAGTGAGAGTATGATACAGAATCATGTTGTATTAAGTGAAATGGGCTTTTTCCAGAATAAAATAAATCAGAAGACAAAATTACATCATCTTAAATGAAATAAGGTTTCTGGGTATAATTAGTTGATTTTAACCAGAGGAATAAAATCAATGGTGTCTTTTTATTTTAATTTAGCAGGATTTCAGTGGTCATTTTAACAAGTGGAATTAGAGTTATATGGTGTTTAAATGGTATAATATTGGGGGAGGGTTTGGGACACTGAGTCTTGTAAAGCTTCCAGGCATAGACAGCCATTTACTCACCAAGTGTATCACTGTACAGTTTTAACTCACACGAACAGAAATTGCCCAATGGATGGAATTCTATGGAATTCTATACGGCCCAGGTGCCTGGTGCTCCTCCAAGGGCCTCTAGTTGTACAAGACCACAGGTCATGCAAAAGGAATGGTGCCCCCTGAGGTGTGCAATATGGCGGTCCTAATGAAGACGAACTAGGATTGGGGGCCCTAGGAAATAGCAGAGTATGGAGTGGAGTAGACATAAGTCACAGTAACCTCATGGAAGGCTGTGGGGGGATGGAAAAAAAGCTCTGGTCTAGGAGCCCAATGGACTTGGGTCCTGGATTGCAATCCAGTACGTACTGGCTGTATAACCTGAGATCAAGTCATGTGAGCTTTTAAATAGGAATGAAAACCACAACTACCTTTTCCACCTCAGAGGATTACTGTGAGACTCCAATGAGATTATGCATGGGACAGTGCTTTGTAAACTCAACCTAACAAATGGAAGATGTTATTATCTCCGGTAGAGTTCAGCCTCCTTACAGTCTGTCTCAAACAATGAAAACTCTTTTTCTCTCAGGGTCCAAAAGTAAATATTCAAATACAGCTGTTTCTACTTAATTTTATTCCGTCATGAACACAGTGGGGTTTTTTTTTATTATTATTCTGCAGAAACCATATGAGGTTGCTTTCATTTGTCATTGTCTATTATCACTGCCACTAGTCATTCCATATAAAATATCTCCAAACCAACTCTTGACTCAAAAAGTCTCCTGGGTAGAAGAGGTTGGCTCAACAAGTGATGTTTATACCTACTGCCTTTCCGGTGAAGATCCAGAAAGCTGTTGAAACTGCTACTAATTAGAGCTGATGGCAAAAGAAGTTTAACCATACAAGCACTGCTGCCTTGACAAAGATCTACAAATCTCAAGCTTCTTTTGGCTCTTCTTATCAAAGTCGGGTCACGAGAGGAAGAGAACTCCCTTTCCTGCTAATGAGTCATTATATCTAGTTCCATCTTGGGTACCAAAAGTACACCCTTTCTGGGACTTATTCTAAATGGAAGAGTGAAAGGAGTTTCACTTCCAAAATCAAGAGGCAGAACATTCAAGGGCAGATCCTGGGAAAGTGCATACTTAGACCTCTAAATTTCCATATGTTTTCAGTACACCATGGTTTCATCATGAGCGCTGAAACTGGTGAGAAGTTAAACATAGGTAGGGATTATTCTCACCTCAGGCTCAATTTCTGCTTTAGAAGATCACACTCTATCTGCGTTAGATGCTTCCCCATCAGAACACGATAGATTCTAGATACAACCATTCTTCTAGGACAAGGAACTAACCCTCCATTTATATCACTATTTCTTTAAGAAAAGGAAATCCCAGTAACAACTAGGTACCTGGAAAAATTTACAGCCCTTTCTACTACAATTTTGGACACATAAAGGATTGCATCTTTATCAACTAGGCATCACACGTTGCCCAGGCCATGGCCAGGGTCCTCGGAGAGGCCAGGGAAGGAAGGAAGAGGCTCCTACAAGCTCTCACTCGGCAATGCCAAGTGACATGAGGTTTCTGTTGCTGTTGTTTTTGAGGCTTTTTTTAACCCAAGGGTTTGTGTTTCGGGCACTGGCCGTATTCTCAAAATAACTGCCCTGTGCCCGTATAAATAAGGCTGATAAATTCAGGTTCCCCTAACTCAGTGGTTCCCAACCAGGGACCATTTTGCCCTCCCGGGAGATATACAGCAATGTCTGGAGACATTTCTGTCACCATTGGGAGTAGAGGGGGTGCTACTGGCATCTAGTGGGTAGAGGCCAGGGGTGCAGCTAAGTGTGCCAAGTAGTGCCCAAGACAGTCCCTCCACCACAAATAACTCCCCGTTCCCAATGTCAACAGTGCAAGGCTGTGAAGCCCTGCCCTAATGAGTAGGACAGCACACCTTGCTAGACGATGTAAGACAGCCCCTGGGACAGACAGAAACTCCATCAAATACAGACTTAAATAGTAAAGCACTGAATATGCTTTATTTCACAGTCATTGGATAGAAACGTGCACACACAGAGCTTTTAAGCACGGTTATAATCTCCATTTTCTCTCTGCAGTTACCCTCAATAGCTCAGCACAGAGAGAAAAAACAAAGGAAATGAGTAGGTGCCAGAAAGATGGGAGACAGGAGGCAACAGAAGGGAAAATTAAATGTAAAGAGAAAAAAAAAAAAAAGTCCCTTCCCTGGATATAGCGTGACATAACACTTCAGTAAACCAGAAGAGGCATCCCTTTGGAGCCAGTGAAGTTTTACTGCCATCGACATGAACATCATAAAATTTTCCAAAAGCTGAAACGTAAGGTTTTGTTCCCTACTTATCCTAATTCACAGTAAACAAACCCAATCCACAGTACAGAAAAGGTTTCCCGTTAAGCAGTTTCTATAGTAAAGAGAAATGTAATCGTATGATCTTAAAATTAAAATTATTTTCGCAGACTCAAAGGGCTTCCCTGGCCAAGAACAGAGTCCCTGAGCCTTTCACACAACACATACATTTAGGATGTGAACTAGAGTGAAACCCCTGAGAGACCCCAGCCAGTAGTCTTTCCTACTGCTCCTTCTCAGCACTTATTTATAAAGACCTTCTTAGAGCAGTTCTCGAAGCAGAAGTCAGCCAAGCACGTGAGAAGATGCATTTGGGAACACAAGATACCATCAAATTCACTGAGAAATTAATTTATTAAGAGACAGAACCTCAGCATCTCGCTGTTGAAATGGTAGAAAAAAAATACTACCCACTGCTTGCTGTGTCCCCTCAACACACACTGACCAACAAGTCACCCAGTCTGTTCCTCAACTCCTGTCCCCTCAATGTCATCCCAATGGCAGCACTGACTTAATGTTATTTTTCAGTGTCTGCTCACATACTGTTAAGTTCTATACGAGCGAAAATATACAGATCCTGCCGGTAACATTCCCTCGATTCAAAAGCATAAAACCATGATGGTAGAAATCTGTAGATTCTCTTGGAACATTCCACCTTGTCTTCTGTCTGCCTCTCTTCCAGGCTGGAGACAAGACACAGGAGTGCCAAAGGCAGGCCCGTCTGAAGCAGACTCCCCAATCCTGTCTTTTTCTCTTCAATGGCCCCTTGAGATTCTTACAGGCAGATGGGAGGTGGTCAGGACAACATAACAAAGCCGGGGAAAGGGGACACAAGGTATCTATCTGGTAGAGAAGGGTTCCCCTTTCCTTTCACCCAGCCCTTGAGGAACCCAGACATACAGACATCAATGTCTTCACGTCTCTATTTCTCACTTCGCTTTGTATCTGGTCAGCCCATCTCACAGCCTTAGATACTGTCAGCACACAGGTGACCCCGTGATCATGCCAGTCTATGCTTTTCTTACCTCCAGACCCGCCACGGGGGCTCATCACAGGTTCCTTAAAACCAACTCTGAAACTGAACCCTCTGCTTCCTCCCCAAACCTCCCCCATCTCAGTTCAAGGTAACTCCCACCCTCCCAGATGTGCAAGCCAAACCCTGGGGTCCTCCCTGACCCTTCCGTCTCCCACACTCCATTTCCAACCCATCAGGAAATCCTGCCAGGTCCAGCTTGTTTCTACATAGCCAGAATGCCACCGCTTATCCCAACTTCCACCTCTGGACATAAGCAGGAAGACCAGAGAGAGGGCGACTGCAATGACCCTCCTCCTGGAAGTCTGGTCTTCCTGTCCCTGCCTCTTGTTCCACTTCAATACACTCTCCATATGGCACCCAATAACTGTATTAAAACACAAATCTGACTGTCTCCCCCTTCTACTCAAAACAAGGCCCTGAACAACTTACCCCCCATTTTTTCCCCTCACCTCGTCTTCTGTCTCCAACTTGCTCACTTCTCTCCAGTCACCCTGGGCGCCTTGATGTTTCCAGAATTTGTCAGGCTAACACTCCTGCCTCATGGCCTTTGGACTTCCTGTTGTCTCTGCCCGAAACTTTCTTCCCCCAGATACCTGCATGACATATTACCTCCCCCTCTAGAGCCTAACCCCCAAGGGGACAGGGAACTTGGGGTTGATCTGTTCACTGCGGTATCCCCGGGGCCTAAATGTTACATCGGCATGAAATAGTTGCTCACTTTCAGAGACCGCAGAGAAGACACACACCTCTAAGCAGATGAATGTCCCTGCCCTAAGATGTAAATGTAAACTAAATATTTAAATTTATCTAAAAGATCTTTAAGGGACACTGTTATAAAATAACCTTATTATAATAATTTTTCCGTACGAACGCAATGTTTTTATTGAACCCTTGTCACAGGATCGAGATTCAACATATTATTTACGTATGTGAGTAAAAAATGAGAAAACAAAATCAAGCATTTTAGAGATGGTCAGTACAACATATTTTAGAAATACACGAATTCTGTACTTAGAGATTTATACTGCTCCCCTCCCCCACCCCCACCCCCTTCAATTAAGCCTGTTCTAATCTTGGCCAAGTGAGAATCCAGCTTCAGAATTTCATTCCCAGGCACAGCTGTTTGACAAGTGCAGCAGGAGCTTGTCAAGACAACTGGAAGCATCAATCCTTTGGAACACAATGGGCTTCTTTTCCTTTCTTTCTTCTTTTTTTTTTTTTTTTTCTTTTTTTTTGTCAGCCCCTATTACTCGCCAATGGTAATTAGCCAGCCAATCTTTGGAGGAAACGTACTATCAGGCAACTAAAAATGCCTTTTACGAAACTCCTCCCTGAAAATAAATCACTGACACTGCAAATGGTCAACAGACACTCTTTAATTTTAAATGAAATGCCCGTTGATTTACCAGGGTCTGTGTTCCTGACCCTGTGGTCTAGCGAAATTCATTTCTCCCCCGAAATTCTGAATCCAAGAAAAGTGACAGTGACACGGCTTTTGGTTTTGATTCACTATCTCGACGGAATAAAGCAGTGAGAGTGATTTCTCCATCATTTGCTCAGATCATCCAGCTCCTTCCTTGGCCGGTGCCGTCGTGAAGGCCCCGTTTCCTGGACACGGCAAAGAACCAGGGTTACGGTCAAAGCTGGCCTTCCCGGGGCCCACGGTGGGGCAGGCTCAGGGCGACCCAGACCCAACTCAAGCTGCCGGAGTCTTCCCCAGGGGTGGCTGCATGCGCTGGGCTTGAGGAGGGACACACCTGCTCCACAGGGACAACCAGAGACGGTGACAATAAACTCCAGCCCCGTGCCAAGAACCCAGACATGCCCCACGTCCATTTATGATGCAGCTTGGGGCTCGCAGGAGAACAAAACAACAGTACCTGCCTCACGGTCACAGCTCTATAACAACACCCCACACAGCTCCCACCAACGCCTTCGACAAGTTTCGACAAGTGCAGCTGAATCACTTGAGATGGGCCAAAAGGTCAGGGCCCTGAAACCTCGCCAGCCTGATTATCTAAAGCCACTGGAAAGCACTCCCTGTGTTTCAGAGAACAGGTAGACTTTCCACTACACAAAAGCAGCTTTGTTTCTGTATCGGCGACGCCTCCTAATTAGAATCGATGATTTTTTTTTTTATTGTCGCTCCTGATAAGCTTGTTTACCTAGCTTCATTTTCCTAAAACACTTGAAACGTTTCTAGGAAGGGTGAATGTCGGCAGAACGCTGAGACAGGCCTTGAACCTGGGCTGTGGCACTGCATGATGTTTACAATCTGTCATCCTTGGGGGTAATTCTGCAAGCTTAAACACACCAAAGGACAGAGTGTAAAGAGCCAGGCAATTTCATTTTGTTTGAATATATTTATGGAAATGGACCAAAAGTGTCCATAGAGGCACATTGTCATTTTTTCCTTGAGTGTGTGCCAGTCCATGACCAAAGGCAAGCATTCGGAGACTAGAAGAGCATTTATGACCACACTGTATCAAATAAGCTGCTTTATGAACAGATGGGGAATATTGTGTTTCAGGGTCTTAGTAAAATAGCCCTTCACACCAAATTTCTGTTCACAGTGGTGGATCTCTCAGTGATTCACTCGAGACCTTGCCCTTGATAATGAGCAGATCTCCCTCAAGGGTGAGTGCCTGTGGGACACGAAGACATCAGGCATCCTCATGACTTGGACAGATGATGAGCAGTGGGGAATTATGCACCAAGAACATGTAATTTGGACAAGGTGGGAAAAAACTGAGTAATTCACTTGAGATAACGAGAGATTTCCCAGCAGTGGTGACTGTATGGTGATGGAATCCTTGGAGAGTAAATAAAAAAAAAAAAAGGTTGTGCTGAAAAAGATCCACTAAGTTGAAAAGCAAGTCATAGGAGCCAGCGCTGGTAAGAAAGAAGAAACGGTCTTTCACGAGACCACTTTGACCACGTGGGGTCGCCACTCACGGAAAGCTCAAAGATCAAAACTAAAACGCATCTTCTTTTCAAGGGGATACAGAGAACCAGGAGAAGTCAGGGGTGTGCCCAACCTCCTCCTACGCACACAGAAAGACCATCCTCTCCAGCCTCCCTTACATTTAGCTGGGGTCAAGTGACTGATTTCTGGCCAATGGGATGCAGAAAAAAGTAAAGCGTGTCACTTTCAGACCCGGCTCCTGTTGTCTGTTTCTCAACATCCTGTCTTTCACACTAGACTCAGAGTGCCATTCGATGGAAGGATCCTGAGTCACTGTATGATCACAAGCTGTATTAGAACATGAGTAAGAAATAAACCTTCATCATACCAAGTCACTGAGACTTGGGGCTGCCTGTTACAGAAGTTATCTTAATATATTATAATAATGATGCTTCCTTATTAGCAATTGCCTTTTTGAATGTCATGTTATTGCCTAAGAGTTATGTCTCATCTCGTTCTCAGGCAGGATGATTTCGCAGCCCTGCAGGAGCCATGACGGAAATTAATTTGTTTTCAGATCAGTAGAACACAGGTTATCCATGGGGGAGGGGGGCACATGGCATCATTTTCTAAGATTTGAGAGAGAACAAACTATCCTTCTGTTTCCTAGACGCTCACTCAAGGAATTTTTTAGCTTTTTATTATGAGAAATTTCAAATCATCATACAAGCAGTAACAACAGAATAATGGACCTCCATGTATCCATCACCTAACTCCAAGCATATGGATATACAGATATATGTATCTGTATACGCACATATACTGATCCACACACACACACACACACACACACACATATACAGGTAGATAAACAAGTATGTATGCATATATATTTGAGGTCTACTATATGTTAATCTAATCACTGAGCTGGGCACTGTGGGCAGGACTCAAAGGTGAATAATGACCTTGGAGTTTATAGTAGAAAGAAGAGAGTATGAATCTCAAACTCCATGAATTACTTCACTCTGAGGGCTACAGTGAGGATTAAAGTAATCTAGTAGCTCAGAGTTTGTAGCATGGTTATTTGCCTCTCCAACACATGTCCCTGAAGGAGTTTCTCTCCAAGGGAGAGGTTTACTTCCTTCCTAGTGAAAACTGGCTAACCAACCCCTGGGAGAACCAGCCCTGCATCTTTTCTCAGCCATTCACCATCTATATGTATGAATTTTATCTTTGCTGAAGTTCTTTCCCCAAAGCAAAGCTTGAAAAGGTAGAAAGAAAAATATGATGCAAAGCAAGGGGCCCTGACGCACCATGGAAATTCGCAGGGAAGGGGAAATGGTAGGAGTCACCACAACGCAACAGAAGATAAATTTCCACTTTTGCTGAAGGTGGGGACCCCCACTTTCCCCTCATTAAAACTGCTCACACCCACCCGCAAGTGTATTCTCTTGGCTAACAAAGCACCATTTGATCTTTTCACTCCAGAAACCGTGACAGGGAATGGAAGAAAGGAACAGTAGAAGAGAAAGAGTTTAGAAGTAGCCATGTTTCTCATCAAAGGATAGGATTACCGGGCCTGATATCCAGGCCAATTTAAAGGACTTTCAAATAAACATTCTAAAACACAGAAATCATTCTGGAAGAGAGAAGCCTGAGACGCCGCCTTCTAAGTTTTAAGAGCAAGACTAATCAGATGCTCTATCTGGAACCCTCTGAACACCTGTGCCCCCTGTGGTTGGCTCTGCACTGTGCTGGTCACACAGGCAAACGGCCCGACCTGGCGAGGTGCGATCCCCAGGCGACTGCTAGAGCAGGCAGCTCAAGAAACAAAAGGCCCCCCAGGGGCGCCTGGGTGGCGCAGTCGGTTAAGCGTCCGACTTCAGCCAGGTCACGATCTCGCGGTCCGTGAGTTCGAGCCCCGTGTCAGGCTCTGGGCTGATGGCTCAGAGCCTGGAGCCTGTTTCCGATTCTGTGTCTCCCTCTCTCTCTGACCCTCCCCCGTTCATGCTCTGTCTCTCTCTGTCCCAAAAATAAAATTAAAAAAAAAAAAAAAAAAAAAGAAACAAAAGGCCCCTCTCTCCTTCCACTGCCCTCCCCTCTCTAGAGGCACGAGGCCCTACAGTGTTGAGCCAGAATCACTGGGGATGGGCACCATTTTGAGAACTGATTTAATTTGTACCCCTCTAACCATCTCAACACGTGGAGCTCTGTTCTGCATTGATTCAGTCTGAGCAGAAAACAATTCCAAAGTAAATCAGTCTGAGCAGAAAACAATTCCAAAGTAAATCTTAGCAGTGGGGGGAAAGTCTTGAAAGGGTTGACAGGCTCAGCATAAGGAACACCCGTCCAAAGCTTTGTTGAACACCACTTCACTCTCTTTACAGATTATAAAAAGGAAACATTTAACTAACAGAAAGTTATCATACACAGGATAATGTATGCGGCCTCTGTCCACATCTTAATCATTCTACATAACTGATCAAATAGCTCTGGTCTCTGGTCTCTCCCAGATTTAGTTTTTTTTTCTTTAAAGTCCATCACAGAAAATGCTTTCATGCTTGTCTTCACTTATGTGTTTCCCTGGCTGATCACTTGGCCTAAGAAAACTTCCTGTTTCACGTGATAGTGGCCAAGAGATACATTCTAATGAAGTTTTAAACTAGAAACTTTAAGAGACAACGAGATGGTTTGGGGGAGGCAGTTTCATTTCACAAGCATCAAAGTACAGGACTTGCTACCTCGCTGATGCTGCCTCCTAAGTTTTGCTTGTTTTGTTTTGTTTTTTTTTTTTTTGTATTAACTGGATTTGCAATACCATTAAGTGTGTAATTCTTTCTAATTTTCAAAACATTATCCCTATTTGATACTTACAGACCCTTTATTATTGGTCCAAGGTAAATTTCCAGCCTCCTTTCCTTCTCCTACCTACTCCTGGACCAAACTACGTGGGAATTGTTTCTTTTCCTGGGCTCTTTCACACCACTGTGTTATTAGCACATATTGTGGCCCTTCCCTTGAATGGCCTCCTTCCCTTTCTCTGCAAGAACGCCTGTCTTCTTTCAAGATGCAGTTACCTTCTCCAAGAAGCCTGCCCAGACTCTACAAATAGTTGGAAGCTTCTTCCCCTGTTTCGACATGAAAACAATTTGCATGGATCTCTATCAAAGCCTTGTTTCACTACTGTGTAAATAACTGTTTACAGAGTTATCACCCCTAGAAGACTATAAGCTCCTCAAGGAAATATCTCATTTATTTCTGTAACTCCCAGCTTCCAGGACAGGGCATGACACATGGCTTGTACCAAGTGACCAAATAAATGAATGGACACACACTGATTGACCGGATACACCAGTGCATATTCTATTTGGGGAGGACAGCTCTACATGTCGGTTTTCCCAGGACAAGCCTTGTAATATACTGATATTCTAGTGACACAGAACCCCTTCCGCTCTCAAAAGCGTCCCTATTTGAATAATAAATGAATTCTACAATCACCCTAAGTTTGGAGCCTGGTATCATTACTCATGCACACTGCCCCTGTCTACCCAGAGCCGGGTCATCTTATTTTCTGATTTCTCAGCAACTTTTCAAATTAAACTGTGTCTTAATTCTTCAAAATTCTCCCTCAAAAGGGTTAGTCGTTCTCCCTACTCAAGCCCAGTGTCTATGGCCCAAGAAAATAAAAGTAGATAGTGCGCCACAATGTAAGCACACCCAGGTTTCATTCTGTTTTCTCACCAAATTCCTATCTACGCCAACTTCCTCTATGAGCGATGAGACCTGTTAAACCAACCCATCTCCCCTCTGGACGAGGCTGCCCATAGTTTGAGCCGACGGGGCATCCAGCCCAGCCAGCCAGGTACTGTGCTCGCCAGTCGTACATCCACTGCCTGGCGTTGGAACGTCCATTGTCCTATTGATAGTCCATTGTCCCATTGATAGTCTAGACGCCCTACCTGGTAATTATAGTAGAAACTAATAAATCTGCACGGAAAGAAAAATAAAACATCTCTTTTCCACATCCTTCTCCCCAGAGCTTGAAGAAAACACTTCTGGAAAGATCAAAGAGAATCAGACTACCTCTTTTTTTTTTTTTTTTTTTTGGAAAAATAAACGTTTGGTCTTTCACTCTACACACTCAGATTCTGTCTGGACTCTGAGATGTCAGCGCGACCAAAGGTAATCAAGACATATTCCAAAGGTCACAGAAGACATTTCTAATAAATTGCCAAACTAATTTTACACTGGTGCAGTCTGAAGGAACTAAGAAAAACACACTTTAGAATCCATATAGGAGCAAACGTCAAAAGGTTTGAAATACATTCCCCTAATCAGATCGTTCATGCGAAGATTTACATAATTCTTTCTAATTTTAAAAACATAATTTCAGGGCATGAAATCAGAGAAAAACCACAAAGCAAATATGAACTAAAAGGAACATTAACCGTCATGTAGTTAATGATTTTGTTTCATGAGGATAAAGCCTCCAAATATTTAACCTCTTAGGATTCCTCTCATTATCTATTGTTTTTCATTAATCCTAGAATTGCAGGGCAAAGAAACAGAAACCACGATTCGCTTTGAAACGTTTGCCCAAATCTGCTACGAATTTATTTTCAGGACAGAGTTCATGAAAGGCCAGCTCTCCAGGTAAAATGGATTAAATGCCTTCTAAAGGGAAATAAAATTAAACCACTACCAAATGGAAGGCTTCTAAACTGTGTTTTGGGATGTGAAATTCAATTTGACAGACGCCTTATAGACTGTGGTCGATGCCCCATCTGATGAGAATTTCTGTGGCTTTACTTTCACCTGCACCAAGGGGTTTGTAATTTATGGTAACATATATATGTCTACAGTATGTCGAACATGTAAATATGCCAGGATCTCTTTCTTAGGTAAAATCAATGGGAAAAAAAAAATCTTGCGATTTAGAATTTCTTTTCTCTTTTTTCTTTTTTTTAATCGCAGAGCTCGCATTAACTATTTGACAGACTGATGCCTCGTGGGATAGAACTTGGAAACCACACTCTCTCTGATCTTTACCAGATGTTTCACTGGTGGTGTTTCAGCCTCCAGAGGCAAAGAGGATATTAATGTTAATTTTATTTATTTAATCACATCAGGCAGATTTGATAAAAGGGAAAATTCAATATTTTGGTAATTTACCAACTCTTCAGAAACATCCCTGGTAGCAAAAGTGTTTTGAAGATCATTTTATATTAAAAGCAGAAAGGCTGCATTACCTTTACCTTTAAAAATGGGAACAAGGTGGCAGATTCGCCTGTTGCACTTTTAACTCAGGGGGGCAGGAAGGGGCGATGACATACATCGCTCAGCACAGTCTCATCCCAACCTTTGCCTGACTATTAATTGCAAAGGAGGAGTACCCTGACACGAAAGGGATGCTCAGCTGAAAGCCTTCTGCCACTACAAGAGTCCCTCGATCATCATCGTATTTCTTGTCTCTGAATGTTATTCCAAGGGAACAAGAAATTACCCTAATCACTGTCAGGACGGTGGACATAATGAAGATGTGGTCACTACAAAACACTGCCTCCCCACACCTTAACTGAAATGACAGAGCCGGCCTTCATTTCCTTAGAGTTCAATGTCAGAATGCGGAAGCTTTCAGAGCACCGGTGCCCACCCTTGGCTCCACTCTAGAATCACCTGGGAAGTAGCCCCCGGGACCAATGACATCACAGGCTCCGGGGTGGGACCCAGGTCTGGGTCCTTTATAAAGCCTTTCAGGCAATTCTAATGTCAGCCAAGGTTAAGAACCACCTGCTTGCAGGTGCTAAGTAGGCAAGAGGCAAACAACTTAGTAGTCTAAGAAAAATCACGTAATTTCTCCAGCTCTGTTCTCGTCATCTGAAAAAAAAAAAAATGATATGTATGGAAGGGAGGTGGAGTGTTAGACTCATTATTGACTTTCTTTTATTTGTAGATAATTCATACTTACAGTTATGAAATATTTCAAACAGCATAGCACAGAAAATATTTTAAGATACCTTTGACACCTATATTACTACCACCCAAGCTAAAAAGAACTTAGTATTTGTTTCCATTCTCTCACTCTTGGAAAACCAAGATGGGGCGAAATACCTATCCCATTTCTTCTTACTTCTTTCCTCCCTAGAAGTATCCGCTATTCTAAGGTTACTGATTGTCCTGCCCAGTCCAATTTTATTGTTTAACCAAGTAATTATATGTCTGCAACAACTATATAACACTGATTAGTGTGTGTCTAAATCTATACACATTGTATTACACTGCATATACCCTTTTATGCATTTAATTTGTTTCGTGCAACATTGTTTTCTGAGATGTATCCACACTGATATCTATCTATCCATCTATCCTATCCATCCATCTACCTATTCATCTATAGAGATTTATACACAGTTCGTTAATTTTAAACTCCTTTCTATTATTTCATTAAGAATAAATCACAGTTTATTGATTTATTTCATCTATGGACAGATCATTTACCTTTTTTTTTAAAGAAACAGAAGTACAATAAACATCTTTTTGCATATGGCCCTGTCACCATATGCAAGAGTTTCTCTAGGGTAGACATATGGACATGGTTTTGTTGGATATGCTCACATTTTTTAACCTTTAAATTTTTTTTTTAATTTCAGAAAGAGAAAGAGCATGAGAAAGCAGGGGAGAGTGTCAGAGGGAGAGGGTGAGACGGGGGGGGGGGGGGGGAGAGAGAGAGAGAGAGAGAGAGAGAGAGAGAGAACGAACTCGTAAGCAGGTTCTGGCTTAGCAGGAACCCAATGCAAGGCTCAATCCCACGACACTGGTGTCATGACCTGAGCCAAAATCAGAGTCGGATGCTCAACTGACTCAGCCACCCAGGCGCATCTGGATATGCTCACTTCTACCTTTACTAGATATTCCCCAATTGCTTTCCCAAAGTGGTTACACCAATTACTCTTACCAGCAACGTTAATGCATTCCTCGTTCTCTCTGTCCTCACCAATACTTGACATTATGAGGATTTATTAATTGCTCCCCATTTGAAGGTTATAAAGTGGTCATGAATAGTTATAGTTTCCTACGGTCTCTTCTGCTCATTTAACTGTGGCCACTGCATCAGTGCCAAGCCTTATCAAAATAACAAAAGAAAGGATGTGATTGAAAAAGCTTCCTCCAAAGTTTACAGTGAATTTACTTTTCCTCAAGAAATGTCTTACATGGCTAATGCTGGCCCATGAACCCATAAATCAGGCCATTAAAGAGGAATGGGGACATGGCCCCGGCTCTGTATTTATTTTCTTGTATTCCATAATCCAATGTTACTTAAAAAGCAAACTGCCCAATATTCTAGCCAAAGCAAACAGTCCGGACTTTGCCAGGCAAAATGCCTGTGGAGAAATGAGTCAATTCATACAAAATTCAAAGCTGTCTTTGGTCAGTGACATTTTCGTGAAAATCTGTGGGTGGGTCAAAGTCTTGCAAAATTCCTTTTTGCCATTGGACAAAATTCATCCAGGAAAAATAAGCAAAATTAAGTGGCGACCCACATTCCCCCTAATTCCCTTCTTAACACTCCCTAACCTCCCAGCACAACTGCTTGCTGTTGTATGCCAAGGCAAGCCATCAGTGTTTCTGATGCTGGCAATAGAACGGCTCACTGTCCCCCTTTTGCCCCTGCTCGCTCTGCTCCCATCAGATAGGCTTTCTCACAAGAAGTACTGGCAGACAGAGTGTGCCTGATCTCATTCAGAATACACCTTCCTGGGAACGCTACCCGGGCGTTAACACATTCTTCAACTTCGTGGCTAAAAGACCTGTGGTCCAGATGTTCTCGGTGGGCGCTCTATTGGAACCATTGCGATGGCTGCTGTTAGAGATGGTTAATGTCTATCGATAATTTGGGATGATACTTTATGTTGCCTTTTGAGGACCGTGAAACAGGGGTTTGAGAAAGAAAGAAATTCTGAGGCTCCGTGACTTGTTCTGACTTGAGTGAGCGAACCCTTCTCATCTCAGAAAAACATAAAAGACTTCAGCACAGTCGTACCTGGGAATGCTCAAAAGCTTTGGTGAAATCTGAGATTCATCAGTGTTGGGATTGGTCTACCGTCTGGAAGGTCGAAACAGAATAATTCAGCATCTAGAAATGGCTTCAGTTAGTAGACGGCAGTGAGCGGACTCAGGTATTTTTAATGTAACGTTGCCATATCCCGGTTTCTGATTTAATGGCGGGTCTGTCTGTCTGATTGCCCGCCGAGGACTTCCCTTCTCCAGGCCCTTGCCACTGGCTGGGAATATCTCTGTCATCGGGGCCAGGCCTGGAAAGAGAGCAGCCGGTCTGGCTTTCCACAGAAGAAGAAGAATGAGATGTAGAGAAGGGTGGAGTTGTTTGGGCGGGAAAGAGAAAAGAAACCGTTCTCTTCTTCCAGTAAGTTAACCAAATAATAAATGAGCAATCCTCCCCCCGTTCTGCCACCTCAAATCCAGAGTGATCCGGATCCCAGAGTTCTGGGTGAGACAGACGAGTTACAGTCAGAGATTCTGAGAGCACGTTCTCCCCGTGCGTGAGCTGGAATGTGGCATCCAGAGAGAACACCGGCGCTAGTCTCTTACCGTAAGCATGCTGTCGCTGAATAGCCCCGTCACACACCCTTCTGCCACCATGACTTCCAGAAGCACAGTGTGCTGCTTGTAGCCATGGTCACCAAACACAATTGGGTCATCACATCTTTCTTGGGTCAAGAAGCTAAGTGAGTGAAAATGATGACTAACTCTAACTACGGTTCAGAGAAAATTAAGAGCAGTTAAACATACGTGAAACAAAAGTGAACTGGGGCCTATAATTTAAGCTGCTCCTAGCCTTTGTGGCATGTGACACGGCCACAAAAACCCAAAGATCACTTCATGTCTCTAAGAGATGAATGTGGTCATTTGACTTGGCAACCATCTGGAGCTTTGAATCAACTACCATCAGATTTCAAAGCAGTGGGAGATGAAATATTTCAGTGTTAACAATTCTTTGTGTCTGGATTCCAAGAGTGTAGAAACTGGTTTTGCAAAAGGCAGAAAACGCATCCTTTCAGATGAGTATCCACGTTAAGTATGGCGTCTTCTCCCCGTGGCCACAGCCTGAGTGGACCACCGAGCTCCACAGCAAAGGTATTTGCTGCCCCTCAGCTAGAACCCTACAAATCAAGCAGATGACATACGGCGACATAATAGTTGTGAAAGACACAGCGCTCACACTGGGTACGTTTTATATGAAAACGGATACCTTCCTGCTAAAAAACATACAGTCCCAAGACTAGAATTGCAGTATTAGTCGGCTCCAAAGAAACGCTGTTTTGTATAAATACATTTACACTGTAGCATGTGTGACTTAATGCGCTGTGGGTCTAGATTTGATAGGCCAGCATCAAATCTGGCAATCTGAATTTTTTGGTTCCATCCAGAAGTGGGAAGTACGCAGACTAGGGAAGAAAAGAATTCATCTCCCGTACCCATCCTGAATAATACAATGAAAAGCTATCCAGAGGTCTGCAAATGCTCACCTCTCAGCTTATTCTTTCACCGAAGTATTTCTATTTTTAATAGTCATCGTGCACTTCAGCAAAAGTCAACTTTATAAAGTTATACGCCGCTGCAAAGTCTGGGAACAGTGGGAAAATGGGGAAACCCGACTGCACAAAAATTAATTTTGCAATGCAAAAAATATTTTTTGGATAATTCAAGCCTTTATGTTTATTTCAGCAAAGCCAAATCCAGCAAACTATTTTCAGCCAGGATTAGTCAGAACTAAAAGGTTGGACTGTTTTCCTTCAGAGACCGAATGTCTTTCCTGCCTGCAATAGGCCCGTGTGTTCCAAACCGAGTAAATGGAATTGCCTTCAATTGCTTGTCTCTTTCTGGCATTTTTAATGCAGAACCCTACGGACAGAGCAAGGTTTTGCTGCCTGAAATGTAATTATTCTTTTCACTCGTATAACCTGGCATTCCCACAACGTATCAGCTTCTGGTTTTCCTCAAGAAAAATCGCAACATGGGGCAGAAGGTAACGGCAAGAAATGCAATTTCATTGCACCAGAAATTCTTAAAACTCTTTCAGAAATACCTACTGGATAGTAAAAAGGTGCTTCCAATACCTGCATTACAGCTATCACCTGTTTGGTTTGCTTTTACATAAATCGGACAACGTGACCAATCTACAATCAAACACAAACATGGCCCAGGTTCTTTCTCATCAAGACCTACTGCAGCGAGGAGCGACGCTGGCCAGGGTCTGAATCAGTTCCTTTTCGAGATGAGTTATACATTTCACGCATTCGGTGAGCGGCGGCATATCCAATATCCGGGGAGCACCTACAATTCTCGGATTTTAACTCCGAAAGAAATAGTCCTGTCCATCTAAACTAATATAAAACACATGTTCTTCTCCTTCAAAGAGTTAAGCGAGCTGTCTGAGATTGTGCAAAGCTGCCCTATGATCCCAAGGGTGATGTCCTGCTTGTAAACCCTCAGGGTTTCTGCTAGGTGTGAAATGATTGTGAAATCACTTAAGGGTCCTATTATTCAAAAATAGTAAGTTTTGCCAAGAAACAGACACAGTTCCAGGATCGATGTCGTGAAAAGGGGAGGCAGGGGAGAAAGAGACGCTACGCCCGCTCCCTTCCACACCAAAGTCCCCTCTTGCTTCCTTCTTCTTGTACTTCCCCACAAAATTGTCTCTCCTTAAAATCCAGCAAGATCCTGTGAGATCCTGCTTCTGTGGTATCCCCTGGGTGTTGTTATGCCGGCTATAAATCATTAACTAGTCTCACAAGCCCGGAGTGCCGCGGTGTGGGTGTATGCGGCAACATTTTTACTAGCCAAGTCGCTAAGTGTGAGTTCCTTTCCAAATATCAGAACTACACCCTCCTCCAACCCCAGCGCTCGCCCAGTTATTGGAGGGGAGGAAAAAAATCACTGACTATTTGCTTTGGAAAAAAAGCTGAAGCTCGCTGGTAGGCAGTGTGTGTTTCTCTGCCCTGCACATTTCAGCAACTTCAAGCTGGTGCCTGGGAGGCAGGGATTTTCCAAGATTCTGGACAGCGCGGCCGATATCCACCTCCCCCTGACGTTTTGGGATCACGTTACGTCCGCAGAAGAGCATCGAGAAGTGGAGAGAGACCACCGCCGCTAATAATTTAAAACAACCTTTCCTGTCCCGGGGCTGAAGGGAAGTCGCCTTTCATGGATCCCTAGGCCCGCACGTATCCAAATTCCGTAAACCCGAGGAGGAGCTCCGACTGGCGGCCAAGTTCGGAAAGACCCCCGTGCACCTGCAGCGACCCCCTGCGACCCTGAGGAGACTCACCGTGCACTTGTTGGGCTTCTCCCCGGAGTGGACTCGCATGTGGATCAGCAGTTTGTACCGGGCGTTGAACGGCTTGTACCTGCGAGGACAGCCGGCCCAGAAGCAAGTGAAGTCTTCCCCTTTGCGCTGGTCGATGTGAACCTTCTCGATGTGGCGCACAAGTTCCTCCTGCTGCTCGTACAGGGCGCTGCAGTCGATCCAGCGACAGCAGTGTTTGCCCCCCGCGTCTTCCACGTCGCCGTCCTCGTCCAGCGCGGCCCGGGGCAGGGCCAGCGGCGGGGCGCGGGGGCCCAGCTCCGGGTGGTGCAGGTGTGGGTGGGCGTGGTAGGGGGGCGGGGGGCCCTGGGGGGCCGTCGGCAGCGGGGGCAGCGGGACCGCGGGGGGCAGGTCCAGGGCGCCCCCCGGGAAGTCATCCAGGCGCTCGGTCTTGAGCAGGCCGGCCGGCTGGCCGTCGGGGTCAGGCAGGCCGTGCTGCACCACCGTGTTGGCGACCAGGCCGGGCTGCGGGCCCCCGTGCTCCAGCTGCTGCATGCGCTCGTACTCCAGCGCGCCGTCCTCGCCGTAGGCCGGGGGCGCAGGGCCCCCGCTCCCGCCCGCCCCCCGCACGCCCTTCTGGCCGCTGGGCCCCGAGCACGGCGAGGGGATGCAGCTTCCGCGCACGCCGAGGAAGTGCCCGTAGACCTCGGGCTGCGGGGACACGTTGGCCGGGGAAGCCCTCGACCCGTTAATGTAGGCCACCAGCGACGTGGGCGAGGTGCGGATGATGGTATTGAAGTCTATCCCAATGCCATCGGACAGCGGGGACAAGGACAGCGCTCTCTTCTTGGAGCGGGCTGAGTGGGACCTGGCCGACGAGTGCCGGGGGCTCGGGTAAGGAGAGTGGCTGTTGTCCACGCCGAAAAGGTAGGACGGCAGTGAGTTAGAGACATTATTGCTGGACATGGCTGTCCCCGGAGGAAGGCTAAGGAGGTCCCCTAGATCGATGCCATTCTGGGAGCCGTGGCTGGAGGGCAGCGACGGGACAGCCCTGTAGCCATGAGACCACTCTTGTTTCACGCTCAAGGCCGACTGACTTTCCGTCAGACTCAAAGTCGTGGACGCCAAAGACTCACGAGAAGTAAGGGACCTGGAACAGCAGCCAGAAAGGGGGGGGAAAAGACAAACATTTTAGCAGGATATGGATTGCTTAAGAGCTAAAAGAACACTGCATTGACAATCCCTTAAGTATTTCCCCTAATTACATTCTCGGCTAAACACACATTCTTTGGCTAAGATAAAACCCAAGCCTTTTAGTTCCAGGTAAATAACATTTTACCAAGAAGAACAATAGTGGCTAATGCTCACTGGAATCACAAAACAAAAGATCTATTGTTATAAATAATCTTAATACTTTAATGATAATAAATAGCCCTTGCTTTGTTTTTAAATATCTTTTTTAATGTCAGGGGAAAAATTTAGAGACCTGGGAATAATTACTGATGCCATTTCATGGCAAACCAAATAAGCAAGTATTTATTAAGCGCTTACTGTGCACAGCACACTACAGATAGACATTGCAGGGGATACGAGTCTAAACAGAGTTCCACCCTTTGAGCTTATTCTATTTGGCTAAGTAAAACAGAAACCCATGCTTCATTTGGGGGGAAAAGAAGTGAATCCTCAAAGTCAAATGGTCATCCAGGGGACCCAATACTAATTTCACAACATTTCACTGATGATCAGGAATTCTAAAGATTTCTTGAAGAGATAGCAACTCACTCCCTCAGCGCTCAGTGACAACATCAAATCAACCCAGGAAATGAAAATATACAAAAGACAGCTATGATACATAAGGGAATGACAGCCTGAAAAATCAAGCCCTATTTGGAATTATGCACTTGGGCCATGCAGGGTTTAACGACGCTTGCTAGTCTGGGGTTTTCCGCGAGTCCCTGTACTTAATTAGAGCAGCCCTGGGACCAAGAGCAGATTTTCTGCATTTAGGAGAGTCCACTTTGGCAACAATCTGTCTCCTGTTCTTCTTACCCTTTACGAAACATGCCCCATGGGTCACAGTCTTTACCTGCATCTCAAAATGGCTTGTAACGTAGTCTGGCCACTTGAAAATTCGTTTCGCTTTACTGGGACACCACTGCCTTAAAAAGCGTTGAAAGGAAATGTCCAACCCTTGGACGTAAATTCGTCACAAAGAGGTTAGCTGTATCACTCACTTGATTTCCTGATGCAGACAGGGTATCTATCAGAAAAACCTGGCTCATTCTTATGTACCTGCACTGGCTTTCTACGGAGATTTTTTTCTGCCCCCCCCCCCCCCCCCGCCAAAAATTAACCAAAACGAAATACTCAACAGAGCATCTCTCTTCCCAGAACGAACCCATTTACTATACTACAGCTGTGGTACAGCAACCTGTTGCAAAGAACTGAGGGAAAGGAGAGAAGCATTCCCATCCCATCTGTTCCTCCAGCTCCTTCTCACTAAATGGGAGCCAGGAACACTGTTTCCTACAAGTATGAGATATCAGTAAGAAAACATCTTGACTCTCAAATGCACAGGATAAGGTGATAGATAACACCGTTATCGATGTGATGTTTCCATCGAGTGAAGTAATGTTTAACAATGACAAACACAGCAGGAATTTACGTCCAGTTGCCCTTGACACAGATTTTTTTTTTTCACCATCCCCATTTTTATATTCGGGCTGAAGTCCTTTTGCAAGCCCCAAAGTGGTTTCTGAACCATCCGTGTTTTGTTTTTTTTTTAATTCCCCGCGGACATTTTCAATTATTTCCCCCCACACACCTGCAGCGTGCAAGGACTCCTTGCAGAAATCAGCTCAGGGCTCCTGGTGATGGGATGTCAAGGGCCTTTTGGTCCCTTCCCCAGAGAGATTCCGGAATTGCTTTCTGACCCAAGCCAAATCAGTAGTCGTGTCATATATGAGGCAAAGACAACTGACTTTGCTTTACACCCTGAGGTCGAGAAGGTTTACAGAACATTCTCAAATGGTCCATTTGCCTGGTCACTGTCATACTGGAGCATTTCAGGTTTTTAAGCAGTGAATATCGGGCAGAAGGTCTTTTACCCACCCGCATATACTTTGCATGTGAGATTACATTATTCAGTTTGAGGGCAGCCTACAGTGAGACATGTTCATTTATTCCACTGTCGAGAGATATTTCTTATTTTTGCCAAATTACACCTAATTATGGCATGATTCAAATCTGATCATAACCCCACGCAGGCACGTCCCTTGGCTCTGCGGACATCTCAGTTTCCTAAGACAGTTACCATATACTTTCCAGAAAGCAAATGCTATATTCTGTTTTCTATGGCAATAATATGAACAGAGAACTCACTCTTCTAGATCAAACACCTAATACGAACAAAACTTCCAACAAATGAGCTTTGCCTAGCCACCAATCTCCCCCATGTGCAATTACCCAGCTCTTTCCATCATTCAAAGTTCTAATCCATGAAACTTCTCCCAAATACACCAGCTCTCAGAAGAGACCTCTTTCCAAAAGAAGTTGTATAACTGTCTGTACTGTGCCTTAAATGTAGCCTCTGCTATAGGCATCTGTGGGTGTTACCCTTCTCAGTGAAATCCAAAACCCTTCCACATGAGGGATCATTTTCGTCTCCCTGGTACCCACCAGACTATGAGATATATCATAAGTTTTCAAAAACTGTTGATTAAGAAGGTGAATAATCAGTATGATGATATGTCACCATCATTTATAGCTTACAAGGCATCGTCCCTGCACATAATCACATGTGATACAGCCTGTGAGGTGAGTAAACTGGATTTTTAAAATAACTTCTATATTACAGAGAATAAAACTGACGTTCTGTGCAATTCCCCCCACTGATACCCAACAAACACACACAGAAACTCCTTATGGAAATACAAATGAAGTCGCCTTGGACAGGCAGTCACCTAGCCGGATCACATATATCTCCGTTTTGTCCACATCATACCCCAAATGTGGTCCAGAATGCTCTGCCTGGTTCACAGACCTGGTATAACAAGCTTAAGGTCCTACAAGCTAGGATTAGAACCCACATTTTCTGTTCTCCTTCTGCAACAAGGTGCTAAATGACCGTGAGAAGAGTCCCAAGGACTCTCTCCTATAGCCCCTGATGCTGGGCACACCAGGCCCACAGGGAAGAAACTGACAAAGGGCTGTGGATCTATCACCATACAAGACAGTCTCCATTTCCGTATGTTCATCTGCTCCTATGGGTATTATTGCTGGTGACTGGTTAATTTGGAGCTCTATAGGAAAGGAAAGAGACAGAGCTCAAACCAAAAAAAACCATTATGAGAAACTCCATCAGTGAAACAGGTTAGGGTGGCTGGTGAGGCAAGAGCTTAGTAACCCTCATGGCACCATAAGGGGTGTGATGGCCAAGCTGGATGGCTTGGTTCAACACCAAGTTCAAAAGAAATACTAACTTACAGATCACATTAACTTCCTCAAACTTATCCTCAAGAGAATATATGTTATATACGACATGGGAAACACGAGCCCTAGTCTATCTTTAAGTTCTCATCTATGAGCATGGGCAAACGCCCCAGAAGAATTAGCACTCCATCTGAAGGCAGTATGACTTTTTAAAATACTAGAACTTACCGAGAGCCCAGAGTCCATCCTCAATCCCCTTGGCCTCCTCTGAGCTTTGTGGAGATATTCCAACCCAAAAGGAAACCCTAAGAAACTCCACCACCAGTAATCACCTCCAAGTATCTCCGGTTTACTAGCTCTAGTATGACCTAGATCACAGATCTAGAATGACATTATTAGACTGATGGTCGCACTCTGTAACCGACAACAAGCTAAGTGACACGAGGCAAAGCATTTAGACTTTATGGGTCTTGGTTCTACCATCTATAAAACAGAGATAATACTTGCAGATGGTTTATGAATATTCAATCATAAAATGCAGAATCGCAATATATGTGAATGCACTAGGAAAGCTAAACACATACAAAACCCATGCACGTAGTGTCTACTCTCTCCTGTGGCCCAACTTTTACTACACTGGCATGTGGAGCCACTGTGGAAGCTATCCTATCAGCACTTGCCATTTTAGACGAAATACACACAATACAAAAAAACTCTGTATTACAGAGTTTTGGCAATGTCTAAACCAAGAATGGCTGCTGGGTCTTCGAGAAGGTAAGGTATAGTTTGCATTTGTCAGTAACTGGGGCTAGTCAGAAATGGTTGGGAAACTGACAGAGGCAAATACACAGCATCAGGGCACGTTGCGCATCCTGGATTAAACAGAACCCAGCAAAGCTACAGAGCAGTGCATTTTCCAAAATGAGCACTCCGGAAGAAAAGTGCTCAAATAAGGTCCAAAGAAGAAATACACACGGTAAATTATGGGGGACTAGTCAATATTATGAATCATTAAGAGAATTCGGATTAAGATCAAGTAACAATTTGCACACCAAACTGGCAAAAGGTACCAAAACAATAAAACCTAGTATTTAATAAGAAATCAGGAACTCTCAGACTACTGGTGAGTTTATCAATGGGTAGACCTTTCCTGCAGTGCAATTTGGGAATACATATCAAAAGCCTCAAAGCTGTACATCTCCTTTAACTCAGACACTTTGCTTCTAAGAATTTATTCTAATAACCAGGGCCCCCGGGTGGCTCAGTCTGTTAAGCATCCAATTTCGGCTCAGGTCATAATCTCCTGGTTCACAGAATCAGGCCCCTGTTTCGGATTCTGTGTGCGTGTCTCTCTCTCTCTCTCTCTCTCTCTCTCTCTCTGCCCCTCCCCCACTCACACACTGTCTTTCTCTCTCAAAAATAAAATAAACATTACAAATTAAAAAAAAATATATTCTAATAACCAGAGATATGCAACAAAAGACTTACAAAATTGAGCCAATAAAGTATTACTTATAATATTTAAACAAAGGGAACCAACTAAAAGTGCTCAGTAATAAGAGACTGATAAAAATGCTAGTTTTAAAAAAAAAAATAAAATGGAATCTTGGGCGGGAAGAAACCATTATATGATGCTGAAGGTTTTTATTACAAAACAAAGTGTTTCTATTAACTAAAAAAAAAAAGGTAATTATAACACTATGTAGATAATTATAGATCAATTTTGTGGAAAGAAAAACCTAGGCCTCTGATGATGTGTTTGCACATAACTGGAAGGGTGTGTCTCATAATCCCCCCCATGGTCGCCTGTGGGTGGTAGGGTCCCGGAGAACTATCATTTACTTGTGCTTTTCCATATTTTCCATCACGAATAACAACTACATAGATAATCAGGAGAAAACAATAAATTTTACAGCTTTCTATAGGACAGCCATCGCTCTGTCTGAACAGTTCATTCCCCCTCACCCACTTCCCCCGGGCATGTCTCCAGTGGATAAAACACACAGATGATTCTGTCTCCGTCTTCTCTTTATCTCTAGACAGCAAAATGCCTTCAAGTTGAACGGCTGCCTCCTACCCTTTCTCTCCTCTGATGGAACACACAAAGCAACTTAAGGATCACAAATAAATGCAACCTTCCCAAATTGCTAAAAGTAATTTCCATACTTCACCAAGCCACCCCACCTCCCAACTCCTGTTCCTTTGCTCACCCTGCCAAAGAATTATTTCCATAGAAGGACTCACAGAATTCAGAGTCCAAAAACATATGTCAATGCACCTTTAAGATGCTGTCCTTTAAGGATACGAAATTATGCTAAGGAATCAGATATGCCAGAAAACACTGAGATAATGACCCTTCTCTGGCCGACCCATGAAAGGGACTGCATCAGGTGCGTGGCTGAAGCCGCCTGTGCCCTGCCTGCCGTCACTTTCTCCATTAATTATGACTCTCTGCCTTCAAGGCATGTGCTGGACTTGCTACAGACGGGAAGCTGAAGGTTTCCCAATGACACCTATCCCAGAGCACAGTTAATTTTACATGCAATACTCAGCAACTGTGAGGAGTCCCTCCAGGCATAATCATCGATGGGAAAATGACAGCAGCAGTTTCCCATCACAAAAATTCTCAGGTGAAAAACAAGTTTCCATCTCATGGAAAAACTGGCATGAAATAAAGGATCCGGGAACTCTGATTTCTGAGTCTCAAGCAGTGGCTGGGAGGACGGTGCAGACAGGTGAGAGGGAAAAGAGACAGAGGGGAAGGCGGGGGGGGAAGGAGAGCAAGGAGGAACGGGCCCCCACGACTGTGAGACACGTCACCAGATTCCGTGAGAGGAACAGAGGTCTGAGAGTCCAATTCCTTTCCAAAAATCACAGTTACAGCAGGGCCAGGATGAAGAGGCAAAACTCCAGATTGTGTGTCTCAAGGAAGGCTACTTAAGGAAGATGAACCCAATCATTTCAAACACAGAAATGGACTTTAGGCATTGCACGGTATTTTGATTTTAGGTTCCCTATCATATCAACCTTGAGAGATAACAAAGATTTGTCCGCAGGGGTGACTGCCCCTTCGTATTCGATTCTCTCCCACAGAGACTGACACACAGCCCTTACTGGAGCCACATATTCCGGCACCAGAGGAGGCACTGTGGTGAAATGCTGTGTAATTCGTACCTGAAAGCGTGTCTTCCCGAACACGTGGTAAAGCCTGGAAATGGTAACTTCTATCTTTACTTCTACCGTCTCCCTAAACTTCAGCTGTTGCATTATGCAGACGGTAGGTACTTCATCGATATCTGGGTGGATATGTGGATGCATGGACAGACAAAACAGAGGAGAAAGCAGCCTGGGGACACTGCCGCACATACACCAAGAAATGAGCAGCTCAGAGAGAGAGGTACACGGCACGTCTCACTTCTCCAGCCATGACAGGACCCAGCCTCCCCAGGAGTTGCCGGATTTACACACAAGGCCTTAGTCACTAAGGCCCCCAAATCTCAAACTGGGCACTAATTTCACTCGCGCTATGAGACAGCAGGTATTAAACCATTCTTCCCAATTAAGATGATATTATGACACATTCTTAGTTTTTATATGCATTCCCCTACAAAGCTCAAATCCAAAGAGTTGCTTGAGTGAGTGAGTGAGTGAGTGTGCGTGTGTGTGTGTGTGTGTGTGTGTGTGTGTGCGCGCATGTGTTCAGGAAGGGAAGGGAAAACACTTGTGGGGTGTGATTATACCGTAAGAAGGGGGGAAAAAAAAAGTAACTTGAGACCTGGTATCTGAAGGAGGTATATTCAGGTTGGCAGCATTCATTGCCCTCTGTAAGCTAGGACTGATCTGGTTGCATGCTGTAGAGACCTGGCTTGCTGGAGGTGAACTGGGTCCCAGTCGCTGAACCATCATGGGACTGCTGGTGACCACTAGATTGTTGCAGCTGCCTTTTCCAATGGACTTGCACTGAGGCCCAAAGCCAAGAGCCCCTAAAAACAAATGAATCAGGTTAGCTTTCATGTCCCTTACATCAGAAATCAGTCAATACACACACGTGCACACTTACGTTGGGGCTCCTCTTTCAAGCCAGTCCTCGGATCATCTTTTTGTTCATTTTTAGGATTAGTGATACCAAAAGCATTCTGTAGTTCCAATTAAAAAGCCATCGCTGCAATAAAAACCCTACAATAAAAATCACCATTGATACAAAATGTGCTTACATTTCGCTCCTTCTACATAGAAGTACCCAGTTATTCAGAACCATATTCTATCATGTCCTTCCCTAAAGGGTCAAGGTGGTAAGTAGACGGGATTACTTGCATCTAGAAGTTTCTTCTAGAATAGCCCATGTTTTGGATCACCCAGCAAGGAAAGTTGACACTCCTGAACAAAACACATTTAACTGGTTTACTTCTTTCCAATTCCGGCCTTCTATGACACCTCTTTTAAGGGAGATAGTCTGGCCATATCTTTCCACTTCTGATTTCTCCTCTTCATCCCAATACATTGTCATCGGACATATACCCAATTAAAAAAAGATCAGGATGAAAGAGTAGCAAACGAAACACTCATTCTAAAAACAGGATGGTAACCAAGTCCAACATAGACTTCTCATTTCATTAGTAACAATCTCCAAACGCAGTAAAATTTGGTACGTACCCCAAGGAGAAAGGGAAAAAAAAGAAACCCACAAAAATCTGTGTCATGATGGAAAAGTGAAAAGCATCAAGAGAAAGTCGAACACCGCCATGAGTCACTTATAAAAAAAAAATAATCGTGGTTGGATCATTCTAGACATTCTTTTCACATGGATGTACTTTTTCAAACATTCTTTGCAAACTACCTGGTCAAGTCTCAGTGACTGTACACTCTGTTCCCATTTCAGACAAAAATAAATATGATGTCAGATTTTAACAAATTAGGCTCTAAAATTTTTTTCACCAAGTTCCCCATACTCCTCATTAATCTATCTGGGATCAAAGTAAGTAGAAAATCATCATGGTAACTTTGCTTAGCCCTAAGGGACATAATTTCCTATTTTGTTTTCCAGAAATTAAATCAACAACCAAAAAATGACTTTGTCATCTTTTGTAACATTCTCTTCTAAGAGCCCACAAAACTAAAGGATAAACAAGAACTCAGAGCAATAACCATACTCTCATCAATGAAACCACATCTCAAAAATGCTGAGAGAGTCACAGTGTTTTTAGCTGGCAGGAGCCTGCTTTTTAGTCCAGCCCTCTGGGAAATCTCAGTGGTAATTCACTTGCCCAAGGCCACACAGGGATTTCATGACAGAGCAGAAATGGATTCCACTTTGGTGTATTTTCATGGCACCTGTAAGCTTAAGTTTAGATACTGGATGCTTAGTTTCCTCCTTGGATACGTGCCAAGACCATTAGCTCCAACAGAAATTTCTCTAATTTTTTTTTCTCTCTACTCACCCACTGCTGCTTATACCTGATGTATCTTCTCATGCCTTGAAAGACCTATCACAGATAGTCTCTCTTCTCTCATAAACTCATACAACACTGTGCCCTCAGGTCCCCATCTTGACGCCAAAAGCAGTGGATGTGTTCTCGTGCAATGATCGTAAACTTAGTATTTTTGCAATTTCCAACAAGCTACATGCCATTTGCTTTTCAAACTCTCAATTTTCACCTTGGAAAGTGGCAATGTGATGGTTCGTGGCCTAGCCCGGTGGGTAAGACACTTGAAATGCCTCCCCAGGTTACATCACCGTAGCCACTGCTACTAAAAGCAACATCAGATGTCAGGTATTCAGTCAAATTCCATGTCACACATCGTCTGATTCCTTCTCCATAAAAAGGTGCTAATACCTACCTTTAAAACAAAGACATATTACCAGCTGGAACAGCACAACCAAAGAAATCCTACCTGAAGGCAAAGCATACTGATACTTTCTTCATCAAAGCTAAGAGGCCATATATTGTAAGGCACAGTATTCTTTTACATGAGGTAAGAACACGCTGCCGGAGAAACTAGTGTCGAGGCTTCAGAGACACTCTGATGTGGAAACACGCATACCTTACAATCAATAAATACGAACACGATCGGGAGCACCTTTCCATTTTCACTGCCTCAACTCAGAGGTCACCTCCTCCCCCCTCCCCTCCCCCACTGCCAGCTGGGCAGATGCGACCAGTGCTTTTCCTCCCCCCACCACCTCTCACAACACATCTGCCTCAGCACCTTTCGGGAACTGTAATGTTTACGTGCCTGTCACCTCCTCCTCTTTTATACCTTATGGCTCTCTAAAGACCTTGGCTGAGGCAGTTCTGCTTCCGCGGCACCTAGCGAGAGGGCCTGGACGACAGTACCCACCGAAGTGTGTCACTGAAGTTAAGAAGGAATGAATGAATGTGGACACAGAGAACAGGTTAGTGGTTCCGGGGGAGGGGTGGTGAAGGGACCTACAGTTCCACTGACAAAATAAGTAAGTCATGGGCATGTCCTGTACAGCGTGGTGACTATGGGTAATGATACTGTTTCGCATATTTGAAAGCTGTTAAGGGAGTCAATCTTAAAAGCCCTCATCACAAGAAAGAAAGAGAAGAAAGAAAGAAAGAAAGAAAGAGGAAGGAAGGACGGAAGGAAGGGAAAGGAAGCAAGGAAGGAAGGAAGGAAGGACGGAAGGAGGGAAGGAAGGAAGGGAAAGGAAGCAAGGAAGGAAGGAAGGAAGGGAAAAGAAGGAAGGAAGAAAGAGAAACGAAGGAAGGAAGGAAAGAAGGAAGGAAGGAAGAAAAAGAAAGAAAGAAAGAAAGAAAGAGAAAAACAAAGGAAGGAAGGAAGGAAGAGAAAGGAAGGAAGGAAGGAAGGAAGGAAGGAAGGAAGGAAGGAAGGAAGAGGAAAGAAGGAAGGAAGGAAGGAAGGAAGGAAGGAAGGAAGGAAGGAAGGAAGGATGGATGTGTGTAAGTACGTGTGGGTGGTAACCGGGCTTCCTGGGGGGATCATTTCACGGTGCGTGTAAATACGGAGTCCCCGTGTGGCACACCTGAAACCAATATGGCGTCACACGGCAGTTACACCTCAATGAACAAAAATTTTGATGAATGAATGAAAAATAAAAGACAGTTGCACATGAATATTAAAGAGTCACACATTATTTCCACTGAATCTCTCCTGGTTTTCAAAAGCAAACTCCAACTAAGTCCCCCTTGATGCTTCTCCACAGTACTGCCGACTAGGTCTGAGCCAAAGACGAAGCCGGTGGGAATAATTAGAAACCCGTCCTCCCGGGCAGCAACTGCCTGTTACCCTCCGCCCTGGCTTCGCACAGTCAGACCATCTCCTTGCTCTGTAACACAGAGACATTAACCCTCCCTTCCCCAGTGTCGCCTCATTGTTACCACACCACTTCCTCCTCCCAAACTCCCTGGCCACCTTGAATCTCATCTAACCACAGAGGAATGGCAGCGTCTGAAAGCACGAGGGTGAACAGTAAATGTATGGGAAACAGGCCACGATTGTGGCGCAGCCGTGAGAACGTTCTGGAAAATGGTACTGTCCCTCTCACGAGGGGAGGCAGACGATACTTTGACCAAGGTCCACGGTGCTCAATGCAACCATCCAACTCTAATGTTGTTTTCATGGTGCCAGACAGAAGGAGCACCCCCAGACCGCTCAGAAGCACGCTGCGCTCTGGAGGCAGCCTGACTTGGGGTGGCCCGCCTCCACCCCCGATGGCCATGTGACTCGGGCAATTACTGCAGCGTTTGTAGGCCTTGTCCCTATGTCCTCTCATCTGTAAAATGGGAAGAGCAATAACACTACCTCACAGGATCGCTGTGCATCTAGCACTGATCACACACGTAAAGGACCCCGCACGTTTTCTGGCACGTAGTAGGTAGTCGGGGGACGTCAGGTGTCAGTGTAGTCCCTGCTGCTATTATTATTCATGCCTCACACTGCTTTTTTGTTCCGTTCTCTTTCTTGAAGAAGAAAACACTTTCTTATAATTCCTTGCGCAAAACAAGATAGTAAATGATGCTATTTAATTCTCTACCCACTTCCAATATTCTCTCTGCTTTGAGGCCAGAGCCAACTTTTTAAGAACCAGGTGTCATCGCAGATAGAAGAGAAGTTTGCATTTGGCCAAGTTTGAATGTTCCTTGGCTTGTCACTCCCTGAAAACAAACCACACAACTTTTCTGTCTCCCAGATGTGCCAACTACTTGTGTGCTGGTTTTCGTTTTGAAATACCGCTTATTTTTAGAGACTGCATGATGTTTTTTAAAAACGTGTTTACTGCTCAAGGAAGGATCCGAGGAGATGGCATTCCGAGGACTACATACATTCTAGCCAAAATCACTGCGTGCTGGTGAGGAGTGCAAAAGTACTGCATTTTTGAGTCTCAGAACTGAGAAGTAATCTTCGCAGGGGCATGTTTTTAATTAACGTCTTCGTTAGTTAAAAGGGTTCTCTTGAAGTCCAACAGTGGATGGTGTCACAATTCTCCCTGCTGAGGCTACGCCCCTCAGAATGATTGATGTTTATCCACTGGTTCCTCTAGAAATGACAGAGATAAGGAGGGGGGACAGAAACGGCATATATGTGGGAGGGTCTTAGGGAGAGGTACCCAAAGTTTGTGGTTGTTATTATTCCTTTAACTGAACCTTACTGAATGCCTAAGCCAGGGAGCCCCTGGAGACACATGGACAGGGTCTTGGCCTCCATGAAGCCCTTATTCTGGCTACAGAGATGAATACCAAACCAACTATCCATTACAAAAGTGGCGATCCCTGCTTCTAGGCTGGGTCATATGAAATGGCTTTCTTCACAGGTCAAATATGACCAAATAAAAACAATTTCTATATGGTTCAACCTAACACAAACGCAGGTTGTTACGGAAACAGAAAAATAATACACATCGGGATTTGAGTCCTGTCTCCCCAACGCACTGGCTGTGTGACACTGGGCAAGGGCTCTAATGTCTCTGTGCCTTGATGTCCTATTCCCTAAAATGGGGACAGTGAAAGGATAAGTATCTATTAATATATGCCTTTCCATCTCTAAGGACCAGGATTTCCTTCCCATCCTTTCACTTTAAAACATTTCAGAACTGGGGCGCCTGGGTGGCTCAGTCGGTTAAGTGTCCGACTTCGGCTCAGGTCATGATCTCACAGTCCGTGAGTTCGAGCCCCGCATAGGGTTCTGTGCTGACCGCTCAGAGCCTAGAGCCTGTTTCAGATTCTGTGTCTCCCTCTCTCTGACCCTCCCCCATTCATGCTCTGTCTCTCTCTGTCTCAAAAATAAATAAACGTTAAAAAAAAATTAAAACATTTCAGAACTATAGAAAAATTGCAAGAACAGTACAATGAAGTCTATCTGTTTTGTCTATTGATAAACTGTATTTACCGCTTTATCCATCCAGCTCTCTATCTCTACATAAGATTACTGTTATTATTATTAATTTGTTGAACCATTTAAAAATATTCGAGATTTTTGTCCTTCACCCCTAAATACACAAAACCATAGAATAATCATCAAATTGAAGACATTTGGCAAGGACATATTAGCATGAAATATACCACTTATATTCAAATATTACCAATTATCCCAATAATACCCTTCAGAGCAGTTGTTTTCCAATCTAGGATCATGCATTTCAAGGAAAGGTTTTGAGACTCATGCTGAGGTAGGTTAGTAAATCACTGCATATCAGGGCACTGAAGGAAGATGAAAAAGCAGAAAAATGGAGGGAAAAAAAAACCAAGTGCAAATTAACAGCACGTAAGCACTACAGTGAGTACGGTTAGCACCCCAGCTCCACCATGGACTGCCTGTGTGACCTTAGACAACCTACTTAACCTCTCTGTGCCTCACTGTCCTGATCTCTAAAACGGGACTAATACGAGTACACACCTCACTGAGTTGTTTTGAGGATTAAAATATCTACAACAGGTCGTATATTTAGGGCTTGGCACTTAATAAATACATTGTAAGTGTTAATTATATTTTATTCAAGGACTTCCCTCATACCTTTCTGAAATTGTCTTTAATGCCTCTTCTCTCCGGAGTGACAAAGACTACAGGCTGGCACCCCCCTTTCCAAGACCTTCTCAACACGCAGTAGACTTCTCCCCCTGTGGATGGGCCCCGGCTTCAGGGCTCCCTCTTTCGTTCATATTCCGCCCGAAGACTGGAAATAAAAAAAGCTTGCATACTAAGCACACTCCACTTGCCATGTTGTATAGTAACAACTTAGCGCTTGTATGTGTGTAGCGTGTAACTCTGAATACGTCGAGGCACGGGTAAATGGCCAACACCACCAAATGATGAGAATCGGAAGGACATAACTGGCTTTTCTACCCAGGGCAAAGCATCTCAAGCTAGCAAATGTGACAAATGCTCAAAACTGCACGAAACCCTATGGAAGGTAAGGAATACCGGACATGGCGTCCTGCCTCCACAGAGCTTACCATCTGTCGAGACAAGACATACTCGCCTGGGAACAATCAGATAATGAGACTGGACTGTACAGGATTAAGCTGTACAGGAAGCTGAATTTCAGAGATGGGAGTTCAGAGGAGGGAGAGATCTCTGTGTTCCAGACAATTCATCGAAGAAGAAGAATTTTAACCACAAAGGCATTTCCCAGAGTTCTTCAGGAAGTCGAAGGGTATTCAATGATAACAAATATGGCAAGGTCATGGAGAGATCCATAGTCAAATAGCTTTGGGAAACCCAATGTAACAAAGTTAAATGTATCTTTCTATTACAGAGCCTTTACCCTTAGAGCTTTCAAAAATGCACATGCATATAATAACACTCCCAGCGGAGCAAATAAAAGGAAGGACGAGCACACGGACGAGAAGGAGATGCCTGAGTGTAGTCATGGAAACAGCAGGAGCAGGCAAGGCGTGTGCTGGGGCGAAAGGAAGAGGAGTCAGGGCTGCCTGTAGGAGGAGGCTCTGTCTGACCAGGAGAACGGGAGGAGACAGACTCAGGACTGCTTTGTCGTCCTGGAGAACTTGCTCTAACAACCTGCAGTAGGTATTCATCAATGGCTCCAAACCCAGCTGCGAATCAGTGTTTCCAGATTCACAGGCTCCCCCTGTGAATTACTGCAGACTCACAGGTTCCCCCTCCCACCAACAAGGCCAGAAGCGACTGGTGCAACGGGCCAGCCGGCAGCCACCTGGACCCTGTGCCGTGGTGGTGGTGCGCCCGCTGAAAGCCAGCCCTGCCCAAGAATAATCGGGAGGCCTCGGGGACAAAGCTGGAGGCGCACGTGAACCAGAAGCCACCCGCAGGCTGGTCAAGGACAGAAATAAGGAGGTGCCGCTCATGGAAGCAAGAATAAGGTGGAGGGTTTCATAATTGGTTGACAAAGATCCAGGAGATGGAATTTAAAAAGGAGGGGGGAATCACATAAAGACTAGTTTGGGGGAACTCCACTGCAAAGTGAGGTACTTCCTCCCAGCCAGTAAACGGCCGAACCTGAATCCAGAGTAATGAAGATTCCCACGAGGGCATGCACTTCTCCCACTACTTTGCCCTCGGGAGCGCAGCTGGTATCTACCAAGTTTACCCCACAAAGAATACAACTTTCACACCAACACTCTTTGTCAGCATTCTGGAATGTTGGCCCCCTAGTACAGAATCACCAGCATTACTCATTGCATTTGATCCCTGCATTAAACGGGATCGTACTTATACCCCGAGAGATTAAAAAATATCGTATTCCTTTCTGTACCACTCAGGGGCCCAGATTCCTAGACATGAAGCCTCAGTCTTGCTCCCCACCACCAGGCACTGCTGCTAAGACGTTATTAATACACAGCTCTGAACCACCTCACAAAGATGTAAAGATACATTAAACAACATTCCCGAAGTGTATATGCTGAAGTCCCATCAGTCAGCTATTGTACATCAATTATCAACTAATTAGTACAGAGTGCTTATGCTGACCCTTCTGTTCTCCCTTGTAATGATTTGCCAAGTTAACTGAGAGCTGCTATGCTCCGTAGAGACTCTGACTTTAGCAAGAGTGTTAAATAAAGTTCACCAACAATTAGCCTAGAAAACCAAAGAGGAAATGTAAGCACATTTTACTGCTTTTCCCTCGACAAATTTTCTAACAATCCCATGGGAAGAAAGGAGATATATTTGTTAAATAAGCAAATGATTACTCTGAAATATGGTAATACCAGTGCAGGCATGTTTAGGAATGTACTGCTCGGTGATCGGGTATTTATTTCCCGTGTCTCTGCACCGTGCTAGAGTGTATACGCCAGGGAGGGCGGGTCCACAGATGGCTCTTGCTTACAATCTAATGTAATGGGCTTAAACCATGGGAGTAATCTTTAAAAATAAAAGAGTTCAAGATGAAATAATTACACTGGCTCTATGAGGAGAGGGCTTCCATAAATAGTAAGAAAGGCTGGGAGCAAAGAGGGGAGGGCGCAGACTCTAATGGGAGAAAACTGCCTCTGTCCCGCCTCGAGAAGGTCACATTTATTAACCGCCACCTGTGGGCTTGGGGCCTTGCCGTACGAATGGAGCCCTAGTGTTGGGTTAGCCCTCAAAGAGCATCTGACCAGCTGGAGAGAACTGTAACCAATGCATGAAACGATCAGGAAACACCCAATCTTAAACTCAGTTGCCATCATGCTGAGCGCATCAAGTGTCCAAACAAGAAAAACATCTGCAAAAACTGGAGGGGGCTTGGTGGAAGGGGTAAGGCTGGGTCTCAGCCTCTTGATGCTGGAGGGGAGAGGGCAGCACAAAGAGTGGGTGGGCCACAGCGAGGAGGGAAAGTGGTGTGGAGGCAGCACGGTGAAGCAGAAAAGAATGGGAATACTGGGGCCAGCCGTGTGACCTTGGGCAAGTTCCTTAAACTCTCTGTGCCTCTGTTTCCTAATCGGGAAAGTGGGGGTGGTAAGTGTACCTATCTTCACGAGGCTGTTTGGAGAACTAATAAGTCAATGGGTGTAAAACACTTAGAATAGTGCCCAGCGCACAGAAAGTACTCTATACGCCACAGGGATTCACATTCTGATTAAAGATTTTCAGATTATATGGGACCTCCTAGGCCAGCCCCCTGTCCCCCTCGAGAAAGCTATAGTGTTTGGGCACACCTGTGATGTGCTGAGGAACTATGAAGGGGACAGTCTAACTATTTATAGCACATATGGAAACAGAGCAAAGACTGAAGACAGGAAGCCAAGCTAGGACACTGTGGCTACGATCTCAGGATGCAGTGATGAGGCTTGGGACAAGTCGGGCAGAAGCAAACACAGAGTAACCTCAAATGACCTTAGAAAGAAAGCAGAAAAGAAGGTTCTTGAAAGGCCTATAAGAAGTACTAGATTACAAAGTCTTCTCCAAAAATCAAGGTCATGTTTTCCCTGAGCTGCCATACGCACCCCCCTCCCCGACAGCCCCAAGTCAACCGGAAGCAAAGATGGAAGGAGAAATGGAAAGCAGCCCACTGGTGAGACCCCTCCCCGTATGGACCAGTGACTGGGGACCCTCTGTCAGAGAGCAGGTGCCCCACATGTATTTGTTGGGCGAATGAATACAGAAAAAAAACCTTTAGGGCAACCCATAAGGCAGGGCGAGTTCAAACCACAAATGTAGTTGAGAAGTTCCCACTTAAATGTATCATAAATGGAAGAAAGACAATAATCCTTGGTGAACACAACTGTTGGAGACACTGGTCTCCAAAGTACTGAACAGCTGGGAACATTACTAATTTGCCTCCCTTTCTCCACACTCCCCCCCCCCACACACACACACACTCAACATGAAAGGAGCGTAGTCTAAATCACTCAATGCAAATCAATAGAATTTTTTTTTTCAGCATCTAAGAGCTGGTTCAGAGGCAAAATCCCATTCAATCCTTCGTATTAGAGATAGCTTCTTAGTTCTAAAAGGCAAGTCTAACACAGTCATCATTAAGAGCTGCTAGGCTCTCTCTGTTTTCCCTCAAACCATAATTCCTCAGAACTGTCCGAAGAGACACATACTCTACCATAAATATTTTCAGTTACATATGCTACATGGGCTGGCAAGTCCAGATGGGATGCCCAGAAGCATCAGACCCAGAGAAGAGGCAATGATTATGGAGATTACACTTTCCTACATTAAAAATTCAGTCACCCATCTTCTAAGAACCAGACAGCACCCAGCTTCCTACACCCAGAAGTCCCCAGGGCTGAGAGACTGCCTCTAGGCCATAGCCTCTGGACACTGTGCTCCAAAAAAGCCCATGAGCAGTCCAGGTATATGGCAAGAAGATGTGCTGAGCTATGATTTATCACTTGTGTTCCTTTGTCCCAGAGGGGTTATTGTAACAGAGCTAAAAGTAGATGCTGTTTGATTCCATCCTCTCTCCTAGTCCTGTGTAGAACTGTAACCCCACTGAGATACCCAGGTGCTCTGAGGAGGAAGCCAGGAGAAGGGGAGAGTGCCCAAAGTCAAGGAAGGCAGTGGGGGCGGGGCTCATGGCTGCATGACAAACCTACAAAGACCAGACTCTGCATCTGGGACTCCGGCCCCTGCAGTTGCTTGTGGCCGAGCAATGCACAGACCAACACACTTCTAGAGACCCTATGGGCCTGGTCAGTGGGCACCTCAGCAAGAATCTGTGGACCACGAACCAGGAAAGCTCTTGGAATGTTCTGCTCTGTACAAAGATCCTGGGATCTTGCTTCACCCCAGCAAGATAGTAGGCATCCCCAGGCAACGATGACTGACTAAAGTTCCTACTCACCAACAAGATGGGGTTTTTGAGTCTGATTTGTTTTGACTTAAAGGAGATAGTTCAAAAAAACATTTCTTGTACATGCATTGGTGAAATAAATTATGAAGGTATCTCTAAAATATTTTCAGTAAGGATGACTGTTCAGACACTAATCTTAGCAAGACCATTCTAACTCTAAATTATCAAAATACAGTCCATATAATTTGCTTCCAAATAAACTTACCCCATCTAAGTACATAAAGTCACGTGGCACTTAGAGATAGGCAGGTTTCAGAGTCACAGAACTTTGAGAAATCAAATTAGGTTTTAAGGCTGAGGAAGTAGTGAAAAAATAAATCACCTCTGCCAAATTTCACGGGGTATCCCTTCCCTTTCTTCTTCTAGCTGTTAAATACTAGTCAGCCAAATCTACTCTCCTAGGTATTCATCTTGAAATGATGGATATATCCAGAAAAAAATAATAAAAGGAATTCATATCTTTTCTTTGGTCTTCTTCCATCCAGCACACCAAGCTCTCTGTGGTGAACCACCTCAAGGTTCAGAAGAGATTCTGCTCCCCGTTCAGAATTCTAGGACCAAGGAAATGGACAACTTCTTCCCTCCTTGTTTCAACACAGTGGGAGCCTTTGTTTGCAAAGACTTTCCCACTACCTTCTTTCAAAAATGTGTCAGTCAGAGCGATCTGGGGGAGGGTGCAAAAACATGGCGGCTGGGATGGTTGCTGTTACACCTCAGGTGAGGCGTCAGAGGGACGAAGATTGAGAAATCTTGCATGAATACCGGCTGTTCTGTCATGGGACACCAGCGGCGCGGGGAATGGTGGTAACACCTCCGTCCAGAGGAGGAAAGAACAGAGTCAGAAAGAAATTTGTAAAGAAGACATATAATTCAGCTCGACTGATTTGTTTTTTGACACGTAGCCTTGAAAAGAACAATTCTACCTCAGATTCTTGGCAACTGCACACTGATTTTTTGATAAGTTTTAACATGCATTTCACTAAATGCGTGAAGGGAGAGTGAGGGAGAGAAAGGCCAGGTATCCAAAGACAGGGAGGCTTGTCAGATTTCTCTTTTCTGTGTCATTTTTGTGTAGTCGGTCAAATGAAAATTCAAAACCATATAATTAGATGGTTGTTTATACATGATTAAGCATGAGCTCACTGGACTTTACATGCCAAAAAGTCAGAGATGTGGTTAAGGGCAAGAAGGAACTATTAATAAAAGGAAATAAAGCTGTAATACATTTTTCACTTATGAATAAAAATAATTCAAAGGTCTCTAGATGGAAAAAGAAAGAAAAAAATCAACCATGAGTAGGGGCAAGAAACCAGATAATTTTGTAAATGGCTAGAATTCATGTGATGTAAAACATAAGCCGCTGGTAGGAAAAAGCTTTTCCTCCTCTATGAGTCTAATCCGATTTTTGTTTCTTGTAAACATAACTCACAACGAGAACATAACAAAACTTACCTGTATTATATTTCTTTAGAATTGTTCTGGGAAATAGTTAAGCAAGGAGATGTCATGCGCTCAAAAGAGTTACTTGGTTCTCTTCATGACCGTCCCCACCAGTAATTCTCCCCAGAGAAACCAAAAGCTGTCTGCTTCCTTCAAAAAGGCAAGCGTCCTTCCATTTATCACAGATGCAGAATTTTTCTTCCCCAAAAGAAGTGACCCCAACAAGAGCAGGGTTTAGCTGCCCATAAACTTCACACGTGGAAAGAGATCCCCCAGAGAATCTGTGATCTCAGCTTGGGGCTCTCAAAGGTGGTGAATCACCTGCTCCCAGAGATCAAACACCAAGCTCTGGATGAGGTCAGTGGGCAAGTCTTTTAGAAGACACAAGAATGGAGTGATCCAGGATCAGCCGACTTCTTCCCCCTTAGGTAAGGTGTTTGAGCCATTACTATCACCCTCTCCCTGCGGTGAAAATACACCAATACATCATCCCCGGAGGCCACCTAGGCAAATGCAAAACCCTGACATGGTTTGACAGCGGGTCCTATTGCTGCCCTACAACCACACCAACTCTTTGGGTTGACAATGACTGGTATCTTCACACACGAATGCTGTGACATACACAAGAGCCGACCGATCAGAACGAGCAAAGCCCATAGGAAACCCAACGTACTGTTCTTAAGACTGAGACTGAAACGAATCTACTAACATTCAAAAAGCCCACAATGCCTAAGAAGCATTGACTTTTACAGCCTCTGAGAGCAAGGTCTCCAAGTCACTTCAGTTCCCAATCTGTCAGAGGGAACTTCCATCTCTCTCTCTCTCCCCCCGCTTCTCCTCCTCTGCACCGCCCCCACCTCACACACATAATATGAACATCAACCAGCTCTGACTCCCAGACCTATCCTCAATCCTGTACGTACATACCTGCCCGTTGAAATCTGAATGGAATACACTTCATTTAAAGCTATGTGGCAAACTACACAACATAGGAACTCCTTAAAAGTTTGTTTTCAAGAAACTAAGATGATCACAGAATATATAACTAAAAAGGCCCAGACACTTGAGACAACAGCACAATACTCACAACTAATTTGGCCATGTTAACCTATAGAGCCTTATGTATTACCTATGCGTCTTACTTATGAAATATGGACTCTGCTCTAAAGATACTTTTTAATTATTGACCTAATTTGGTCAAATAAAGTTCTTAACAATATTCACTTCGATGAGCCAGAAATTCATGGCTTTTTGTCTATAACATTGAAGGAAGGGGGAAAATCTTGCTAAAGTAATATACGCTGATGATTTGAAATAGTTTAATATCTACCATAGTTCCAGATAAGAAATGTGACGATTTATTTCTAAACAATGTGTGGCATGTAACTCAAAACCGCTTTTCATCAATAATTAATATTAATAATTAACAAGTATAAACAACAAAAATACCTCTTGGAAATGTTTCAACCCGGCCCTTTCCTCATTCCACAGCCTGCCTACTGCCCCCCTTTACCCTCTACGTGGGGTTAATGACTAAACTTCCCTCCTCTCTGACATGCAACACTACCCAGCAGCAATCTTCCCAAGAATGTGTGCACAAATGCACAAGACCGAAAAGAATAAAAGTCTTATCAAAGTCACCTGAATCTGGCAAACACATTTCTAAATTAGCATCTGCGGTTACAATCCACTCAATAGCGAATTAGGTTTTCCTCCAGGACAGAAATCCACCCCAAACATCTACGCTCCTGCTTACAGATGGAATGTTTTACGCCTTTAATCCAGGGATTAGCCTAGTAATAAAAATTAAACACTCCTCTAGATAAACATAGCGGAAGGAGACCATAATGCAAAAAAAACTGCCCATTTAAAAAGAGGCCAGAGCCACCGTACCAGGAATTTACTTGGCAGTCATTCTGAAGAGCAGTCAGTTGGACTGTTTAAAACGACATGGTTGTCCTTTCTACATCTTGATGGTTTTGCAGAAAAGCGTCTTTAGAGTCAAACACATCTCTTATACCAAAGGTGTTTTCACCATCTGCCTCTTCAACCTTTCCGGCCACCTGCCCTAGCACTTGGCATTTAAATTTGTCAGTCCCCTGAAATTCCTCTCCTCCGGCTACTCCTTCCCTCGCCGAACTAAACACTAGCCAGGTCGTATCCTGAGTTCCTGAAGTTCAGCGTCACGCCGTGTTGTAATTTCTCACAGCACGTACAGATTCGACCAGCCCTGACCCCCTTCCTCCACATACCTCCAGCCTCCAGCCTCCGATCCAGACGTGACCATTATTCCTCCTGGAAAGTGGTCGGAACCCCCAGCAAATCACCTCCTGCTTAAGCTAAGTTGTTCATGTTCCCAGGCTGTTTGGTCACTGACATTCGGAAGGGCTGGAAGCAAGAGGCCCTCCCCACTAGGGAGTTCCCAGACCACAGGCAGCGTCTGTCTGTGTAAAGGTGCAGGGATAAAGGTGTTTACATCTTTTTCTTGGCTGGGGACCTCAGACAGCTGTGCAGTGTATTTCACATACATTTCCAGGGCAACCTGCTCTCTGGCTTCACAATGTCCTGGCAGGCACACTCAGGGACAGCTAGGACCTTTAGCAAAGGCTGGTGTGCCCAGAGAAAAGCATCTGACACATGCAGCCTAAGAAAGTATGTCTCAGGGCGCCTGGGTGGCTCAGTCAGTTAAGTGTCCAACTTCAGCTCAGGTCATGATCTCACAGTCTGTGAGTTCAAGCCCTGCGTCAGGCTCTTTGCTGACAGCTCAGAGCCTGGAGCCTGCTTGGGATTCTGTGTCTCCCTCTCATTCTGCCCCTCCCCAACCCCCCCAACCTCTCTCTCAAAAATAAACATTAAAAAAAAAATTTTTTTAAAGTAAAAAAAAAGAAACAATGTCTCCCTTCAAGTGGAAACGCTGATGAAGTCAGCCAACCCTGCCGCACAAACAATACTGGGCAGGTCATTAACTTGCGTGTTTCAGACGGCGGCGATGAGCTCACCCACCTTTCTGGAAGTGCTATTTTAGCTGCTGAGTTTATACAAATAAAACCCGTAATTTTCTAATGGCTAAACTAGGAATGTGTTCGAAAATAGCTAACTCGCAGAGAACCCTGCAAAAGCCACACAGGGACCTCACGAAGGTGAGCCTGCGCAGTCTGTTGTTCAAGTTCGCATACATCTTCATAATTGCTACTACATATGTATTACCTTGACAGTAAGCAACCACAAAGGCGACCCGGGGATTTTTTTTTTTTTTTTAAAGTTAGGCGGTTACTGCTGCATTGTGTTTTCTCCCTCTCTTTCTTTTCCTTTTGCAAGAGAAAAAGTAAGTTAGTCGTTAACTACACAAAGGAGTTAACATTTAACTTGAACACTGTGAGTGCTTCAGCTCTCGACCCCCCCCCCCCTTTCTTATTAGAGTGAAAATAGGTTCAGGAAGTCTCTTACTAATTGTCACAGATACTGGATGAGATCTGACTACATCATTTTGCTGGCTGCACTCACAGGAGGCCCCGGGGGTCGTTCATCCACAGGCCCCTCCAGGCTGCCCAGAATCCCTGCCCGCCCCCTCCCACCCCACACTCCCATCGGTGACGGCGCTCTATCTCCCCTGTAACTCCTCAGGTAATGTTATTTTTGCGTCTTCCGTGTTACTGATCACTTCTGCCTTATGTATCAGGTCTGTTGCTCCCCCTACACTGGCGGGTCTATGAGGACAGAGAACATCCCACCCCTCAGCCCCAGAGTGCCAGGCCTCAGTGCCAGGCACAGGGCACATGCTCAGGAAATGTCCAGGGACAGGGAGTGCCCAGACCACGCCCACGCAGTGGGGACCGTTTCAGCAGGGGCCTCTCTCCACAGGTGGGCGGGGGAAAGGTGCCTACGAGAGTGGTGTTTTATTACTTAAAATAGGGCGGGTGCTGGGAGGCCCAGACATGGGGTGGCAGAGGGGATGTCTCTTTTCTGAAGCCCCTGCATTCCTAAGCTGTTCCCTCTCTCACTCCCCAACCGACAGGGGACACCTCACTGCACACACAGCCCACCCTACGGAGGCAGCGACCGTCTGACCAACCTGTCACCTTTTCCGTGAAGCCCCCTACGGAAACAGGAGGCTCACACACTTGTCGCCCCTCTCCCCGTCCTTAGCCATCCAGAAGCACCGCGATGGAGGTGCACAGGCTACCTGGATACCCACGTGGTGATCAGATTTCCTCACCAAGAACTGATGACACTCTTCCTGCGGCTGCTGCCATTACTACTAATTGCTAATAATAATACACCGATGCATTAAAAGCACACGAAAGCTAACGTTAATGGAAAGCCTACTCGGTACTCGGTAGCAGGGAAGGATGTCTGGCCCTAGGCCTGGATGAACCCATTCGCCTCGCAGAACAATGCTCAAGACTACCATCCCATGTCACAGAGGAGGCAAACTGGGAGTTCAGAAAACACAGTGACTTGAGAAAAGTGAGGATTCAAAGCCGGTTAGTCCCACTCCAGAAACACGCAAGGACGTCTAAGGGCTCACACGTTCTTCCCCATCACCCTTCACACAACTGGACAAGTCCTACTAAGTGGGGAGGACAGGGGACAGACGGTCACTGATCCTTCTCCCAACGCTACCACACTCACCCAAACACCTTCGTTTCCACACGTGAGCAAGAGTCAGGAACGACACCTTCAACCGTTCCATGCAGGTGCCACAAAGAGTGTCATGTGTGCAAGCACAAGCAAGTGACATTCTTCTAACCTCCACGGTAGCGGCTAAATGTCTATCATATAACCCTCCTCACTTTCAGGAATTTTCAGGAGATGACGTCAACTTCGTGTGTTTGCTCGTTCATCCGGCGGGTAAACCGTACTAGGTAAGAGCAGGTAACATGCAGATCACAAGAATTACAGCGCACATGGAGGTCTGATAACATGAGGTAAGATCACAAAGCTGTCGGGACACTGAGGGGGAGAAGATGATGATAATGACGGTGGGTGGCATTTAGGAACACAGTGTGAAAACACTCGTCGGCATAAATCTTACTACAGGAGGGACTCACTCATTCTCTGTCCCTTTAACAGTGTTGTATGCACATGACTCATCAGGACATATGTTAAGGATATAAACAGGACAGGTGTGTGCACACACACACGCACCCAGAGAAGCACAAAGATAACCACACTACGTAGCAGGTGCCACAAGAAGTAACTAGGAGGTGCCCTTAAGTGACAAGGTGCTATACCCTTTCTACTAGAAATCAACAAGTGCTTAGAGCAGTACAAATAACATTAAAGGGGGTCTTTTCTAAAATTCTGCCACGGTAGGGGCGCCTGGTGGCTCAGTCGGTTAAGCGTCTGACTCAATTTCAGCTCAGGTCATGATCTTGAGGTTCGTGGGTTCAAGCCCCTCATTGGGCTCTGTGCTGACAGCATGGAGCCTGCTTGGGATTCTCTTTCTCCCTGTCTCTCTCTGCCCCTCCCCTGTTAGCTGTCTCTGTCTCTCTGTCCTTCTCTCTCTCACAAACATAAATAAAACATTAAAAAATTAAAACTAAATCATGAAATTCTACCTCAGTAACACAAGATTTGATCTTTCAAAACTGCACAGACCTAAAAGCAGAGTCTGATCAGCCATCAACTGTCCCCAGGCATGTGACTGTGCTCTCCTTTCGCTCTGCAGTAAAACCAGTCACAGGAGAAGGAGAGACATGTGGATGTATGGGTGGGTGTGGTCAGTGGTATGGGGACGAGAGGGTGTAGGCCAGAGTCAAGTCACAAGGCCAGGAAGCCAAGCCTCGTCTGTGGCTAAGCAACTGTGTGAACTTGACCAGACCACTTGGGCTAAACCTCCCTGTCAAGCCTGGCTTGGTGAAATCATAATAAATTATCTAGCCCCTGGTGGGGCATAAACCCGATACTCAGTAAGTGTTAATTTTCTTTCGTATACCTGCAGATCACAATGAAAACCCTTCATCTCTTGTAATCTAAAAGACTAACTGTAAACCAGAATAAATAATGAAGTCATTTGAAGGACACCCCTCATGAGAAAAAAGGCATCCCTGTGCCCACCATGCTTTGAATGCATAGATTTACATGCCAAGAAGGAGTAACGGAAATCACGTTTCCAACCTCCTTTATCATACGGGTGGTAAAATTCAAGTCCAGAGGTGGAAAGTGACTTTCTCCAGAACACACAGCCAGTTAATGGCTGAATCAGGACAAAATCCCAGTAATCAGCTGCCCAACTAATTCCCCTTTCTACTGTATCCTTCTAGATCCACGGGACTGTCAGTTATAAATGACGCTTAATGGCATCAATGCCTCTGTGGCCATTAAAAATGTCTCTCACCTTCAAATTAGAGTGAAGATGGAAAATGGTAAGTTCCTCCCACACAACGGGCACTGAATGCGGGACAGGAGTGTTGAGGAAGAGATGGGCGGTCGGGGGAGAAGAGGAGTGAGCACAGGAGAAGGGATCGGGAGTGAAGAGCGACACAGAGGCCCCCTACTTTACAACTGTGCCTAAACGGAAGCCCCCCTTCAGCCCAAAAGCTGAATCTGAAAACACCCCCAGACGGATTTCTCCTTCCCTCTGTCTAGAAGCCTCTTAGAGGAGACAAAAGACACCGCTCTCCCAGATTAGACAAAATCTATGAGTGCTCAGGCGGAAAGGGAAACGAGACTGTTTACCTGCAATAGTTTAAAAGACAGGTTCAGTTGGAGTTTTCATAAATCCCTTCAACCTTAGGTTTTGGCAGAAGCACTTCCAGACCGCAGGTTCCGGGGGATCCCAAGCCTGCTTGTTTATCCGCCAGACGTGAACCTTCACAGAACCCGGGCTGCTCTGGGACAGCAAGCATCCAGTTAAGGAAGAGGGGTGAAAAATCTAATTCCAACCTACCAAACTCGACAGCATCATTTTAAAAAAGATTCCCATCTCAAAGAAAGTCTATGAGCAACGAGGGAGGCTACAAGGCCATGATTACGCCCCGGCATCGTAATCATTGCGGAAGAATTGTCCAATTAGCAATCCCACACTTAGGGAGTTCCGTCGCGTTGTGGCCTGTCTTCATCTGTTTTGAGGGAAAATTCTGCCTTCGGGAGTCCGAAATAATGACAGAACTCTTCACCATGTCTGTGAGTTTGGATGGAGTCCCCAGGGTACACAGCAACCTTGCCTGGTAATGCAGCAGAGAAATCACCTGTTCCTGCTTAAACCTGCTCACACCCTCCACAGCCAGGAGAGGCCCTGGCTGATGTCCTGGAGGAAAGGACAACCTCTGGAAGGTGACAGAACCAAGAGCATCTGGGGTTAGGATCCTCAGTCCTTCTTGAGCCAAACTCTTACCTACAGGCCTCGCAAAAAAAAAGGGTCTAGAAAACATAGAAACATCATCTAAGGTTCTGTAAAATTCTGTTTCACAAGTATTTACGTGATGCCCAGTTCACATGGGTCTTGGACACCTGGAAACCGAACTTCGAAGCCTTCCTCCTCAACCAACCAGCAACAGTCTTCTTCCCCCTGCCCTTCAAACCTCCGTTAGTTGCCGCTTGAACAGCTGGGAAAATGCCGCTTCCTCCAACGCTGCTCTGCCCAACCGTAAAGGGTGCGTCAGCCTCAAAAGGCAGAGAACGGCCCCACCGAAGGAGAAGCTTCTAGCAAGCAGAAGTGACTTGGGGACGCTGCGTGAGGCAGAGTTGTGGCCCCGGCAAGAGGACGTGTGGGGGCTGCCGGGACACTGCAGACAAGGGAGGGGGAAGGGACTGGACGAGAACGTTTCTAAAGTCATTGCCAACGCACCGTAGTGGCCCGAGAGGCTTTAAAATCCAGCGTCAGGTTCTCAATGTTTACAGAAGCCACGAGAATTTTCAACACACTCATCCAAAGGCTGTTGTTGTGTGCGCTGCTCTCCTCTCCTCCACTGTGTGCCATGAGGCAGGTAAACGACCTTTTCTCGGCTTCAGATTTACCGTCACTTAAAGGAAGGCGAGGGATTAAGTAACCTCTCCAGTCCCTTCTAGCTCCAACATTTTCTGAGTAACGCCGGAGTATACTCTCCCCACTTGTTACCAAATTAAATCTCAGGAATTCCATCTACCTATAAAATGCAACAGAATCTGCTAAAAATCCCTGCATGTGAAAAGAAAATTAGGTGACAAGTCACAGGTAAACAGGGCAAAAGCAACAGATTTCTTATATACTCTCGATTATGAGTTTTAACGTGTAAAGGAAAAAAAATAGGTTAAAAATACCTAGGAATAGCATGTAATATGAAGAAAACTATTTTTTTCTGAAGACATGAATAAACTTAGACACATACATGTTCCTAGGTGAGAAAACTAAATAGAGTATGTTGACCCTTCCAAACTATTTCATTATCTTAATGCAGGGTTTCTCAGCTTCTCATTACTGACATTTTATGCCAGATAATTCATGGGTGTGTTTGCGTGTGTGCGTGTTTGGGGGTACCCTGTACATTGTAGGATGGTGAACAGCATCTCTAGCCTCTACCCAGGAGATGCCAGTAGCCCTCCCCCTGGCTGTGGCATCTAAAACTAAAGTCTGTCCAGACATTGCCAAATATCCCTGGTGGACACCACCCTTCGGGTTGGGAGCCACGACTGATGGCAAAGTGCTAAAGGGCTCTTCCTTATTCACCACCTTGACGATGGATTCTCAAGTTCACCTGGAAGAATAAAGCCTCCTCACCGTCCAAAAGGCTTTGGGAAAGAAGAGAAATCTGTTACAGAGCTATGAAAGCGAAAAATGTGGGACACTGAAGGAAGACTACAGGACTGAAGAGAAGCAGGACAGAAGCAAAAGACCACGACCTCAAATATACCATGACCGTCAGTATATGAGGACACTACAGACGAGTGGGGGAAAGGAGGTCATCCAAGTATAGTGGAGCCAACTATTTACTGTTTGGGGGAAAAATCAAAGCTAACTCCTTATCACACTATGTATGTTCTGATTGTGTACTTACTACATAACAAACAACCCTAAGACTCGGTCTTTAAAACAACGATTTATTATTACCGCGTACGATTTAGAGCTAAGGTCGACTGGGCTCAGCAGCGGCTTCTCGACTGGGGTCTCTCACACACTCCAGCCTGATGTCAGCGAGAGCTGCGGTCATCTGGAGGGCAGAGTGCATGGACTTCTCACAGGCTGGCCGTCAACGGGGACACCTCAACACGGCCACTCCGCAGGACTTGGGCTTCTAACGGCATGGCAGCTGACCTCGAAGAGGCTGCTCTCGGGCCGTTAAGGACCATTCCTGTAGCGGGCACAGGATCACTTCTGCCACCTGTTGCTGGCCAAAGTTATCTTGGGTTCATCCAAATTCAAAGGGGGTACAGAAAGAAGCTCCACTTTGTGAGAAGACAGCACAGCAAAGTCACACCAGCAAAGAGCATACGGAATGGGAGAGATGGTCTCAGTCGTTGGCGGGAGATATGATCGCACAGCCAAACTATACCAAAATAAACTCCAAGCAAATTCAGAGCTAACTACTGAAATATAAAACAACGAAAAGAAAATACGTGAGTTTTTCTTAAATATCAGGATGGCGAAGGCAAAGATAAACAGATGTAGCTGCAAAAATATTTTAGCTCAAAAAGCACCAAAAGCAAAATGAAAAAGCAAACAAAAGACTAGTAATATACTAGCTTTCTATATAACAAAGGGGTGAGGGCTTAATATGTAAAGAGGCCTTACGAATCAATAGGAAAGACGAACATTCCTATGGCGGGGAAGGCAAAGGACATAAATAGTTCACAAAAGAAAAATCCGGCAGACAAGACCAAAGACAGACACGCTCAATATTATGCTACTAGACTGAGTAGAGTATAAAATGTGATCTAGCCCATTTCATAATACAGTCAAGAGTATTCAAAATGTTCATTTGACCCAGTAACGTACCAACATTTTAAAGATACTTGTGGTAACACAGTTTTAACAACAACAGCAACACAAAGCAAACTTGGTTAAATAGAGCACACTTCCCACACACATAAAAAATTTCTGCTGAACTTAAAAACCCTATTTTCAAAGAGTACTGAAACTCATGGAGGAAAGTCCACAGCAATGTAAGAAAGAGAACACAAAACTTTATTTACATATTAATCATCGCTACTATCTATTGCAAAATAGCCACACATGTTTATCTCCTAAAATATTAACAGTGGATATCTCTGTGTCTGGGGAATACTGGGAGGTAATTTTATTGTATTCTCTGGGTTTTTTTTTTCAGTATTTAAATATTTTTTGCACTGTAAACATGTTTATTTTTATACTCAGGGGAAAAAAAATGCTAGTTAAAGAAAAAAGTACCAGTACTAGTGGGTAAAAAAACTGAAAAGGTCACATGTTACAAAGTTAACTGCTGCAAGAATAAAAAGCCAGTTTAAAACCAGGAGAATAAGCACGACAGGGCAGTCAGTGACATCAGGGGTTATCACACCTGGAATCACTGACCCATTACACAGCCCATTCCGTCCACAACCGAGTCACTTTCTCAGGCTCCTGACCCGGTCATGGCGTACATTCTCATGTATTTGTTCAATGTGACTGTTTGATACATTTTTCTTTTTCCTCTTTCAATATTCAGCCCATTTGTTTTCTTTGCAAAGCTCAACATTTCTGTCTTCAGAGGCATTTCAAATGATGAAATACTGAAGAAAAGTCGGTACTCACACAGGAAAACATTTGCCTCTGCTCTTCTTTGGTTCAGTTTGCCCCCCCTGAATGTCAGAGGGTCCCGCACACGTACAGCCTATATTGCTCCTTCATTTCACGAAGGAACCGTGCAGATAGTGACTCCCTAGTCCCTTGGCTCTCAAGCTGGAGCGTGCATCAGAATCCCCCTGGAGGGCCTGTAAAAACACAGAATACTGGCCCCACCCCCAGAGTTTCTAGGTCAGTGGGTAGGCGTTTATCTGTAGTTCTAACAACTTCCCAGGTGATGCGGACGCTACTGGTCTGGGGACCCCCACGTTGAGAACCACGGCTCAAGATCACATGACCAACTAAGCATCTTCCCCCCAGGTGCGATGTCTATTCATTTGTCCCTATTATTCACATAAGAATATGTATGTGTGTATACACACACACACACACACACACACACACACACACATATTGTATTTGCTGACACAATGAATCACTCACAACCCAAATAAATCCCAGGACCCTTCACTCCACATTCAGATGGAGGAGTCCTTTCAAAGAAACACTTTTAGTTTAAGTTTGTTTATTTATTTTTGAGAGAGAGCACACAAGTGGGGTAGAGGCAGAGAGAAAGAGAGAGAGAGAGAGAGAGAGAGAGAGAGAGAGAGAGAAAGCCCAAGCAGGCTCCACACTGTCAACGCACAGCCTGATACGCAGCTCGAATTCACAGAGCACAAGATCGTGACCTGAGCCAAAGTTGGACACTTAACCGACTGAGTGAGCCACCCAGGTGGCCCCCGAAGACACAAACTTCTGCAATGCCTGTAAACGTCACCTTCTCTGCCACAGCTGTCTGCCACTCCCCTTCACAGACAACTCCTCCCCCCTTCGGCAGCCCAAAGCCTTCCTTCACTCGTCCGCTCCCCCACAAAACAGAATGAACTCTCCCCAGGGTTCCCGAAAAAATAAGGTTCTTCCCTCCCTTCTATCCTGCTGTTCTCTCTCAACACAAACTTACCTGCTTCCATTCCTGTTTGACTCTCCTTACTATGCGCTTATTAAAAACCCCAAAACAGGTAGAGGTGGGTGGGGGGCCCCAGGGGAACCATGGGATTTCTTTCTTTTCAAGCAACGCTGCGTTGTCCTTCAAGAGCCAGAGGGGAGAGATGCACTCAGTCACACAATTAACACGTTTGTCCCTGTCACACTCCATCCTTCCACCCATTCAGCATACACTTGCCACGTGTCTGCCATGTAACAGGCCCTGTGTCAGGGAATCAGAGAACCTGCAAGCGAAGGTGGGCTCATCTGAGAGGGCACAGGGACAGAAGGCTGCTTCATGGACAAACACATGAGCTGGCCTGAATGGTGTGAGTTCAAATCTGAACTTGATGTCCCTTAAAGCCCACCGGCAGATATGCGACGTATCTTCTCCAAGAGCTGAAATCCTCTGATTTCACCCCATTAAAAAGCACACATCCTTGTGAAGGGCAGGTCCTTTAAGTCACCAAGGGTCCCACCTGAGTGTGAGCTAAGTTTCAAGCCCTTACCTGAGAAGAGCGGTCCTGGATCTCTTAGAGAAAGAAGAGAAATGTGTTGGTTTTGTTTTGTTTTGCTTTTAAGGAAATAAAGAAAATAGGATGGGAATCGAGAGGGTACCTGAGGCAAACCACACCCCTCCCTGGTTGTGACTTCTCTGAAGGGCGTCCCCGAAATGCCCTTCCCCACCCCGGCCTGGGTATCATCTGCAAAGGTTCCCCAACTGTGATGGCTGAACCAACAGCATCGGCATCACTGGGGAACTTGTCAGAAACCCACGTTCTCAGGCCCCACCCCAGCCGTGCGGAATCAGAAACTCTGGGGGTGGGGCCCAGCCACTGGCATTTTCACAGGCCCTTTGGGAGATTCTGACACGGGCTCAAGTTTGACAAGTACCGCTCCGGCACCTGGTCGGGTGCCTGCCTCTCGGCCATTAGTACGCACTGTTACTGTGGGTCTTAATGATGTGTCAGACTCCCTCGTGAGCGTCGGAACACCACTGTCGGAGAGGTGCGTGAGGAAGCTACCAACCACTCACGAAGAGCTAAGCTCTGTGATAACGGGCCAGAGAGCAGGTGCCTGGGGCCGAGTCCAGAGCCGGTGGCTAAAAGGGAACCCGGTCACTGACAAAGGTCAACGTTACTAGCGCTGTCAGGGTAAGTCGTCTGTCTCCCAAACCGGGGCAACCTGTAATGACCCAAGCGGCACAGGCCGGGCACGGTTTTGCCTTCTTTCGTCAATGCTCAGAGCGCTCGACCTGGCCTGTCTTCACATGCAGTTGACAAGGGCCCACAAGAATCCTTGTTGCACCATGAAATGTTCAACTCATGCTATTTACCATCCTTGGTCTCTCTTTGGAGAGCAAAGGGGAGGGAGGAAGATGCATATTTTTAGAACCAGGGACGATTTATCATTCAATGAAACAGCACACGCAGAGGCCTAAATCAAGTGTGTGGAAATAATATGTTGTTATTACTAGTCTTAACTCTGCTAAATTATAACCTATAAACCCTGCGACGCTTGACTTAAACATCCCATCGGCATGTGCAGGAGATCTAAATGATTATTTCCTTCTTTATTGCACGCGTTACGGGAGGATTTACTGTTGCTTCCACGAGGCGTATGTGAGGAACGTGTCCTCCAAGGATGTTGGTGTAACCAGGCACCACGGATAAGCGCACAGCCCCCATCACGCGTGTATTCCGGGAGCCTTTACGTGCACTTAATTAGTTCAGCTATTGCTTTCGTGGTTCATTTAGAAGCGTCACGCTTCATTAAACAACAATAAATTTTATCCTTAAAAAACCCTTTCGGTAAAAATACGATTGTCTCTTCAAGTGATAATCTTGTTAATGGATATATATATTGCAACTATGTCTATCAGAACCGAGCAAATTCTGAATCGCCATGGTTGTGGCGCCCTGAAGCTACACGCAAATTGCGTTCTATAGTTTAAAACGCATGCCTCATCCACACGTATTTTCTTACGTAGGGGGATAAAAAATCTTTCTTAGCTTTCCCCCAACGATGCGTCTTTTAAGCTTCTATTTTTATTTTGTCAAGAATGCCTACTTCTGTTTCACGAGCTCCTTTTATCCGTTACATCAATTCCAAGTTCTCTTTATTGGAAAAACAGCTCTTAGCAACTTTTCGTAGCATGAAGGAGAAGTTTTCAGGAAACGTGTGCTCCTCGCTTCCTTGATACGTGTGTCCAAAGAGGGCGGGGGTCACAATGAAGGGCTTACCCTGTCAGGTGTTAAAGGGTCGACTCTCGCGGTGGAGCGTCTGGGCCGTTGGCCGAGAGTCAGGGGCAGGGGGGTCAGCTGGGGAGGCTCAGGGTGATGAGGTAAGAGCTGCACCTACCCAGGAAGAAAGAGGAACCGCTGATGGACCTCCCCTGCCTGCCAGATCCGGCTCACAGGTCTTCTCCGTGGAGACAACCCACCCTGCTCAGTCAGGGAAGCTGTCACTCGAGTCCTCATTGCCCTAGAGCGCTTTGTGAGCGCGCCCATGGTAGAATACATTATAATGTAGTATAGTGATCCATTCATTCTCATCCATCCGTCCATTCGACAAAAATGTATTGCTAAGGATACGATGGAAAACAAGACAAGGAAGATCCGCCTTTTCAAAGTGTACGTTCTAGTGGTAAGGAGACACACAATAAAACAAGCGAATGAATAACTGAACATGGTCATGTCAGACAACAACACGTGCCACCAAAGAAAGCAAGCAGGTAGGTGAATCACACGGGCCAGGTGGTAACTTTGGACTGAGTGTCAGGAAGGCCTGGGGAAGAGAGTTCATAAACTGAAATGGTGTAAAGAAACCAGTCACCTAGGGGCTGATCCCACTGGGTGTGTTGCAGGAACAAAAAAAAAAAAAAAAACAGGCTGGCTGGAAAGGACTCAGCAAGGGGGAGGGTGACACCAGATAAATTTGGAAATGACTTCACAACTTTTTGACTTGGGACCACAAGATCCTAGGAAGCAGGGTCTGTGTCTCACCACAATCTACACCTCCGGTCTCAGTCGCACCTCTGACACGTGGTCAACAAGCATGTGTTGAATGAGGGAAGCGAATGAGCCACTTCCCAAGGTCACGTACAAAACACTGAGGACGGTTTTCCAGCACTCTGCACAATCTTCCTTCTCTCAGCCGTCTCTTTCAATACGGATGATCACGTCTAGCCTTTCTATAAAGATAACGTACCGTGCGCTCTTACTGCTAGAGAAGGTCCTTTTAGTTGTTTTTCCATCAGAGATAATAAATTTGTGCCTACAGGTCCACGTGGTTTCACCGATGGCCCTTGTGGCTGAGAGCGAAATACATTCAAGAGGGGAGAACCGGGAGGTGAAAAGGGCCATCCGATGGGGTTTCAAGAAGTAGTTCAGACAACTTCAGACTCACCTCCTAGGTCCAGTTTATTTATACAGCGCTTCAATCCAGCCAGTAACACACAACCGAGAATGAGCATTAATATTAGTGTCACCTCGTATCACCATCATCGTCTCTTTGAACACAAAATGATACAAATGAGCTTTCCCAGTGAACTCTATTATCGTGATGGATGAGAAGAAAGAAAAAAAGGAGACAGCCTGCTGAAAATACTTTCATTTCCACCCTGCAGAACGTTTTCGGTCCTTCTGGTCAAAACTGGGTTTCTGTTGCCTCCTCTGTTTCTTCCTCACAGCAGGCAAGGTAGATGGGAGACGGTTTCTGAATAATGGACGAGGCAACGCCTGGTTTCATTTCTTCACAATAACTCCCAGGAGTGATCAGGAGTGGGCCGTGTCGGCACTGACGGGCCTCGAGACCACCACGGATCCAGAAAGCCAAGCGTGATCACATTGGGCATGCGTAGGGAATGCAAACTTGCTGGGTTTATGCACACCAGCAAAAATTCCAAAGGGGCCTGATGCCAGGAAAATGCCTTATTTTGTCAGAAGGGACATCTCCCACACAGCAGCGGGTCTGGCACCGCTTGAGCCACATGTTAAAAACAAAGCAAAGTGACATGTGATACGGGCCTCACTGCCTGATGACAGAATTCACGAGCTGTCTTCACTCTGAGCTTTCCTGGAACAGACCGAACCCACATAGCCTAAGCCTGTTTGATGGCTTTGTCTTATTGTCATGTTGTTTTCTGCCAAGTTCTTGCCTTGTAGAGGTAACTAAGACTTATTTTTCTTATCACAATTTTAAGGTTTATTCCCAAGTTATTGATTATTAAATGATCATCAAATTCCAAGGAACTCTGTACTTTCCAACCTATGCCATAGCCATGTTCGTGTTTCGAACATACCGACCCTGTTTCAACTTCTGGAAGCATGTACGTGACTTCAAAAAATACCCTCAGCTACTGCTAAACCATGGGGAGCCACCTCTCTGAATATTCAGTGTGGACGACCCCTCAGAACCTCCATGGGTAACCATCATAGTCTACAGTATACTGGTTTTAAGAAATTGTATTTTTAAAAAGGTTGGCCTACTAAAACTCTGGGGGCTTTTTGGGTCAAGTTCTTTGGTCACTTCCATGACACCTGTTCTGACCTGGATCCTAAGAGTAAAAAGAGCTTAACTTAGAGTGGGCAGAAGAACCACAATGACAGTAAATGGCTTCCCAAACACCCCTCCGTGGAATCAATGTTATTTTCTTTTCCCCTTTAGTATCTGTTTGTCTCTCCCCCTCTTGTCTAACCCTGACTATTATGGCTTAGAAACAGGTACCTTTCATGCTGTATTAGTTTCCTGGGACCACTGCAACCAAAGTACCACAAACCGGGTGGCTTTAGACAACTGAAATTTATCCTTTCACAGTTCTGGCTACAAGTTCTACACCAAGATGTTGGCAGGGCCGTGCTCTCTCTGAAGGCTCTCAGGGAAGATCTTTCCCCGCCTCTCTCTAGCTTCTGGCATTCCTTGGCTTGTAGACACATCGCTACAGGCTCGGCTTCTGTCATCACTTGATGTTCTCCCTGTGTGTCTTCTGAGTTCAGTGACGTTCTCATTTCTGTGTCCGTGTCCAAATTGCCTTCTTTTTTCTTTTTTACAAGGAAACCAGTTATCGCATTAGGTCCCACCCTAATCCAATGTGACAACACCTTTCAACTTGATTACATCTACAAAACCCTATTTCCAAATAAGGTCACATGCTGAATTCCAGGTAGGCGTGAATTAGGTGGGGGACAGTACTCAACCCTGTACAACTGCTGGGCCGGCCCCCTTTCAATTACGACCTGCTCCCCGGAGTGTGAAGAACATTCACAGACAATAACCATTGCTCACGGAACAACAGTGAAAGGAAGGTGACACGATTCAATGAAGAAGTCTCGCAGGAAAAAGGCCGGCAGCCTGGCGGTTTCAGGAACCACCCCTGAGGTCAATTACCAACAGATCCATCGTGCAAAAGTACCCTCCGAGCATCTCTTCGGGAAAATATCCCTCCTGGCTCCACCAACCTCTTCTCTGCCCCCAGCTTCTGATGGGGGCATCTTCTATCCACCTCCCACACCAGCTACACGAGGATAAACAGGAGAGCGACCTGCTTTGCAGGCATCACGAGAGGCACTCAGACATATAATGTCAACTCCTCCATCGGGGAATGGAAGAAATTAAACTTCACAGAGATAAAGCCATCAGCCAAGTCGGACCGGAGAGTTAGGGTCTGAACACAGACCTGCCCGACCCCAAAGCTGATGCCCCATTTTTTTTAATGTCTGAGCGAGAGCACGTGCACACCTGCCCACACACACACCCCTCAGAAACGACCGCTCCATTTACCTTGCATCTGAGACACGCCATTTTTTCAAACCATAAGATCTGAGAAGCGGGAGATACCTTAGATAACACCTACTGCCATAATTTCATTTTACAGATGAAGACGCTGAAGACCAGAAATGGTAACTGAATGACCTGTGTCCACGATCACAGGAATCATCAAACTGGGAACAGAGCCTCCGACTCCCCAGCTCCTACCCCGGCCTGGCAATATCTGGCCTCTCCTGCGGTAGGACCGTACCTCGCAGACAGGCCGTTGGGAGCACGGACACTGGGAGGGGACTGCACGGATTCCCATCTCGGCTTGGCACTTACACATGTGCGCCAGCCACTTCCTATCTTAGCCTCAGTCTTCTGACTGTAAAACGGGGGGAATAAGGACACGAGTCGCACCGTATCCTGCATCCAGTGGGGCTGTCGAGAGGACTAAACATGCTCAGAGCTGCGCCTGGCATACAGTAAATGCTCCAATCAGGCTACTTGTTGGTAGCGGTCGTGCTGTGGTTTTATCGCTACACGATTATTGTGTCACTATCATCATCATCATCATCCAATAAAAAGCTACAAATTGAGTGACTTCGGTGTTTTTGTTATCGCCATACGTTTCTGGCAGCCACACCGGTTCCAAGTCCTCATTCAAGGACACAAGGATACAGAGATTTCCTGGTCCCTCCTAATAATTAACTTCAACCTCACTTCATAATCTATTGTGTGTCCTGTTTTCCTATAAACACAAAATGTGCAAAGGGTCTCTATCCTGGCTTTAATTTCCCCGACTGTCTGAGCCCACATTTAACTGCCTTGTTCCAATGACGGTGGGTCATTTAGTGTCCTGAAAAGCCAGCAACGTTATTACATCCTGACTCTGGACTCCAACAAATCCTCGCCCCTGTCCCTCTCGTCTTATCTCTTTGAGTCTCAAGAAGGCAAACCCTGGGAAAATTATACAAACAGCCCCAAATATTTGAAATCAGCATTGTCTTCATATGCGTACTCCTCTCCAAAAGCTTAGAGCGTTTCTCTTTCAGTTTTATTCTTTCATTAGCCCAAGGCTTGCTAATTAATTGGAATTTTCCAGGGCTTTTGTTGCTGTGACAAAGGCGAACAATGCGAAAGCTCATTCCTTCTTGTTAAAGGGGTCTATCCACCCTCCAAAGTGTAGCATTGGAGAGGGAGGGGATGAGAGGGAGGATTAAGTCGACTTTGAAAGGGTCAGACTTTGTAGGTTCGTGCCCCCCCCTCCCCCACAGCTGCCTTCATCGTCACCAAACCTGATTTATGGGAAGTGACATCTTAACCATGGCTTTTATCCCTCCAAAGGAGAGGCTGCTCGGAGGGCATTATGTAGGATCTAAAATTAGATGGCAAAGAACATCCTATAAGCTTGGAGCAAACAATATTGGGAAGCGAAAGATACTGTATTCGTTGAGAGGGCTGTGCGAGAACAAAAATCCACAGAGGAGGAAGGAACCAAGACCTAAATGAACACTCCCAAGCGAGGCACAGACCAGACCTGAAGGAAATAAAAAGATGCTTAATCTTGGCAAAAATAGCACCGCTTAAACCAAAGATAGCAGAGCAGCTGGGGGCCGGGAGTAGAGAAGGGGAACGAAGAGAGATTAATTCTGAATTTTGTTCCTGGCTCCCCTTCCCGTGTGTCATGCCACTTATTGCTCGATCCACTGGGTCCCTGGAACTCGCGGAGATGCCCATGGGCCGTGTGGCATCCGCACTGTGAGGAGTTCCGGGAATGCAGGGTAAACGCGCCTGGAGGGGCCCTTGAACATGGTGACCAGGCCATTCCCGACATCGCCCCGCGAGTTCCTATGCTTTTGGGCGACAGAACCTGCAGGGCCTTCAGGACGTCTCCTGCACCAGGCTGATGCCTGAAGGGCAGTCACCTGTCGCGCAAGGGACCGCTTGCTTCTGAACGGGTTGCGTGCGAGGTGCCTGTGCAGGTGTCCAGATAGAACTGCACAGGCGGTGGAAAGGAGGGACTGGGAGCAGTCTGGCGGTATCGGTAAGGTGCACGTACGCAGGGGACAGAGCATGGGGACAAGGATGGAACTCTGAGGGTCCCCGATGTTTAGGGCCTGTAGGCAAAAAGGAATCTGCACAAGAGGGAGAGAAGGTGTGTCTGGGGCGGTGAACAAGAGGCTCCCGGAGGACAGGGAGGTGCCACAATATTTAAAGGCACAGGCGCTGCCGTGAGAGCACTTGGCTTCAAATCGAAGCACAGAACTTCTCCGCACCCCACTCCCCTGCTGCGCCACGGGGACCACGACGGCACATCACACAGTTGCTCTGATGCAGGGTACGTGACGCGGTGTCTTGCTCCTCTCAAGTATTCAGAAACCGTTGGCCGTGATTCATGTTTACGAAGCAGACAGGACTGGACACGTCAGGCCACGGGTGACTGAGAGCATCTCAGCTCCTTCCCTGGAACTTCTCTGAATACACTGAAGAGAATCAAGGAAAGCCTCGGCCCACGGGACGCCGGGGAGAACTCCAAAAGACCACGAGGGGCCACAGGACGAGGAAGATGGGCGCCCATACATAATCTTTGCCAGAGAGCTGGCGCATGGCATTCTGGGGCCTGAAAGGTGACGTAGATCACAAACCATAAAACTCTTACACCAGTGGTGGGAGGGGGAAGGCGGCCGAACCCAAGGCCAGAGTTTCCGCCCGGGGCTGGCTACTGACCTGCTGCTCACCCTCGGGAAGGTCCCTTCTCCTTCCAGAACTTCGGTTTTATACATGCGAAGGGGCCATCCAGGTCCCTCCCGGTCCTCACCACGTGTGATTCTGTAAGTTACCCCGAGGCTCAACAGCTACACAGAGAGCAGTGACCCTGCTGAAGACATAGGGGGTCCAAGCGAGAAACAGAGAACCAGGAGTCACCCAAAGTTTGGCGAAAGGGGACGACGGTAAGGTGTGGAGACAGCCCTCCTCCTCAGTTTCCTCCTCCATTTGCTCCAAGACCACAGGCGAGAGGAAGGAGCAGGAGAAAACCAACCCAATCAAGGCTGAAACGAAAGCACTGCTTCTTCTGCTCCCAGAAGCTCTAATAGAGCTTTGAGGATGGGGCGGGGAAGGCGGGGCTAAGAAAGACACAGTGCAGGGAACACTGATTCAAGTGGACAATCAGAAGCAAACTCGGGGCGCCTGGGTGGCTCCGTCGGTTGAGCGTCCGACTTCGGCTCAGGCCACGATCTCGCGGTCTGTGGGTTCGAGCCCCGCGTCGGGCTCTGTGCTGACGGCTGAGAGCCTGGAACCTGCTTCGGATTCTGTGTCTCCCTCTCTCTGCCCCTCCCCTACCCATGCTCTGTCTCTCCCTCTCCGTCAAAAATAAGTAAAATTAAAAAAAAAAAAAAAAAAAAAAAAAAGCAAACTCAATTACCACTGGATCCCAAAGGATAAAGACCGCGCCTACCTAACCCACAACCCTCATTTCACCGGGGAGAGAAACGACTCCCACGGTGCCGTGCATGGCATAAGAGTGAACAGTCAGTGACACAAAGCTGCACTGGGAGCTCATGTTGGCTGAGTCAGTCTTACACCAATTCTGTAGAAGTATGCAACTAACTGGTCAAATTCCAAATTATGACATTTCCTAATAGGAGATTTTGTGTGGGACATAAGAGGAATGAATGCCTATGATTGCTAAATTCTTGGGAAAGCCTGGATTTCCCCCATTTTCATGGAAAGCTGAGAAGACAACCAGGAAAAGAAAAGAAAATACATTAACTCCCCCACGACGGGCCAGAAATGCTGCCAGGTGATTCCACGTATGTTCTCGTGCAAGCCTCACCACTCCGTGGGTCTTCTATGTTCTGAGCTCGCTGAGGAGAGGAACGTCATACTCATCCATGAATCCTCAGTGCTGGACAGAGGGCTGGTATACAGTAGGCGCCCAGTGGACGCTTGCCGAACGAGTGTAAGATTTTCCTGGTGCATGAAGTGCGGATCAGAGAGATTAAGAGGTCTACTTAAGAGGGTCACCTCACTGATAAAAGTGGCAACACTGGACCTGGGAATTGGGATTATCCGACCCCCACAGCATATTCACGTTCCTCTTGCTACATGGCCTGCCCTTCAGATACTTCTCTCCACCCCCCAAAATACTTATTTTCTAAAAGACAGACTGGCTGATGCGAATCGCACTTGGTGCTAACGCATTCCCTTCTTTAATTCCTAGGCTGCTTTCAAAGTGTTTCTTTCGAGACACCATTCCTGGTCTGGTTGCTCCTCTCCACTGGCCAAGCGTGGTCACGATCCCCAAAGGCACTGATGAGAACACAGTCTTAAGGGACTGCAACCCCGGGGGGTGCTCGCTGGTCTCCTGAGATCCGTCCCTATCCCTCAGAAATAACGTAACTGGCCTGGTCAAATGCATCCCTTCCTTCCCTACGTGAGAGCAAAAGGTTGCAACGCAAAACTCAGCAAGCAGGTCAGACCAATCGTGGTCTTTCTTCTCTCTCCCTCTCTTTGTCTGTCTGTCTGTCTCCTCTCTCACTTGCCAAAGCTTCAGACTAGCTCTCTGCTGTAAATGAATGTCTAAAGTATATCCAAAAATGAAGGTCTTTTTTTCCCCTAATTATATATATGTAAGAGAAGTCACGTCTTTCAGACATTTTTACTTGAAGCTGTTAACTGGACTCTATTTTTCCATCCGAGAAAGCCCAAAGAAATGAATAATGAATGATCCAAAACAGACTACATTGGAACAGTTCTGTATATTATATGCAAAGAAATGTTCCCACAACAAAGTCACTAAATGAATGTCACTATGCCTGAATAGAGGAATAAAATTAAATTGTGATAAAAGCAAGTTGTTTAAAGGATCTTTAGTTCGTGTCTACCAAATTATTCTGAACATTATGTGCTGAACAAAGGCTCTGATACCCATAATATTAAGTCTTAACGGAAACATTTTGAGAAAGAAGCCAACATTTTTACTTTAAAAAAGATTTATGTATCATTTTCCGATTTTATGGGTATTATAACTGTCCTCCAAACCTTTGAATAGTGTCAAATTTTTTTCCAGCTGAATATTCTGCTATATTATGTTCTCTTTAATGCTGGAGGCCATGTTAGGATGTCTTACAGTAAATTAAACAAGGAACTCCATGGCAATAGGCGTACGCCTTTGTCCCCGGCTGGGCCTAATCACTAAAACATCACTATGTTTAATATAGATTCCCTAACTGGCATAGAAGCAGAAGGTCTGGTTAATGAAAATCATGGCAACCAGGTAGGAATATATTTAATTTATAAATGATGAGCTATTTAAACTAAATCTCAGCAATCGGATATTTTTTCCCCTGGAGTCAAAAATCATCACCACCATCTTCAATGAGGAGTCTCGTCTCCACACTTCAGGCATTTCCCACCCTGAGTTCATTCTTGGCCAAGGTTCTGCTTCTGTCAAACATTGTCTACTGGCAGTCCTCTGAATTTTAATCTCATAAATGAGACTTCTACAGCTTGGCTTACACAAGGGAAACATGAAGAATGACATCAAGATTTCTACTTCGCATCCACTGATCTTTAATAAAGTAACAGGATTATTGGCCTCGTTTCTGGAAGTTCCTGAAAGTCCTGAGACGTTTACCAAGGCTTTGAGTGAACTCCGTGATGTTGTCAGAGGTGAGGTCTGAAGATGTTGTTTAGCGTAGAGACGCAGAAAAAACACAAAAGAATGAGCTCAAAGGTCTGGCTCTTGGTCTCACAGCTGGACCACATGTGATCTAGTATCTTCCTTTGCCACAACAGGCCGTGGGACAATCAGTGAAATCACCAAGGTCCGCATATTAGATAATAGGATATACTGATACTAATTTTCTGATTTTGATACTACACTGGTTACATAGAGAATCTTCTTGTTTTTAGGAACTACACACTAAAGAATTTAGGAGTAAAATGGTACTTACCATGTCTGCAACCTACTCTAAATGGTTCAGAAAAAAAATAGAATAATGGAGAAAAGTTAACATTTGGGAAGTGTGAGTACAGAATCCAAAGGAATTCTTTACATTACTCTTGACATGTTTCTGAAAAGTCTGAAATTGTATCAAAATAAAATTTACAATAAATCCTGGCTATATAATTGGCAATTAGTAAATGTTCACAGAAAGCCACTTTAACTTCTTTTGCACATGGTAGCCTCGCACATAAAATGGTGGGGAGCTGAGCTATCCCCAAGTGGTCCTGATTCCATGATAAGTACTCTTAATAACATAGATCAATTTTCTTATAACAGACAGAGAAAACGGGAAGAGCTGTAGACATGATTCCTGCCTTCAAGGAGGCTGAAGTGATAAAATGGGGATAAGTGCTCAAGACGAGTTAAAGCTAATTGGGAAAACTTTCCAGAAGATATGTTTCAAATGGGATCTTAAATGCAGTAAGGATATGAACAGGCAACGAGGTGAGACGAAACTTCATGGGAGGAACACTCTTTCGAAGACGTGTGGAAACAGGCCCGAGGCCGCCTCCTGCCAGGAACACTGAGAAAGTTTGCTGGCTAGGATGCACGAAGAGGGGCTCGTCAACAGGTCTGCACTGTTTGGAACAGTTTTGCAAAACCTCAAGTGATGACGCAACGGAGGCACGTGAGCTGGTGTTAGAGTACCTTACTGGCCTGGCAGGAAGCCTCTAGCCCACCGTGCCATGAATAGCAAATCAAAGTCTCCGAGATAGTCATCCAGGACCACGCGTCCATCTTGTTCCCCAAACACATGCCCGGTAGGACATCCCAAAGATCATGCACTGGGTACAGTCAACACGTTGCTCTCAACCCAAAGTGGGCAAGTCTCACTCAGGACATGACATATAGTGGAAATCCTCCCCCCACTCTGCAAAGTCTTCAGAAAGATATCTGTGTTCTATCCAACATTTGTAGGTTCTGAGGGTGTGTTTTCATAGCAACTACCTAAATTCACATAAGCAGGGGCATTCCAAAAATTTCCACTATGAATACTAAGTAAAAAAACATCCATGAACTTCTCATAACTAGGGAGCATATACAGAGGCAAGGGAACACAGTGACATAGAAAAATGAATTGCTTACGTGCGCCTAGGTGGCTCAGTCGGTTGAGTGTCTGATTCTTGATTTTGGCTCAGGTCAAGGTCCCAGGGGTCGTGGGATGAAGCCCACTATCAGGCTCCCCACTGAGCATGGAGTCTGCTTAAGATTCTCTCTCTCTCTCTCTCTCTCTCTCTCTCTCTCTCTGCCCCCCTCCCCTGCTCACACTGACTCTCTCTAAAATAAATAAAAATAAGCAAAATTAAAAAAAAAGAAAAATGAATTAATTAAAATGACTTAACTAAGAAATCATGTAGCTAGAACTGTGCTCGGGATCCTTAGCACAAACGGGTCACACAAAGGGAGTCATAGGAGAGTGATTCAGCTTCCATCTAAGGATGAGGTTTATCACCACCCACGTACACAGTTAATGCACTTTTATTAGAATCACCTGGAAGTCATATTTAGCATACCAGGCATTCACTCCCGAAATGCTATGACTTTCCATCATGGAAGGGATATTTATTAAATTCAGCTCTGCAAGGATGGATACGACCATATACATATAAGTACAATATTCACCCAAACAGTATGGAGATAAAAGGTAGTTTTGTGTTGTTGTTTTTCTTTCACTAAAAGAGGGTCTGGGGAGTAGCTTAAGTTAAGCCTTCAAAAATGAAATGTGTTATACCCACGCCTCGTAATAAAGATCCCATAGAAGCTGCTTAGAGAGAAACTAGATTACAATTCCATAGAAGCTGCTTAGAGAGAAACTAGATTACAATTTAACCTATCATGGTCTGTTCAAGACCTTACAAGAAACAATAAACTCTTCAACCTTCTATTTTTATTGAGGAAGTAAGAAAAGAGGGAGGGAGGGAGGGAGGGAGGGAGGGAGG